>NW_011888823.1:7913507-8002868 GCF_000151845.1 Pteropus vampyrus
AATGTATATACTTTAAAACTTAAATTTAAAACTAATTCTGTCATAGTAATAAATTGTTATTATTTGAAAATAGAAAGTTTTTATTTATTTCTTTTAAGAACCCTAAAGAAATTACTTGGTAAATAGTACTAGAAGAACAAGAAAACAAGTATAAAACAACATAGTCATATTTTCATTCTAGAAATCTGGCCCAGTGAACATTATTTATTCTAGGATTCTTGGCAAAGTCACTTTGTGTCCTGGGAGAAATTTAAGCAAATGTGTACAGAATTAGCCTATAACATGAGAATTTAAGAGGATAGAGTGTATAGATTTAGTTTACAAAATTAAATTTGAATCCACTTGGAAAATTTGAGAACATAAGCTCTGTCCCTTTCCTGTCTACACTCTTTTTTCTCCATGATTGGTTCCTGATACAGTATTTACTAGTAATATCATCTAAAACTTAAGAGATTATAATACCTACTGCATGCAGCCATGTTGCTAAGTACTGTAGTTTATTCATTTATTCAGTACTTCCAATGTGCCAGACTGGGTGGTTAGGACATAATATTGAATAAGACGCGGTCCCTGTATTTAAGAAAATTATCTTACAGTGAGAAAGCAAAGGAATAATTAGGAATAAAACTTTAGTTATTATTGTAAATATAAAAGTAAAGTGCTATGGAAACAAATGGAAGGAGAACCTAATTTTCTCTTGGAGTGAGGAAATGTATCCTGGTAGAAGTGACATCTAAGCTGAGTCCAAAGGGATAAATAAAAGTATATTTGATGAAGACAGAAAGGTGAGAGAGGAAGATATGTTCTGAACAGAGTTAAGACACCTAAAAGTCCTGGAGGGGAGGAGGGTGGAGAGAGAAAGACAGGTAGACACGGGGGAGAAGACAAAGGCAAGTCAGAGAAAGAAGAAAACAGAAAGAGCAATAAATACGAATTGGTACTTTTAGGGGATTGCATGTTCTATACGGCTGGAGCATAGGATGAGAACAGAGATGGAGCAAGAGATAAAACTGGACTGATGAGTAGCATCAGGTATTAGAGTTTTGTTTTTCTAACTCAAGGGATTTGAATTCATACCAAGGGAAACAAGGCCTAATGAAAGTTCTGACATGATAAGCTTTGCAAAATTACTTGGGCTTCATTCAATGTGAGGTTAGTTCGGAGGGATGATAATGTGGAAGTAGAAGCCGCTGCAGTAAATCCTGGAAAAAGGTAACAGTAACTTGTGTTATGGGAGTGTTCTAGAAATGGGGAGATGTGGTTAGATCCCAATGATAATTAAAAGGTAGAATATGCTAGGCTGTTGATTGATTGTAGGTAGGTAGTGAGGAAGAGGGCTAAATTAAGGATGATACCCTAGTTTCTGAGTTGGAAAAGTAGATGCTTAATGGTGCCATTTGCTGACATCAAAATCACAGGGAGAGAAACAGATTTGAGGGGTAGAGAGAAGAGGAACACACTGAGCATATCGAGTGTGAAATATCAGTATAGCATCCAAGTGGAGATAGCTGGTAGGAAACTGGAGATACTGGTTGAACACCAGGAGAGAGATCTGAGCTTAAGTTTTTATAACTTCTGCTTGGATGTCATATACACGTCCGCTTGGTATTTCACACACACACACATACACACACACACATACAGAGATGAGTGTATTCAAACACAGGTTTAAAGTGTGAAGTATAAAGAGTTCTATCAAGGAAGGCACAAAACAGTAGAAGGAATAAGATGTGTATATAATAATGACTATAAAGAAAAGCTGTCACCGAGGGTCAAAACAAAGGTACAAATAACATTATGAGAGAATGTTTAGGGGCCAAGAATAGCCTCATAGTAAAGGTGGTATTTACAATAGATTTTGAAAATTTTGTTGGAAAGTTTCCAGAAAGGCAACTAAAAGTTTAGGTATAAATTGTTACAGAGGAATTTTAAGGGAAATGTACCTTAATTTTCAGTTCCTCTGAATTTGAATGAGCTTAAAAAAGAGAAACAAAGAGCAGAAGCAGAGAGTCGGGACCTACACAAACGTAGAGCACTGCTTGGCCCGTGTGAGTCCCTACAATTCCTCAGCTGGCGTTGGGGGTTGAGTCTCGTCATGTGTATCTCTTCTGTAATGAATGTTTAAGCAGTTTCTTGTTTCTTTTTATGATCTATACAGTAAACCAATATTTAAAATTACCCTTTAAAAATTTGTGGTATATGTAAATGTAAAAAAGTAGGTGTCTGTTTATACTATTTATTCGAATATGCTATATATTATCATCTTATTTCTGAGCTAGCGTTATTGGCGATCATCTCAATTTACAGAGATAGAAACTGAGGCCTGCATCATGAGGCTTTGGTGAATTTATTTATAAAAGACTTTTTTTTTTCACAACTAGTTATCACATGACTGGGTTTTCATCATAGTCAGATGATGTTCAAGGACACACAAGAGACAAGATGTACAGTCATAGAGCAACCCTATCCCCAGACAGCTTTTAGACAACCTCTTTTACTTACACAGGCTTCTCTGGGGCCATTTTTTAACCACAATCTATTATTGATCTTCTGGTAATCTGCATGCCTTGTAGTAAAATCAACTAAGTTTTTCCATCTACTATCATACAGACCTTCGATTCCCCACACAGATATAAGTTAACTGGGTCCATAAATATGTGATACCCAAGTATCAAACTTTAATTATCATTTTCACAGGCTATATAAGGACATTTGTTAAATGTTATCAAAAGAATTTCAAATTATAATATTGGTCAATCTTTTAATATCTATAATTCTAAGAGAACATTTTCTATATATCTTATAATG
Organism: Pteropus vampyrus; assembly: GCF_000151845.1. NCBI lineage: Eukaryota > Metazoa > Chordata > Mammalia > Chiroptera > Pteropodidae > Pteropus > Pteropus vampyrus. The sequence goes on from NW_011888823.1 coordinate 7,916,316, forward strand.
AGAGGTTTCAAAATATTTCAAACGTGTATATATAATAAGATTAATAAAAGTTCATTATCAGTGACAACATTTTACCTGAGCTAGAAAGTTTACAATGGGAATTCTAAATAAAACTAAACCCACTTATGAGTTTGTGATTATCATTATCTATAGCAGTGCTATGCAATAGAAGTGTCATATGTGTGACAAATACTAGCAACATACGTAATTTTTTTCTAGTAGCCACATTAAAAAATTAAGCAACTGAAATTAATTTTAATATATTTTATTTAATCATGTATATCTAAAATATTATTTCAACATATAAGCATATAAAAACTTATAAATCTTTTACCTTCTTTGTTTTTCATAGTCTTTGAAATCCAGTTTATATTTTACATTTATGTTGCATCTTCCTTTGGACTAATCACATTTCAAGGGCTCAAAAGCAGATCTATGATCTATCCTAAAAATTAAATTCAACTATGTTAATGCTCCTGTGTAGTAATAATGATCACAGCTACCTTTTAAGGCCTTATCATGTAGCAGTCACTGTGGTGATTTTCATTTTTTTTTTTTTAAATTTCATCCTCAAAAACAGTCATATGATGTGGATGCCCTTATCAACCCCATTTACTAGAATGAGTAACAAGACACTTAAAATGACATAGTGGTGTGCCTCAGTCTACCAAGTTACCAAGTGATGGACCAGGCATTCAAACATGAAGATAAAGCATACTGAAATGATATTTATATTTTTTGTTTTTAGATGATTTTGTATTTTTATTTTTAAGTAAAGAAAGCCCATTTGATTTTAGGGGAACTAAATTTGTGGTAAGTGATTTAAGTAAATTCGTAGCTGGAAAAGTGAAAGACCACCGACCCATCTTGCTTGTGGGTTAAGAAAATTTATAACTAGTAAAGAAAAATAAAAAAGATGATGTTACAGAGATAATATTGAAGAAACTGACCGCAGGGACATGTATCTTTGCCAAATAAAACTAAAAATGAGTAGAGGTAGGAAGGATAGTAGTATATCCCGGATTTATTTTCATCAGATGATACGGAAGAGAATTAATTTGTGGTGAAACTCAAAAAGTTGAATCTCTACATTATTAAGTATACGGAAAGAAAATCAGATATAGAAGTGTTAAGCAAATTGGAAAATTGATTTTAGGTTTGAATTTTCTAAAATAGGAAGTTACTGGTTTCAGAGCAAAGATATTTGCATAAAATATGGTATTTGAAGAACTCATATGATTATTAAGCAAGTCTAATTTGGACAAAATCAAAGATGAATACCAGGATCAGTGGTATGGAGTTGGAGGTCTGAGAAAATCATGAATGAAAAGATGTTCTGTCTTTCTCTTCTTGATTCTGTGGAGATTCTCCACTGCTTACTATAACGTTTCAATGGCTCTTTTTTCACTCTGTCCATTATTGAGATTTGCCTATTTTTTATTTGTGTCACTTCCTTCAATATCACTGGAATTTCAGCCTGCAGATTAAATCTATTTTTCCAAACACTAAGATATATTTTCCCCTATCATTCAAGATACCACTTGGAATCATTCTATTATAGGAAGCCTTCCCAAACCACATATGGGAAATACCATGGAGAGGAACGATGGAATGGATAATTTACATGAATGTTCTCATTCCATGGGTTAAGTAATGCCATAGGATAAAATCTATATCCTGTGGTCTAGTATGCTTTATATAGTCTCTGTTCCACCTCAACCTCCACATTCCTCTAATTCAAACCACATACTCTTCCTTATTGCTCGGGTTTGTATCCTTTTTCCTAAGCATTTTTCATCTGCCCTTCCTCCTTGCTATTCACCTATAAAAAAATTAAGCAAAGAAAATATTCACAAATGGCTCGCAAGTAAAAAGAATTGATTGGGGCCAGGAAATACTTTATCCATTACTAAAAGAGGTTTAATCTTATTGGGTGATCAAAGGAGACAGAGTTGAAAGAGAACATGAGCTTTGGGGTCCACAGACCAAGGAGACCCCAATATTTATTTGCTTTGTAGTAGTATTTAAGCTAGTTAACTTTTCTGGCTTCGGTTTCCTCATCTAAAGAATACCTACATGGCGGAGCTATTTTATTTATTCATTCCTTTTCTTGGACAAATAGCATGTGCCATTCATATATTAAACATACCATATAAAAATAAAAACAATTTTCTGCCTTCAAAGGATATGTAATGGAGTAGAGAAAAATAGAAACAACCGTTAACAGGGGTATTTTAAAGTGGTATGTTGGGAGTAGGTGTAGAGTACACTAGGGCAGAAAAAAGGAAGTTATACATTTTATTTGGAGGATAGAGAGATCAGTCAGGAAGTTCAGGCTGTTTAAAGCAGTTGACACTTCAGCCACCGTGGAGGAAGAATAGAGTATGAGGGGTAGGTAGTCTACATATTTATTAATATATACAACTCTTCAGCAAATATTTATTGTGTGACACATAGCGGGGAACATAGTGGTGAATAAAAAGAAAGATGGTCCCTATCTAAGACGTGCACACTTCTCCTGTCCTCACAGTGCCTACAGTCAATGTGGAAGAGAGAGAACTATGTTAACAGTACTCTTAACAAACCTCCACTTAACTGACTTGACACATTAACCAATACTACCAATTGCCTTTGCAAAACAAACTGATTAATATCCAGAGTTCAATGAAACCTCCCCGCTAGTAGGCTACACTTTAGAAATCCTACACACTTCTCTTGGTTGAGTTGCAAGCTTGCCAAGAATTAGTTGTGTATATGCCCAAACTATTTATGATAGTTGACTTATTACTATAACCATGTAATATAATTAAACGTTGCTTACATAATTCAATAAAATAGAGTGTAAAATGAAAGAGTCATTTCTTTGAAAATTGAGTTGCATATTTTGGAAAGACTAAGTAAAGGAGAATCATTAAAAATGTTTCTATCAAAATTAGGTATAGGAGATACAAACAGAAAAGACTCAGAAGAAATTCTTAATAATCCAGAAAATTCTACATTCAGTTTGGTTTGCAAATGTTTTTACATTTTCACTCCACTCTAAACAAAGCGAAACTAGAATTTACACATGGTTCACCAGGTTAAAAAAAAGACTGAATGGATCTTCAGTCAACGGACCCATCTCCAAATTTAAAGCCATAGTTCCAAATCCAAAAATTGGTGAATGGTTGCATATTTAAATGTATTAGGTTAAAATAAAATTTTAAGGAATGTAAATAACATTTGTATAGTTCTCTGATTTGAATCTAATTACTAGCTATCAAATGCGTAAGAGTTCTTAGTAATGAAATGTATTGTAATGAGATGGAAAGTACTGGGATCTTAGAAATCTAAAGTGGGGAGACATAATCAATCCTAGAGAATAGGAACTGGGAAGTAGGTGTAAGTCAAGAAAAAGAAGGGACTCCTGGGAGAGGAGAGGATCTCAAACAAGCAAAACAGGGACAAAAAAGACACTGGGAACTGAATAAAGTTTAGTGCAGCTAGATCACACAACACAGTATGAGAGTAGACATGACAAGTAGTCTGAGCTGGTAGACAGGGCCAGGGCCAGGTATTGGAGAGCCTTATAAATCATGTTAAATCTTTGAGCTTTATCTTGAAGCATTTTAAATTAGGGGTTGTATTATCAGATTTAGATTGAGGTAAAATAACTAGTTGAGTATGGTGGAGAATGGGTTGATGAGGAGCAAATTTGGAGGAAAGAGATAAATGAATCTAAGTAAAATCGTGGCAATCTGGATTAAGGCATTAGCAATGGATCTGGAGATATATGACAGATTTTAGAGAAATTCATGAGTTGTAATCAATAAGATATGATAACTGGTTGAAATTTAGGGGTCAAAAAAGAATGGAGGTCAAGTATAGACTCTCCTAGATTTTTGCCTTAGGAAATTGGGTAAGTGGTACCATTTATAGAAGTGCGCTTTTTTAATGAGAAAAAAGTTGGTAGAGGAGTGTAGGGGGATGATGAAGTCCCTCCTGGAAACATTGTGCTTATGTCACAAGACCATCAAGTGGGAAAGTCCTATGAGCAATTGAATATATAGGGTTCAGGAAAGAGGTGAAGCTTAGAAATAGAGGATTCGTTGCCATTTGCATACAGATTGTAATTGAAACCATTAAGAGTAGAAATGATCTCCCAAAGATAGTCAGTAGAATAAAAAAACAAAAACAAAAACAAACAAACAAAAAAACCCCAGAAAAACAGAGAAGAGAAACTGTGTAAGAAAGAAGAATCCCAGAGGAAGAATTATAGAAACAAAAAGCCAAAAATGTGATTAATAAAAGAGCAGCCAAAGAATTAGAAGAAAGAGGAGTGTTCAAAGTGTCCATTACTGCTGAGTGGAAAATACCCAGTAGATTTAGCAGTATATGGGACATGGGTGCCTGGGATGAAGGGCTAGTTCAAGGGAGCGCCTGGAGCCTAAGTCAGACTAAAGTGGCGCGAGGAGTGACAGGGAGAGGAGAAAAGCGAGGTGAAAATACCATTATTATACCTTTTTAAGAGTCCCATGGAAGGTGAAGTACAGAGAGAGAAAAGACTGAAGAACCTGAAAAGGGTCAGGTCTGGAGGGCCTTATGTGCCAAACTAAAGGGGGTTGATCTTTGTCCCATAAAAAATGATGAGCACATGGTAGAGCGTACATAATAGACACTTTGCTCACTTTGCCAACAGATAATGAAACCGGAGCTTAGAGAGTTTGAGCAACTTTCCCAAGGTCATCCAGATTTTAAGTCTCATGAGTAAGGTTCAAACCCGGGTTTACCTGATTCAAAATGCTTTCCACTCATCATTATATTATACTGCTTCCCAAGTCCAGAATGCATCTCACATTAGTTATTTGGTTGGTTGATTGTAACATCAAATTACAATGGTAAATACAAGATGAGGAGTGGGTTTAGCGGGGAAATAGTGAGTTCAATTTTAAGCCATTTTAAAAGCCTGGAAAATGTCCCTGGTGAAGATGTCTAGTAGACAGTTACATATATAATTTTAGAATTTAGGGGAGATGTCTGGCAGGAGATGATGATTTTTGAGGCATTAGCATTTAAATTGTTGGTAAAGCCATAGGAATGGATGAGCTTTCCCAGGGAGACTGCAACATGAGAAGGGAATCAAGTGGAGAGCTAAGAAACACAAAAATTAAAAAGGAGGTCAGAGAGAAGTATTAGTGAAGGAGACAGAGAAGGAATGTTAATACAAATTAGATGGAAGTAGCAGAGGGTGATATCACACTGAAACAGCAGAAAGTTGAGAAGCATGAGAAAAGAATGATCAAATATTATCCTATGCTATGGAGCCCTCCAGGAAGATGACTGAAAATGTCCCCCAAATTAAGAGGACAGTGAATGAGAACTACAAGTTAAAGCAGCATGAGGTTTAATTTAAAATTTTAATACCCAGTATTGTCTACTGGGTGTTAAAATATACAGGATCTTGAAATATACAGACAACTTGTGGGACAGAAAAGTGTACACCTTTTGAATATCAACTACCAATGCATTTGAAAAGCCAAATGCATTTGGGAGATTTTTCTAAGAAAAAATAAGAAATGCAGATATTCACTGCAACATTGCTTATGATAGAAATAAGAAATGAGGATATTCACTGCAGCATTGCTTATGACAACCTAAATGGCAATCTGCTATTTTCTAGCTCTGGGACCTGGGACAAGTTACTTAAACTTTCTGTGCCTCAGTTTCTTTATCTGTAAAATAGTAAAAAGATTATCATTATCAGTAAGGTTATTATAGCCTAATTGGGTTTTATAAGAAGTGAGTAAATACTATAAAGTATTTATATTGAGTATTTAATTATTAATACATTAAATTAAATTAATGCAGACAAAAATAATCAGATTATTCAATGATAAGATTGCTTAAAAAAAATATATGCATGCCTTGTGATAACATGCAACCATGAAAAATTATGTAGTTAACTATTCAACATATGGAAAGATATTAATGGATTATTAGAAAAAAGTTATAAACCAACAGAATAGAATGATTCCATTTGTAAATAAACGTGTACATATGTATTATATATGCATGGCAATTTTTAGAAACTATATCAAAATGCTTATTTCTAGGTGGTTGGATTATGAATTTATTTTATTTTGCTTTTTAACTTTTACATATTTCTACATTGTACATATATAGAGAGAAACATTATTTTTATGATAAGAGAAAAAATTAAAAGCATCTGGAGGTCAGGATATAGAAGAGCAAGTGATAATTATTCTTTGGCAAAACTTGTCTGTGAGTGGAGGTAGAGTACGGGTTTAGTAGCTAGAGCATATCTATAACCAATTGAGAAACAGCCTATATAAAATGCTTAACAGAGTCTTGCCACATGCGAAGTTTCCTATAAATGAGGGCTGCTATTATTATGACTACTACTGCTATCATCATCATCATCGTCATCATCATCATCACCATCATCATCATCATCATTAAAGTTAATTTCAAGCCTCAGACTTTACATACCAACACAGCTCTACTGAGTAGCCAAGGGCAAGAGGTAGAAGAAAAAAAATTTTAAATAGGGCACATTCTAGGAAAAAAAATCTTAGTAGAGCATTCTGGACACTGTTCTGGACACAGCGGTTTCCAGAGCTAATTATCTATAGGGACTGCCTCAGGACGACAGAAGATAAGACTCATGTTATCAGACAATCTATAAAGTAGCTGAGATAAGAAGGAATATATTGCTTTAAGATCTTTCTCCCCACCTGTCATTTATACAAACTTGTTCTTGTATCTATCCATTTGGACTACAAATGTTCTGCTTTATCTCTCAGATAGCTTAGACTATAAACCCCAACAGGTTTATGAATTATATCCATCTTATCATGTACCCTCCTGTGCTAATCATCTTACATATTCAATAAACTCTACTTGAGCAATTAATGGCATGAGCAGAATAACCTAACCACAATTAAAATCAGTGAGCCACTTAAATAATTTTAAAGGTCTGTTAAAAAAAAATAACATATAACTTTAAATTTCTGATTTCTTAGTTCTAAAATGAACTGTGATACTAAAAATAATAACAATCCCAGAAAGACCTATAGCCGTGGCTCTTATCCAAGAACACCAAGAACAAAATTTGGTGACCTTAGAACTTTGTCAATTTTAATAATTATATTTAAAAAAATTCTGAACCAGTTATATCATCAAATAGAGCCATATAAAATAGAAGCTCCTATAATTGTAATCTGTTATAAAATAAATTTGAAGTGAACTAAAAACACAACTTTATTCATTTATTTATTTACTTATTTTTAGGTGAGGCACTCCTTGGTTGACCTCACAGACTGCAAGGACCTTGTCATCTCACAATCCCCTATTTTTCATTTTTCGCACCTACAGCACCTGGTCTTCCTAGGTGGTCTCCCTTCCAAGTACTAACCAGGGCCAAACCTGCTTAGCTTCTGAGATTAGATGGGATCGGGCTTGTTCAGGGTGGCATGGCCGTAGAGAAAAACACAACTTTAAAAAGAAACTCAGAATATATTGTGCATATGCTTCAGAATAAAGATAAATATACCCTATAAAGAGGCGTTAAGTTCAGATGTCATTTCCTTCAAGTTTTGTGTCAGTGGCCTAACCAGTTAGCCATCGTCCTTAAATTTTAGACTAGGATAGTAAGCCTGTTCAGGTCTCTTAAATTCTTTAGATATTTAAGTCTCCACATTTGAAAGAAACATAGCCATGTTATCTAAACAGATGAGTCTAACAATTTCAAAGTTCAGGGAGACGGAGTTAACACAAAAGAGGGACTTATCACTACATTAGTGGTTTGCCACAACTCCATAACTAAGCCCCCAAGTTCCCTGTCCCCTTTCTTCAGCCCTGCCACACCATCCTAGTCTATAGACAAACAAGCTCTCCAATCTAATTCTTATCAAGATGGAAACAAGGCCAGACCTGCTCTTTTAGATAAAATGCTTTGGCTTCTAACTGCCTGACTGCTTATCTTTCATCTTGCAGTGTTAACCATAACCCCTTTCCTGACCTGCTCTACTTCTTGTTTTCAGATGAGCAGTAAGGACTGGGGGAAAAACATGCTTAAATGGACAAGTTCACTTTCTTATGTCCCTCTTTATTCCTTTTAAAGTCAGTTCAACCCCCTTCGTGTTCAAATTCTCTTCCTAAAATTGTCAGAAATCATGTCGCGTGGACATGTAATTTGATTATTGCTAAGTTTCTCAACTTTTACTCTTCACATACTTTTAAAATTTATTTTTCCTGTTGATTTTTTTGGCTGAAGGGGATTAGGTTGTCTAAGAAATCGCAGAATTTTTTATTTTTTTTTTTCTTTCTTATTTTCCCCATTTGCCTCCCTTAGTCCTAATAAGCTGAATCATGTTCTTGACTAAGCTGTTTGGTTTGGCTTACCTGAATTCCTGTGTTTTCATCCAAACAAAGCATTGGACTTTCCTGTTCTTTCCTGAGCAGGTGAAAGTTAATGCACTATAGATCTTGAGTAGTCAGGCAGTGTTTTGGCTAGCTTGCTATGTGAGGTTAACTATGGCCCTACCCTTCTTTGACCCTTGTTTCCTATACATGAAGTGGGAAGAAAAAAACAAATTAGTCTCCTATTCATGAGAATTCTAGGAAACTCAATTTTATAATTTAAAACAACTCTGAAGGTGCATAGTGTGAGATTTTTCAGGGCCCCTTTGCTGCAAACACCATGTTCTGCTTATGACACTTTTACCCCATACAAACTCATGTACCTGAACCTGCATGTCCTTGAAAATATGCGAGTGCTTCCAAAAGAACTTGTACTCCTTAGATGTAAACCATTCTAATACAACATGTTGAGGGTTTTTTCCCCTTAATTTTTACTTTTTGGCATTTATAAATAAATCCACATTACACATCAGAAAAGTATCTCATAGGTGCCCTACTCTGATTTAGGTCTTTCATTTTATTATCTTAGCTTAGAAAAAATTGAATCCGGAATTATACTGCCTATTTTCACTTTTCATTTTCTTCCTGCAAACTAGAAATCTCACTGAAGCCAGTTGTTTAACAGTTTTAATGTCATTAATATTGGGGGAGGGGGATATCACTGAATTCAATTTTAAGATGCATATTAAATGCTTACCCATGTATAAGGTATTTTATTAAGTGCTAATGGGAAAAAGAAATACTTGCATTTGGAGAATTAAAAATTTTATGCCAGAATAACCAACTGTGATATTTTCCCCTAATTATGGCATTTTGATAACAAATGAATGATGTCATGTTCAGATACCACATTCTTGAAAACCAAGAGAAGATACATTTCCTAGCTGTCCCTCTGTATCCCTAAATAAGGTTCTAATGCTTCTCTTATTCTCAAAATAATTGATATTCAATTATTACTTTTCTTAAAGGAGAATCATATTTATTAGAAAATATTTTTTTCTCATCTCTTCTACTAAATATTATGAGGAAGCAAACTTTTAAAGTCTGTTTAAATTATGATAAATATTACCTTCTCATGACTTTCAATTAGGGCTAGAAAGTCTAAAGGGTAATTGGGCATTTATCTAAGTTGAACTTATCTACATTTGTTGAACATTTAATTAAAGAAAGGGGATCTTTTGTCATTTCTGAAAATTCTCCTTGAGTTGCCTATAGTTACAGGAATTCATCCTCTTTATTATAAAATGCTAGTCATAACTGGTCTACTTCTTGTCTTAGAGACATGAGATCATTTTTACTAGACTACTTTTTCTTCACCTTATAGTAGGTTCTTATGTGACTATAGGGCAATGGACAAGTATAATAAAATCAAATTATCCAGTGTCAAATGATTGGGTATCTTTCAGTCTAATGAAAACTCTAAAAGTACAGTTTAAATAGAGTTGGAGGACTAGGAACCAAAATCTGCCATGGTTGGTGGACTTTACAGCTTTTCTACAAAGTCTTTAAATGAATGTAGCTTAAAATCCCCTTCTACCTAGAAAATACTTTTTAAAAAAACCAGCCAGTTTCATGTGTAAATGAGAGTAAAAAAACAACTAAATAGGAGCAAGTTAGAGGAAAGTTAGAGGGAAACAAATCTAGAAAGGAAAACTGTGTGAGGATTTGACTTGAGAACAAATTTTCATTAGAAAGATAAATCTGAGAAAATGGCACGGGGCAGGAACAGTCTAGAAGTGGGATGATCAGTTTGGGCTTTCAGTCATTCAGGCATGAGAAAATGAGAATATGAATTAACAGTAAGAATGGAGAAGAGAAACCATAAATGAAAGATATTTTGAATGAAAAAAAAAAGGTCAGCATATGATGATTTTTTGGATTAGGGGAAGTAGGACAGAACTAAGTTGAAAATGAAGTTTCAAGTCTGAGTGACAGAAGAATGGTGGTGGGGCTGACATAAAGAAGCTGGGAGGGAGAGCTAATGGGGAGTGTCACATGAGAAGTTCAGAAAAGTTCAGAGCTTGAAGAAATGAGATTTCTAAGTATAGTTGTTTGTGTATTGGCAGAGCTGCAGGCCTGGAACTCAAAGGAGAAGCTAAAGCTAGTGGTTCTGCCTTTTTTTTTTTTTTTTTTGAGCCTTGAGGAAAAAAAAAAAAGTTTATGAAAATTGTGAGAAAGTTTCCAGAATTCACTAAGGCCAGTGATGTTTAGAGAGAAAAGTTCAAGTCAATAACAGTACCAACAGGAATAGCCACAGTTGGTTAATTTAAAAAGGAGACTAACACTACCTGATTTCAAGATTTATTATAAAGCTACACTAGTGAAGATGTTGTGATATTGGTGTAATAATAGACAAATAAGCCAATTAAAATAAATAGAAAGAAATCCATGCACATATGGACAATTGACTTTGACATGGTTGCTAGGGCAATTCAATGGTGAAAGGATAGTCTTTTCGACAAATGATGCTAGACTAATTGGATATCCATATGCCATAAAATTAACATTGATTCATACCTCATATATCATGTATAAATATTAACTAAAAAATGGATCACAGACCTAAATGTAACACTTAAAAACTAAAACTTCTAAAGTGAAACAAAATTTTTGTGATTTATGATCAGGCAAAGATTTCTTAGATACAACACCAAAATATGACTCATCAAAGAAAAAAAATTATAAATTGGATTTCATTAAAATTAAAAACTTTTTGAAAAATACTTTTAAGAAGAAAGTCACAGATAGGAAGAAACATACTTCGAAATCGTATATCTGATAAAGGACTTGTATCCAGAATAAATAAAGAATTCTCAAATTCAACATAAGAAAACCACTCAATGTGGGAAAAAACTGGCAAAAGTTTTAAAAAGATATTTTACCAAGATATATAGATGACAAACACATGAAGGATGTTCAACATCATTAGTCATCGGAGAAATGCAAATTAAAACTAGGATGAGATACTAATACATATGCATTAGAAGAGCCAACATTAAAATATTGACCATACCAAGTGTTAGAGGACCTAAAACTCATATATTACTGGTGGGAATGTAAAATGTACAGCACTTTGGAGAGCAGTTTTCCAGTTTTTTTTAAAGGTAGATATACTACCATGTGATTTATTCATTCCAATAATAAGTATTTATTTACCCAATAGAAATAAAAGCATACGTTCAGAGGAAAAACTGCACACAAATGTTCATAGAAGCTTTATAATAAATAACCCTAAACTGGAAATAATCCAAATGTCTATTAAAGAGTAGATAAAATCAAAATAAGTAGGCAAATTCTAGTATATTTATACAATGAATTCAAATTTAACAATAAAAAGTAATGAATTATTGATACATACAACAGTAATTCATAATCACTAGGCCAAGTGAAAATAGCCAGAGCAAAAAAGAGTGTGAATACTGTATCATTCCATTTATAAATATTCTAGAAAATAAAATCTATAGTGGCAGAAACCAGATTTATGGTTGCTTAGGGATGAAGTGGGGGGCAATTAGAGGAGAGGGAGGGGAGTGTGGGCATAAAGGGTCATGAGGAACCTTGTGGGGGGTGATAGATATTTCACTATCGTGATTGTGATGATAGTTTCATGGGTATAGAAATATATCAAAACATAAGTTGTACACTTTAAATATGTTTGGTTTATTTATGTACATCAATTATATCTCAATAAAGCTCCTAAAAAAGATGAATAAACTCATTAACTCACCACTATATAGAAGCTCTAAAATAGAAGAAAATAAATATAATGTAAAAAAAAAAAGAGAGGATAGGTAGCTACTACAAGTTGAAGGAAGAGACCAAAGGAAACCCAAATAAAGGCAGTGTTTCAAGGAGAAGTGAGCAGTTAAAATAACATGACACAGCTATACCAAGAATGAAGACTGTCCAATATACTTGACAAAAAGAAAACAGTTGAACATCCAAAAAGGGAGGGGGGTGGGAGCCAGAATGTCAGATGCTGAAGGGAGGCTGCATGAAACAAAGATGACAGTAGCACATTGAAACCACTTGTTTTAAAATCTCAGCAATGAAAATGAGAGAAGACGGTAGCTAGAGGGGACAGCAGAACAAACTAAAAGTTTTTTGGTGAAGTTTTAAGGCAGAGAAAAAATAAAAGGGGAATGAAGAAGAACTGAAGATTCTAGAGATAAAGGTAAAAACATGTGGGAACAAGTTTATAGAGGAATTTGGAAGTGATGGGATCTAAGGCACAGGTGCCAGAGTAAGCCTTGGAAAGAAATCTGTAATAGTTAACTCCTGATAGTCCTCCCCAAATGATGGGTTACAGAGCGCCTACATAGATTATTTTAAAATTTGAAGAAAAAAATTTTCTTTTGTCTGATTTCTTGGGACACCTGCATGACTGGACATTCTGACATTTCTTAGACTGATCTCAATTTAAAAAGACGTTGTGTTAATCACACCTCTCCCCCACCCAAATGTGACCTTTTCAGGCTATAATCTACTGACCACAGCCCACAAGTCATTGTCCCAAGTGACATAATTGTATTTTTACTTCATTAATCTCAGAGTCTTGCTGCTTCAGGAAGATTACTGAGTCAGATGTTTTAGAAGGAACAGAGGGCAGGAAAAGAGTCAGGGATAAACTTTGGGTTTATGTGTACAAGGTAATGGAGTAATCTCCATGGAGAAAACAACAACCCATACTGGATGTCTGAAAGGCATTGCTAAGGCTTATAGAAGAGTGGAAGGGATATGAACTTTAGAACTAGACAGACTTAGTCTCAAATCCAGGCTCCTCCTCCTCCCTATGCTATGTGACCATAGGAAAACTGTTTAGTTTTCATTAATCTTATTGCCTCATCTATTTAGTGGGTATACTGTTTACCTCACATGGTTGTTCAAAGAATTAAATAACCCGATGAACTCAAGTATATAGTAGAAAATAGGCAAGCAATATAAGGTAGCTATATTTTTTATATAGTGTTCTTCACCCTTAAAAAAATGCCCAAGCTGTTTTATTTCCATCATTTGTCTACCCTACCATATAGTCAATTAATGCCTGTTGACATTTAAGTGATTAATTTAACAGTCCTCTCTGTACAACAGTGGCAAACTGTCTCAAGGTCAGATAACACATCAGCACACAAAGATAAAGTCAAAATGCAAACAATTGGCCTTTTTCCACGTCGCCAAGTTGCTTTCTCTCTCGGCGCGTACTAAAACTTAATACAACTTATTCTCTCTTAGTACAAGTGAAGACCTGAAATGAGGAGACGGTAACTGTGAGGGGTCCCATAACACCAGATGTTGAATCCCTACGGAGGAGTGCAATCCCAGAAGTTCTTGATATTATAAGGCCATGAAATATGGCCCATGTTCCAGCATATGCCCACACTTTTAAATCTGTGAATATAGATCCTTACCCAGAAGTGAGGAAAAGGAATTCAACTATTCACTGGGATCAAAGGGAACCTGTCTTTAAAGTAAATTAATCCTTTAAATGCATATCACATAGTAGTTTGAACCTACTTTAATTATAGTATTAGGCCCACTGCTGAATTATTCCTTTTTGATATAATTGAACTGTGCCTTTTTAGGACAACTTGTAGTATATTTCAGCATTCTCTGTCTGGCAGTTTAAAGGATCTAGAATTCGTGGACTACATCTATTCTCCATTTGTCAGGGCAAAAAAAAAAAAAGTTTTATGATAAATCCTTAGAATGAATGCATAGACTCAGTAATAAGATCTCTGAATCATTACTGGAAATGCAAATATGTAGTACTGACACATCATCATGACCTTAATCATTGGTGTCTGGGGTTAGATCAGCTTGTCTCCAGTTTTATGCTACAATCAAGAATTAGTTCAAGTGCAACAGGGAATGTGGTCTTAGTGATCAGGATACATTTGCTAAAGATAGCACACCCCTTGCCCATCTGATCCTCTTGGTGGCAGTTCACTGCATACTGAGTCCTATGACTTAAGAGCTATAAAGAGGCTGGCGTGAACTTTTCACTGCTCTATATCATGGCTAGAATTAGTTGATAACCCAATCCTAGGCTTTGGTTTGGCTCTAAGCACTACTAAATTAAATCATATTACTGCTGGAGGATCTACCATAAAAATTTTTGTATTTCTTTCTTGGGATTCTAGAGACCACGTGATCGGGCAAAATATTATTGAAGCAAATATTTTCTTTGAATGAAAAAGAAAAAATATTTTACATGAGTCAAACCTATAAAAACCATCCAAACTTGAACTGAGCTAATTGTGTAAAGTTAACACTGCAAAGTTAGTATTGTAAAGTTAATTTGACACATGTTTAATGATACACATTATTGTATGGTAATAAGGCATAAATAGTAAGCAATTAATATGTATAGCTGAAATGAGAAGTGTTACACAGCCGAACCAAGTTTGAATTGATCTTTTTCTTCTTGCTTCATGAGTTTTCCATTTTCTATAAATAGCATCAACGTTGACAGCGTCTCTGACATCTTGCCTTAGGAATCTCAGTAGAATATTATTGTGCTGTTTATAAGGTGCACTCTAAATCACTCATTCCCTAAGGATTGCACTGTTTGCCAACCCATACTGACTGCATAGATACTTATGATAAAGTATTAAAGGGGTGCCAAATAATGTCACCTCTGGATGCGTGCTCCATTCTCCGCACTACCTGTGGCCTAGGTGGCTGAAGTGTGTGGACCCCATCAGTGAGCCTCCTCACTCTCTGACTTCTGGACAGGCAGACGAGTGAATGCTGAGAGTGAGGGTGAGGGGAATATGTATGCCTCAGGCCCCCGCCCCATGGGGTTTCCAAGGTTTCAGCTTCGTCCTGCTGCCTCTTCACAAACACCATTTCTGTCTCCAAGTTCCAGTAACTCCCCTCTCCCCATCGCCTCTGGCTGGCCTAAGAATTGCACAGAGCCCTGCTCTCGCAGTGGTGCACTGCACTGTGCCTGTATTTTCCTTCCCAGCTCCTAAAAGGGACATGATACTCTTCTCAAACTTTCCCTATTTGAATATGCTGTGTTTCCCGCTCGGACCCTGACTAATTCAAAGGGTATGGTTTCACCTAGAAGCATTTATTTTGTCATGGTTAACAAAAAGCAAGGTTCTTATAACTTCCCAGTATTTGTTTATTTCTGTTGTAGGTTATCAGTCTTGGTGCGTGCAATGTAATAGGTACTGAATATCTACTTGTTAACTGAATGAATCTATATAATGTATAATATTTCCTGAATCAATTTCTAACATCAGTATTATTCCAGTAAGATGATTAAAGATTAAATTGTATATTATATAGAGATTAGTGTAGATAAAGAATTATTTTGTCATGGTTATTGAGAGAGATAAATAAAAAACATGCCCTCGTTTGCAGTCATTCTGATGAATTTAGAAGCAATCTGCATACATGGTATTAAAACCTTGTTTTCCAGGTTGTTTCTTTAGAACTCTGCTCTTTCAATTGCCAAAGCTTTACCTTCTCACTTAAAGCATAACATTGCTATAATCTTTTGAATCACCAAGGTAACTTTTTCCTTGCACAAAATACATGCTTAATAAATTCAGTAAAACAATTGATTACTCAGTGCCTAACAGAGGGAAGATCATTTGAGCAGTTGTGTGGAGAATGAACTGGACAGGAGAGACTGGAGACAAAAAGATTAGTTAAGAATATCCTGCAATAGTCCTAGACAAGTTAAATATTTACTGAGCTTTGCGATGGCTTTGCTTTGGCTGTTTCAGTCCTGCTTAGTTTTGGGGTTGGGCTTGTGAAGCAAAGCTGGTATTTGAGTTGTTCTGGCAAATTCTTCTGAGTTACAGTGTTTGCTTTCTTTTCCTACATTAACTTTCCTTCCCGCCGCCCCCCCCCCCACCTCTTTGGTTAAAAAAGAAAAAAATAATGATACCTTCCAGGAACTTCAAGCTACTTACAATCTAATTGGGAAACAAAATTTTAACACAGAAGAAGTAACCGCAAAAATATTAAAGCTACAGAGGAGATATTAGAGTGTGGCTGATAATAATATTTGGGATTAATATCCAAATGAACGAAATAATAAATGCCACAAACTTATGAGACTAAGGGGTTGTGGGTGGGACTTTGGGAAATTTTCGTGAAGAGATCGGCATTGAGTGATAGGCAGAGAGCTAGAAAGAGAAAGGAAGACATTCATGGAAAGAGGAATTCTAAGAAAGGCAGAGTTGCAAAACAGTCTTATTTTTCTTATCTTTCTTTTCATCTCTTGTCCTCTTCTCATCAAAGTGCAGAGCTGTCTTAAGTTATGAGCAGGGTGGGGAGTGTTATCTCTGATTGGAGGAGGCTATTTCACTTCCTTTTCCCATTCCTCAAGGCTTAGCCAGAAATGAAATGCTCGTCTAACGTGCTGAGTTACTACATGTTTTCAAGCCTGGCCTAAGTTCATGCTAAAGACCCACTTATATTTCAAATAAAAACTAAAATTAAATTTACTTTATCTGTTAATTCTAAAATGCACAGAGATGCTATTTCTTTCAGGAATGTTGTATCAGTGGAAGATATCTATATTCTTTAAATTATTCTAAAAGTCCTGAGGAAAAATTAAAATGCCTCCTATCAAAGGAGAGTTGCAGAAAGAAGTTTATCATTTATTAAGTGCTGATCAGTCACAAGTACTGATTTGAGTGGTTTGTATGTATGACATGTATTCCTTGCAACAACCTCATGATACAGTACTGCAAAATCACCCAGTTCTGTAGACAGAAAAGCATGGCAAAAGTAAACAAGCTTAATGCCCCACCACTGGAAAATGCTGGAACCAGTAATCAAACCGGGGTACTCTGACTCCAGGTTTTTGCCACTAAATGCCTTGAGAAGTTATGTCGCTAATCTGGTTCCTCTTCTATAAAATCTGGGAGGTTGAATTAAATAATGACATTTGCCCTCGTGTTAAAAACTGAATGTTGGGTTTCCAGCCTCAATTTCTACTCATCTCACAGGACTCAAGTTTGAAGCTTTCTTCATTCACTTCCAATGGAATTAGTTCTCCATAGAATTACTGACATTAACATTAACGGTTCTGGGATTCTGTATGTCTTAAAGAGGATCAGATTACAGGTCAGTGATGAGTGATTGACTCAGATGTACAATCTTCCTGACTCTTCCAAGTGCTAGAGGACCTATTTTCAGTATGTAATTATAAAATTGCCCTGTATCATGACAAACCTTAACACATTGGTAACTAAAAAATGATTCCATTTCTTTTCACTGACATTAAATAGGCGATCTAAATTGGGTGAATATACCTACCCTCCCAAAAGACCAAATGAAGCTATTCTCACGTTGAATTTTTTAAAGTGGCCTGGAAACAGTTTTTCCTGACTTGGTCTAAAGCCACCAGTCTTGTAGGACATACCCGTATTCCTCATCTTTCCTAGCTACTTCAGAATCGGAGAAAGAGACGTGAGGCTTGCTTTAGGAGCGGAGTAAAACCCTGTCTTCATCAGGAGTTCTTTGTCTCAGTTTTGATTAGAAGAATTTCAGACCAGCTCCTAGTTCCATTATCTATACCTCCTGAAAGTGGGTATGGAGCAGCTGCCATTGGATTCCAATGCAAGAGAATATGGGGATGAGAGCAAAAATCACCCACTACTGTCACTTCCCCCATCTTAATCTTAACGAAGTTCAATTCAGAGCCCGTCTCTTAAGTAAATGTGGTATGATCATAGAAATGTCCGACGGACAAAGCTTTACATTGCAGAATTGAATGCAAGGGTTTAAAATGCAAACCTCCTTGAAGAAAGTAGCACAGTGACAGGGCACGCATAGAAAAGTATAAATGAGAGAGGTGATGGCACAGAGTTTTCTAGCTGCAATCTCAAAAGGAGAAAAGAGGACAGGATTGAGGGTGAGATTTAAAGACAAATTTTGTATAATTATTTTTGTTTACTAAACCAAAAAGATTCTATACTTTTATTTTTTTCTGTCCTAAATAACAATGAAGCAGCAGCCTAACGAGCCATTGACTGAATCTGCAAGAAGCCTAGATATTATTCTTTACTTCATTGTTCAAGTTCCCACAGTAAATATGAAACATCTAAATTTAGGGAAAAAAAAATTATGTTCTCCCTTCTATGATATCATGGGGAAAACAGTCTCTAGGGAAAAAGAATAGAGATAGGGGTGGGTATTTGGGGAATAGGAAGGTCTATTTTCAGGTTTGAGCCCCTCATTTTGATCAATCAACAGTGCTGACGACACGCAGGAATGAGAGGAGCATGGACGGAGCTGCAGCCTTGGGTTCAGGGATGCGCTGCTGCAGTGTGAGAAGGATCACTAATAAGCAGGATGGTTTCTCCTGGACTGGGGTAAAACAGTGTTGATGAAATCCTGAAGCTGGAAGCTTCTCAATATCTTGGTATTTGCTATATTAGCCCATTGTCTGTCCCTATTTTCCTCTCATTTCTTTTCCCCTAGCAACCTACAAAAATTCCAATTCATTTCTATCACCTTTAAAATTTTTTCTTATGTATATGAGTTAGCCTTCAGTATTAAAAGGTATTCAAAGGCAATTCCTCCCTTCTATTATGTTAGCTCAGGAATATATTTTTGCACCCCACCCCCAATAGCTGTTTTTCGAAAAACGGCAGGGTATTTCCGCTAGTTTGTAAAACTGAAGGTATTTGATTAAATAGTTTGTCTATCTGTTTGGATAAACATACTATATATTTATAACAATTTTTGATTTTGCCAAAAGGCCAAGAAGCAAGGTGTGCATATGCTGGTAAAATGTAAATTAGTGCTAAATACTACATATTGGGATAGTATAATGGTTATCTATGTCTTTGATAAATGAAGAAAGGGGAAGGGAGCAAAGAAACTTAAATTGACTTTTTTTTCAAAGGTAAAGGAATGACAGCAAAAATAAAAATAAATTTGAGCCCACCATGCACATTTGGTCTTTTAGCTAATACTACATGATAAGTATCTTCCTGTTCACCTTTTAGCATACACTAAGATTCCACTGTGGTCCTTTCAAACAGACACATATTTCTAATTTTCTAAATTTCTAATAGTTTCATCTTAGCTAAAAGTCTGCATTTTAGTCCCTAAAGAGATCCTAACAGATAACTGAATAAGAGTTTCCACTTCAGTAGTAGCAACGTGTTTGGAGTAAACAGATCACTGGCGAGTCCTCTTTGTCTCTTCTGCAAAGATTGGAAAAATTTAGCGTCTCAACATTCCACTTTTTAAGCAAGAAGATACATATTCTAAATACTACATATAAGGATAGTATAATGGTTATCCTAATCCACAAGGAAATTCAGTTCTGTTAAGTGTCACACGGATTAGGACAAACACATGAAGGCTGAGAACAATTCTAGGTTCTTCTACAAAGAGAGGTCCACTGTAATCTTGAAGTTAGTTTTAGTCAATCTACCCAGTGTAGCACTGACATGAATCAACTTTTTCTAAATCTTGAGTAATGAGGAAAATGAACAAGTTGGGTGGAGCTCAGAAATAAACAGAAAATACTTAGCATGTAGAGGCATGATTTAGACTGGTGTCAGCTTTGAGGGAGGAGGGGGCATATTTGTAAACAATTGGCAAAATGACTATTGCAAATAATTTGCAAGCAAAGCAGAATGAAAGGTGTACTCTATGTACACAAATTAGCTGTGTAGAATTAACGTTTTTGTTTTACAAGGAAAAGAAAGCAAAATTCCGTGATTTCTTGTGACCTCAAAGTTCTCTTTCTCTAGAGTAGTTCAAGTTATCTATCCACCCCAGGATTCCATATAATGAGGGCAGAGTATAGACTCCGAGCTTTGTAGGGTATTCTACTGGGCTGTCTTCTTGACATAATTCTTTGACTAAGTGAATTTTGACTAATTGCTCAGAGTACCTCCAGGCCACTGGTTTTCCTCAGCAGCATAGTAAGTGCTTACTTACAAAAATGTTCATGTGTGAAAATTTCTGTGAAACACCCACTTAATGATAATTCATAAACATATTTTTGGAATTATTCTTTATATTAAGAATACATTTAAAAGTTTTGGTTTTCACATGAACTATTAGTATCTTCATACCCCCAAGCCCTTGCTTCCTCCTCTTCTTCCCAGAAATTAAGTTTATGATTATTACCTATAAGGCTGCATTCAGAATTTGAATAGATTTCTGAAATCACTCTAATGGTTCCTGCAGGGCAGGATAAACTCACTCTCACATTTACAGCATTATGATGTTTTCGCTGATCTGTTTGGTGATTCCAGGTTTATTACCCTAATTATAAGCTAATGAGCACAGAGCTTTGCAAGGAAATTTGCATTACTTGCTTAAGTAGGACAAATTATCAGCTTAACCAAGATAAAACATCCCTTGTTGTTTGAGACCCTTTAACTCACCAAAGAAATGCCTAATGTCTAGCCAAGTTAAATAGGCTTGACAAAGAAGGGTACAGGCTAGCTGCTACCTTGAAAACAGTAACTCTTCTGCAATTTTAAGGAAGTTGCTCAGTAGGTCCAAATATCTTCAGAATCCCTATCAATTCATGTTCTCTTTTAGCCACTTCTAGATCTATCTCCTATTACTAAAAAAGAAGACCGTGAAGGAAGTGATTGACAAGTCTCTTCGCACCTAAAACAGGAGTGCAGGAATAACTTAGCATAAAGAAAATATAACAAGTGCAAGCTTTTTATATCAAATATTAAGCTTTCTTCTTTTAAAGTGCAAATCATTACATTTTAATATTTTTCTTTATTAGAGCCAAAAAAAAATTGAGCTGTACATTTTTACTTTCATAACTCTTTCCTTCATATTTTCTCATCCAGAGAAACAGGTTTCGCATTTGTTTTGGAGTTAGATAATTATCACTTTACTAAATAAATGCCTTAATTTTAACATTCTTTTTTTTTTAAGTGTATTCTTCTTATATTAAGTATTATTTTGAGAATTCTCTGAAAAAAAAAAACATATAAAATATAAGGGGATCACCAGGATGTCCCTAAGAGATTAAGTAGAAAAGGTGAGTAAGCTAATTAGTCAGCTAAATTAACTGGTTGTTTTAGAAGACATGAGATATTTCGCGCCATCACATTATGCCTCGTTAGCTCCATTAGTTGCCCGACATTGTCATTATTCTACCTACTTCTTTCCGAGCAGTTTCACCATGTCAGCTTTGATTTTCCCTGTACTTATTTTTCTCCAACTTAAAGCTATTATATCACCTTCCAGGAGCATTGATTTTCAGTCAGGTGTCACAAATTTCCCACTCATCATTTCCTTGCAAGCATAAAACTGACTATTGTTGCTAATGCTGCACCCTTTTATTATTTCAGAATTAATCACTTATTCCTTTTGGCCAGTTCTAGCATCCTCCTTCCCTATTAAACTCAATGTTAAATTTTTAAATGTGTTAATTGACAAACATTGGAATAACGTCCCATCTGTATGCTTTGGCAAAAATAAATCATTAAGAGGTCAAGGAAGAGGTAGATGATATGAGCATTTGTTTTAAACAGTCAGGCATTTGTAGAGCATCTATTATTTGTCCAGAATTACAATAGATGATGGAGGCGTGACAGAAATATATCATCACTCCTAACCCTTATAGTACTTAAAATCTTGCTATGTGAAGCAATTTTAAAAGTAGGTTTAGAACCTCAACTATAAAATTCACTGTCTTAACATTTAGCTTAGTTTTAACTTGCTTGGATTACTTTAATGATTTAGGAAAATTCAGTAAGTCAGTAACCCATGGAGGGTTGTTTTTGTTTGTTTTGTTTTTTAACAATGTAAGTAGCAATGATTTTTAGGACTTCAAACAAAAAAATGACTTTTAGGAACAGAAATAACTAGTGTTGCAAGTTGAAATTTTCATATAACTATATTTAGAGGAGCTTCCATACCCATGCCAAAAATACAACACAGCTCTTAAAAATTGGTATATACACCACTGTCTCACCAATTTAAGATTTAAAAAATATATATTTTAAAGAACAGTCTTTTTTTTTTTATCTAGAGAAATAAAAACTGAAATGACCTTTAGCAAAAATTCCTATAAAAGAACTATTATTTTACAATAATATCTGTCTTAACTGGCATAAAGACCATCACTTTTTAAAGAAGATGTTATAAACTCTCAGGACAGAGACACATAGAAGGCATGGCATATACAGACAATATTTCTAAGAAGGACATAAGACATATGACAAATATAGTAACTTCATTTTGTCAAATGTTATATACCTCCAGGTTGAAGTGATAAAAATGGTGATTTTAGGGACAAAGAGTGAGGATCGGGGTCAGGAGGGATTTGTATTATGATCTACTACAATTCAATATTTTTAAGTTTCTTTTTGAAATATGTAGTAAAGAATACTTTTCAAAGCATGTGAGATGCATTAAAAATACCATAAGAAAAAACATTATTTCTCCAGATCATAAGTGGTGAGAGGATGGATTAAAAACGATGACCAAACCGATCCAAAGGACTATAAAACTGCATGATCTTCACCTGGCAAGCCACCTGTCTGTCTCTCTTTTAAAATTTTTTTTCTTCTCAGGGTCATTTCTAACTTTTGTGGAAGTCCATCCAGCAAGCAATATTGGAAAGAATATCAAAGTGATGGAGTTGCGGTCTGAATACAAATTCCATATTTCTCTCCTTGGGCAGGTAGCAAGCTCATTTTCTACAATAAAATGTGAATAATTCTAAAGGCCAAATTTACCCATATCATATAAATGCTGTTAAAATAAAACAAGGTAATAGATTTGAAAGTACACCGAAGGAAAACATTTCATCCAAATGCCAAGTGATGTTCTATTCTTCCCATAATTTGTGAACTTCTGCTTCCCTAACGTTTCCAATCATGAATTCTATGTTTACATATGCTATATTTAAGCTCAATTAAACTTGCAAGCACTGTGGGAAATATCATTGAAGTAATAGTGGGATGCATTATAGTAAAGAAAAACATGAAGAAAGGACTTTTCATCTGACTGCTAAACATTAGTAATGCTTGATCAGATTTTTCAGAAGTTTTCTAGATAGCCATTTCTGTTTCAGATGCCATTTATAGACTTGAGTATCCTGAGTTTAGCATTTGACTGAATTATAATGTTTTTCCATATTTTTATTTTTTACTGAATTATATCACTTCTTATAAATACACCCTATAATTCTCAACACATTATTCGATGTTACCAGAAATAAATACAAAGTTTCCTAGTATTTCTGTTCCATTGATTCTAATATACAACGTACTTTGGTAAACACCAATCCCTCTGCAGCCTTCCCTCAGGGGAATTTCCTGCTTATACACCTATCATCATATTATTTCTTCTGTTATATAAAATGGGCAACATATAAAACCTGCTCTACAAATAGTAATACAATGCCAGAATATCATATACCTAGAATAATTTTTTCTTTTTCTGTAATTACACAGCAATTTTAGAAATCCCAATTTAGTTTGCACTATTACTTGACAGAATAAGACATAATATTGGGCAGAAAATTGATAACCAGTATTTTTTTCACCTGCAATATCTGCCAGTGTGTGGCAACTGTGATTCTGCTATTTAATTTGAAAGACAGAAAGGATTTCTTATTTGCTTAATATGACTTGGAATTATTGTCTTACCTAATTCCATGTACTAGAGAGACCACTAAAAAAGGGCTAGAGAATGTAGAGTAATTGATACATTAGCATTTCTGTTCTGGGGTAACTAGTATTTTGTCTTAATCTAAAGCATTGTAAAGAAAATGCATCTGTAGGGCTTTCTTTCAACTTAATGCTTCTTTGGGAATGTGCTTATGACCTACATGCTTCTGTACTCAATATGTGCTTGTAGACTCAAAATAAAATTCCTTTATAACTAACGAATCTTCCAATCAAGATATCTTAAGATAAAGGCCTAGCTTTTCCAGTTATATACAGAAATATGAGTCTTGCTTAAAATTATCTTGCATCTGTGCTAATATTGCTCAAGATTCCTAATCATATAAAAAATTTACTCATCACCCCCATGAAACAGAAGATTAAAATTATTGTAGTAAGGCCTCAGAACTGCAGCAAATGATTCAAAATATTAGCTTTTTTGTCTTAATATTTCTAAAATCTAACCATGCATTTGCTACAGAACTTTCTTGTTCTAACGGTATGAGACTCTTCCTTTGTGGTATCTTTTTATTACTATTTTTTTTAAAAAAATGAAATTGCTTTCTAGATATCTACCTATATATTTTAATGTTAAACTTGTCCAAAAACCCTCTAAATTCCTTAATTTTTCTTGAGACCTCCATCCTCATGCAGCTGCCATTCCACACTGGTTTTTGCCCTAAATCATTCTTTCTTTGAAATGATTAAGCTGATGAGCAATATTATGTTCAGTAAAGTTTTTTATTATTATTAAAAACACAGAAAGTAATGAGCGGGAATATCTATAAAGAACATAATTGAATATTTAGAAAAACACATGGAAAGCCCCTTGCCTAGTAACCAACTTCAAAGACGTCACAAGAATTGTTAAACATTATTATTCGGCACTCTCAGCACTCCCCACACATCCCTGTCAACATTTTTTAATAAACTTACAGCACTATAAGAAATTGAAGTTCTTTTTGAATCAAGAAAAAAATAGGATTATCTATCCTATAATTCAATTTCGTATGCCATACTTTACTTATATAAAATCAGAATAAAATCAATTTCCAAAGGTGTAGAGAAGAGGAAAAAAAGGAGAAGAATATTTCATTTTGTTAACTGTAGACAGAGCCAGACTTTCCTATTCCCAGAAAATTCAAAGATATCAGGCCCCAGTGAATTCCATTTCCTAATAATGTCAGAGTTTATCATATGTATTATGTTTTGCTATTCTGTATTGTTTTCGGCTCATTTCTCATCTGGGTTTTGATTATCTTTACTTAAGCTAGTGTTTCTTGGTTCACCATTCATATTCA
Organism: Pteropus vampyrus; assembly: GCF_000151845.1. Taxonomy (NCBI): domain Eukaryota; kingdom Metazoa; phylum Chordata; class Mammalia; order Chiroptera; family Pteropodidae; genus Pteropus; species Pteropus vampyrus. Next base: position 7,941,673 of record NW_011888823.1, read on the forward strand.
AGACCCTCTTCTCTACAGATATGTTTATCTAAATGCTACTAACTGGTTTCCATTGCTGGATCGCATAATTCTTTTCTGAAAATCCCTTAAGCACCTGAATTGGGTTTTCAGGTCACCTATCAACATTCCCAATGTTACACCTAGCTTTTGTTCTGTTTTTCCTACTTGCTTCTCCAAGACCTGGCCTTTAGTCACACTCTCATCTACATTCAGTTCTAATCTTTTCTCAATACTCAGCTCAAAATCTACTTTATTCATAAAGTCTTTCTCATTTTTGTTAAATCAAATGGAACCTTTTCAGAGATATCATTGCATACCTGTTTCTAGCTTGACCAATGCACCTTTTTGTCTGCATAAAATGAGTTTAGAGATATATTATGTACAATCATGTGACTATGATCACATGTATTTAATTTGGCATTTCTTTTATTGGATTATCTCAGTTGTAGATACTGCCCTTTAACACATAACTTAGGGGTCTCCCCACAGCTAAAATGCACTGATACGAGCAACAAACACTTACTTAAACATATTTTGGATGATTCATGAATAAAACCTATGTTAATCTATGACCAGGCACATCAATTCATAGCTAAGATGGCAAATACTGACCTTCTTCTATTTGTCTACAGTGCTCTAATCACCACCACAACTCACATTAATTCTGTCTCCTATCTTTCTAAATGACTAATAGGAATTCCAGATGTGTAGAAATAGGATACTTTGCATTGGCAAGTGGGACAGTGAAAATACAATCTTTGGGATAACTGTTTTTTGATGTTCTTTTGTATTATTTTAGTTATTTCTATACTTGGTAGTAGTGTTATAGGTTGTAGTGTTTGGTTTGCTTTTTCCATAGTCTTTCTAATCTTTGGTAACAAAATCACATCTGCTTGATCACCAGTTTTTTAGTGAAGCCAAAGGCATGTCGGCACTGGAGCCCAACTTAGGATAAAATCTCAAATCTAAGGTCTTATTAGAAGATATCACCTGATTCACAGAGATGCATGCTAGTCACAAGTTACTAATAGAGATGACATCTTGCTACCGGTTTGTCTTTGCACACAAAGCAATCTCTATATTCATTGCACACCACATGATGAGTACTTTGAGTCCCTGGCTGAATTTTTCTAGATGGGAAATAATTTCAAATAAGGTAAACTCAAGTGTTAAAATAAACAACCAACCAACATGACTGTCAAGTTAGGAAATAGGATGCCAAAGTGGAGTAATTGAAAATGGCCTAAGTCCCTGGATAAGATCAAAGAAAGTTCCCTTTTCTGTTGATACCGCTTCTGGGATGGGAAATGGCACCTTTCTGTGGTCAGTATTTATTGTCTGTGCAAGCCTGAGACAATTCTTATCTCTGGTTCCACAGCATGAAAGCCTGTGAAACAGGCATGGGTTACCCAAGAGAGTACTGGAGCAGAGGGGATGGCGGAGAACAGGGCAGCCCTGCCAGCTGGGTAGCTCTAGTTAGGGGTATTTCAGGAGTATCTACGGGTGGCATTATACATAGTAGGAAAGCTGGTTCTGGCTCATGCTTCTGAATTGAAAAAGTATTTCTGACATTTCTAATTATCTGTCCAGAGAATGGTTTACTTTTTAAAATAAGACTGGTGTACAATTGTTTATCAGAAGTTACAAGTCTCCTTCGCAAATATAGTTCAGAATTTCACATATACAGACTCTTAGTTCTTCATTCATTCAGTTTTAGTTCTTAAAAATATAATTCCCTTACTTTGGAGATTATACCTGCAGCATCCTAACTAAAATACCTTTCTTCCTTTCTTTTTCACCACAGGTCCATCTGTACTTTGCAAACTTTCTGTAAAATTCATTCCACAATTTTCTTTCCTATTCTTATGTCTTTATTCCTTAAAAATAGATGCTGAGCAAACACACACCAAAGACAAGAAAGTATCTCTCATCTGTAAAGATAAAGAACTACAGGCAAAAACAGGAGATGTAGGCTTTAATACTCATGGAAAAGATAATGCCCTCCTAAAAAAAAAAGACATTGAATGTGATGTTCATCAAAAATCCACAGAATAATAATCATCGACAAACACAGGTGATGTATATGTCACAAGTTTAGATTTTATAGAAACTCAATGTCTTTTAGATTTTAGAATTAGAGGCAACCTCCAATACGAAGTAGACCAATGTCTTCATGTTATAAATGAGAGAACTAATGCTCAGAAATGCCAAGGGTTCACCTCCAGGCTACATGGTGAGATCTACCTCATCTCGCTCTCATTTTACTTCTCTCTCTAAACAACCATGATATCTCTCATAAAATAGTGAAAAAATGAAAAGAAATAGTTATACATAAAGATGGTCATTTGGGAATGAAAGATACAAGGATAAAACTGGGACAAAAATTGGACGATGAGGATATATATAATAACAATCTAGATTCTAGTTATCTCAAATCATATCACTTTTTAAAAGGACTATTATAGAATTTTTTTTTAAATAAATAAAACAGACCCATTGCATGATTCATCACAATCATGTACAATCAGTTGAAACTTCCTGGGAAGGTAATAGTGATTAGAAACTACTTAACCAGTTTTCCAACATATTCCTTTTCTCATGTAGAACTGTCCTCAAATGATTATTTTTTAGTGCTCATAACCTACTTTCAGAACATTTGAAATTTAGGGCTTCATTCTTTTCTTCAAAAATATAATTTCAATGTAATCTGTCTTGGGAATCAAAATATAATCCTTAGGAAACTGATGTGCACTACAGAAAAGTTTTAGCATTGCATCTGATGGAGAGGTCACCAATTGCTATCTTAAGATGTGAAATATCCTGGGAATCTCCCAATATTACTTAACAAATGACATATAGCCAAGGCAAGAAATACTCTTACATTCCTCATTAACCAGCCAGGGCCATTTGGTCATTGGAATATCATCTAGTAGGGACAGACACCCAGGATGCCTGAAATGTAAGTATATTCAGGCTTGCTTGCCTGGACAAATCCCCAGTAGAAGAAGACATATAGTGCAGTTACTAGATGCCATGTAAAGAGTTACTAGCCAGCTGAGCAGAGTGAGTGACATTTGGTGGAAACATAGTGTGGGCATAGTACTCCAGGCAATTTGGCTTGCATCTTCTCCAGTATTTATTTGGCAAACTCAGCCATCATTCCCCACTACTCCCCCTCATATGTAAAGTAGTCATCCTGGGGTGAGATGATGTATTATTAATTTCATATAGTATTAAAGAGTTTCCCAAGGGAAATAGATCCTCTTGTAAGACATGGCCAGATCAAAGAGAAATGGATGGCAGCACCAACTCTGACCTGGCCTGACTGACCTCAAGTTCTGGCTTCCTTGTGTTCCTGAGACCTTCCTTTGTACTTTTAGATGAGCCCTAATCAAGTTGCAGCCTCTTTAGATAGGGGAGAGAGAACACACCATGAGACAGAAGCTTCATTTTCCTCAATAGGCCGAGAAGCTATGAGGGTTAGAAGGAAGAAAGGCATTCAGTCATTTTCTTTGTTTACTGCTTCTCTTTGGGGGAATGTCAGGGTTTCCTTATCCTGATAAAGGATGGTGAAGAGACTGAGTATTCCCAGATGAGTCCTTGGTTTTTAGGTTTCTTTGTTCCTCCTGTGTCTGACCTGCTTTATTCAGGTCAAAGTTAGGGAATTGGCTGTAAGGAATTCTCTGGTCAAAGGAGGAAAGACACATGCACGCACATGCACACACACATGCACACCAATAAGTGGGGGCTCTTTTTCTCCTCCAGTATCATAGTCAGCCTTTTGATTTCCTTTGTGCTTTTAATCAGGACCACAAGTAGGGCATGTGACTAGGACACGAAGGTTACCGTTTGAAGGTGGTAATGGAATGGGTTTCATTTGTTCCATTTCCTATGCTCTTTGCACTTATGAGATCATTATCATGAAAACGGATTTGTGCTGTGCCATTTCCTGTTCTTGCTACAATCTTTATCATGACAAGGAGGTGCCAGGTTTTAACGCCTCATGTTATACTTAACTGTTGTCAATAACTGCTGTGTAGTGTGACTTTTCTTCCTATATTGTGTTGTCAATTTTTTGCTTTGCACAAAAAGCAAAGATAGTCTCTCTAGGTGTTTGAATGATGGTATACTGAGTTGTCTCGAGGATATGAAATATCAAGGTGGGGACACACACCTTCTTCCTTCAATATCCCAACCTAACCAACGGGAGAACTTTCACAAGAGGCTCTGACTTGCTACTGTACCCTCCACATAGACTTCAGATGCCCACTTTTCTTATCCCTGGATCTTTATAGCCCAAATGACACTCCTAGTGACAGTCAGATTTTATAACTTAAGGGGCACGGCAGTGCAGTTTCCAATTATCATCAAAGAATTTCCCCACCATTACCATGCTGAGACTTCAGGCTATTGATACGATTAGATCAAAAATAGAACATGGTATAATAAGAACCTTCGCTTCCTGTCATGGACTAGAATCAGAATAGCTAATGGTCCAACACTTTCAAGCTCCTTTTTTTTTTTTTTTTTTTAAGTAGGTTTAGTTCTTGTGAAAGCTGCTGAATTGACAGCTCAGGATACTATGGTTAGAAAAATGATAAGCTTTTCTTCTTCACCTTTCCCAATATACCTTCGGCCTGCCCTGAAGGAAATGTCTCAAGAAAGAGGTTAGCTCTTTCTCCAGATACTTTTAATCTTTGAATTCAGGAGTAGGAGTATTATCCAAGCTGCTTATTATGAAGAATGTATCAAGACATGGTTATGTGTTTCCTAAGATCAGAGCTAAAATTGACAGATCATTTCACATAGGCAACTGCAAAACCACCCAACTAGAGCCAGTTTTGAAATCATGTGCATCTTCTCATAAGTGAATTCCTGAGTGCTCCAATTGAGTTTTGCAATGCATTGTCTGTGGTTGAAGTTTGAAGAACTCAGCTTTTAGAGGAAGATAAGGTAGAGCAGCATTTGCTTCATAACCAGCACTTATGAAAAATCTAGTCATTGCTACTGATGACCGACCTGTATTTTTTGATAGCAGAGCTCAGAGCAATGGGGCCGACTAGGAAAACCTAAGGACTTCACCCATAGGTTGAGGGGTGGTAGAGGTAGAAATTTCCACCTTCTCATTATATAGGACCTATCTGATATTCACACACTTTAGGGTGAGGGTCTATTGTACCTGTTAGGGGGGTTCTGAAATTCCTGAGATTCTATATAAAATTCTTTGTGACCATATAAACATTTTTTTTCTCTCAAGCATACCTTCCTAGTTTTTTTTTTTTTTTTCATCAAAATTTCAAGGAAATCTGTGACCTCCCATGTTTTAAGAGCCAGTGCTTTAGACAGTCAGGTCTCATGCCTCACTTTCCTCCAGTGCTGGAACCAACTGTCACTAGTTCCGGTCAGAAATCACTCAGAGAAAAAAAGCAGTCGATCACTCACAACACAAAAATATCTTTTTAAACTATTAGAGTATGTCTATACTAACATACACACTCACCTACTAACACCACCCACTTCAAGGAAAGAGAGAATTCCCTTAATAAACACTATCGTTTTAAGAAAGGGAAACTAAGAAAAATATCATCCAATTTATAAAAGATGGAAGTTCATAATCAAATGTAACAATTCCCTCTGAGAAATAACCTGTGAGTGCCAATGCAAGCATAACCACACATTGCCTGCTCTAATTTGGGGGGAGGGGGAAGAGAGAGGGGAAGGAGAGAGCGTGAGCGAGAAAGAAAGAGAGAAGTTAAGAGAACAGCTCCTCCTTTTCCACCTAATATTGTTCTAGGGAGTTCATAAGGTTAGGAACTTGACACTGGTTTCGAGTGGAAGCCAGTCAAGCAGGATTTCTTTGCCCTCTGGACAAATGGTTGGCCTACTTCAGGAATTTTGAATAATTATTGCTGTTCTCTTCAGCCAGGAGAAGTTTACCTTTCACAAAGAGAAGAGCTTGTGGCATTAATTTAATCCCATTGCCTCAGTGCACAAAATCAGTTTTGCTCTCAGAGCTATGGTTCCTAAGTTATAAGTCTGAGACCTATTTTGTCTCAATCTATGGGTCCTCATGAAAATGAAGCACTCGTGGCTTTGCTTAGCTCCTGACATAATGCCCTGGGCCCTGTATTCTCTGGAAGGAAATCCTTTCACAAATACGAGACAGTGAGAGGAACATATTTGCTGTTCCTGCTATGTGTAATGTCATTTTTCTCTAAGGGGCACGGAGGCAGCAATTTTGTACCTGGAGGCATGACACTCATGAGTTTTTCATCCTTACTCTTTTCTCACTAAAACTACTCCTGATAATTCCCAGATAACCTTACTCTTTTCTCACTAAAGCTACTCCTGATAATTCCCAGATAACCCGTGTAGCCCCACAGAGAGTAAGTAGTCAGTCTCTGTATTGAGAACATTATTGTGTTGTGATAAAACAAGTAGTGGAACAAACAAAATTCTTCCATAGTCAGGTTCTTGAACAAAAGTAGCATGTAAGTTGGTTTGAAGTATAGTATTGGCGATCACTGGCCAAAATTGCCAGCAGCAAGATTTTCATTAGAAAATCAAGGTCCCTCTCATTTTTTTAGCTCCCTCTTACTATTCCCTGGTGATTTCTATTGTTTTGGAATCATTCTCTAGCATACATAACAAGTACTATTAACCATATGGGATTACCCATCTAAATTTCCAGGGAACAGAAAGTAGCTGTGAATATTTTTGTGCCTGCTATATTATTGCCTTAGTGCTACCTCAGAGTACTAGAATAATTTTCATGAAGAGTCCCCAAGCAATTGATATCTCAGGAATTATTCTACTTCTAATGGGAAACCCATTATCTCTGAGGAAGAATATATTATTGTTTCATAAGTGCTATATTGACTTTAAAATATGTATGTATTTTGATCTAGTATAGAAAAATCTTGTCTGTCTTTTGGTAATCTATGAGGGTTTGTAAATTTGTGTGTGTGTGTATTTCATAATATCAATCAATCCAAGGCATTATTTTAGCCCAGTAAAAATATACACAACGCAAACCGCTAACTTTTTTACAACCTATGCAATTGAGCTTGTATCCAATAAAGCAGGCTACAAGACTAGTGTTTTGCACAGTTAATTTCTCAATACTTTTGACTCATGTTTGATGTCAGCTTTATCATCATGTCAGTACCCAAAAGGGTTTCTAGATTTATTAAACTATAGCTGAGTTCAGTGAACTCTTACATAGTTTGCCTTGGTGTCTTATAACTCAAGCTCTTCATTTACATTCTTTATATCACCATTTCATGGACACAATAAAGAAAAAGTGGTAATGACATTTACTTATTTACTAAGTGTTTTGAACTGCTTAGGTAAAATTAAATATTCACAAGGAACATCAAGTTAGTATTTGATCACGTGATTTAGCCTAAAGTTTGAGATCTGACAGAGTTAAGTTCATAGGCATGCTCTCAGAATTTTCTCACAGCATATGTTAGGTCACATGCATTTAGTTTGCCGCAAACGGAGGCACCCTGATTTAAAAACCCTCACTTTTTTTGCTCAAGAGAATCCAGATTTTTTTTAAACAAAAAATTTAAGTGTATAATACAGTATTGTTAAATATAGGTACTCTGCTGTACAGATCTCCAGAATGTATGTATTTTGCATACTGACACTTTATACCCTTTGAATAGCAACTCGCTATTTCCCCCTCTCACCAGCCCCTGGCAACCACCATTCTACTCCCTGCTTCTATGAGTTTGATCACTTTGTATTCCTCTTATAAGTGGAATCATGAAGTATTTGTCCTTCTTTGATGGGCTCATTTCACTTAGCATAATGTCCTCAAAGTGTATTTATTTATTTTTTATATTTAGGCGAGGCAACCCTCAGTTGACCTCACAGATTGCAAGGACTTTGTCATCTTGTAATCCCTTATTTTTTATTTTTTACACCTATAGCACCTGGTCTTCCTAGGTGGTCTCCCATCCAAGTACTAAACAGGCCCGACCCTGCTTAGCTTCCGAGATCAGACAGGTTCGGGCTTGTTCAGGGAGGCATAGCCATAAACCTCAAAGCTTAATATCTTTGTTGTCCCATATGGCAGGATTTCCTTCTTTAAGGCTGAATAATGTTCCATTTTATTAATACACTACATTTTCTTTATCCACTAATCTGTTGATGGACATTTACATTGTTACTACATCTTGACTATTTTGAATAATGCTGCAGTGAAGACAGGAGTGCAAATATCTTGTGGAGATCCTTATATCAATTATTTTAGGTAACTACCCAGAAGTGGGATTATTGGACCGCAATAGGACTTAAGTCCTAAACTAATTTTTAAGTAACTGGTTATCTATGTTATATCTTGATTCCCATCAGCACACAAACATTAAAAAGCCAAAATGCAAAATAAACAACCCTTCTGTGATGGCCATGGAGGTTTATTCAGGTCTGCCTTTTAAGAAAGGTCTTGCTGATCAATTGCAAGGAGCTCAGCTGAGAGCATCCAGCTGCAGCACCCTTGGGTCTACCACAGCATTTAAGCCCATTCGTGGCTTTTCCCAGATAACCCTAGCCAATAACCGGGCATGGCACAGCTCCAAAATCCAGGCCATTCTGCCTCTTAAAGGACGCTTCTATGAGCTATTTTTATAACACAGCTCTCCAACTGGGCTAGCTGAGACTTTCTCAGAACTGCACCATAATCTCTTCCTATCTAATCCCCTTCTTTGCCCCTCTCCTTTCACAGGTGTCAGACCTATTTCATTTTCTAACTGCTTTCCCTCCCTACTGTTCCCCTTCTATCTTTCAAAGGCATTATCTCAAAAAAAATCTCTTGTACTTCTATTTCCATTTTGTGGTCTGTTTTCCAGAAGATCTAACCAGCACGCCTCCCATGAGTCCCAAATCCCTCTCTAGCTACAGCCCCATTTCTTTGTTCTGCTCTGCAATAGGAGTTTGCACAAGAACCATCTAACACTGTGGTTTCTACTTCCTATTTCCTGCTTGCTTGTAAACCCCCATCTCTGTCTTCTATTACCAATGTTTCACTGAAAAAGTTATCTCCACTAAAACAATCCATCTCCATGTTACAAATCCAATGGGTACTTTCTTGTCACTTTATTTTGTCTCTCAATGAAGTTTGTCATATTTTTTTTATAGATGATAGAAAGTTACTTTTCATTTGCAAATAAGAGAGCCAACATCAGGTCCTATTTAAGAATATGGCCTTTGCAAATAGACACTTTTGATTTGAGTCTAAGATCTGCCACTTATGAGCACTATAAACTTGGGCAAAATGGTTGATTCACTGTGGCTTGGTTTCCTTGCCTGTCAAATGGGGGTAAAATAATAGGGCCTACCTCTTGAAATTATGAATATTACATTAGTTTTTCAGTTAAAGCAATATTTGGCACTGGAATTGCTGGTAATCATTGTTATTTAATAGCACATTCTTTTGGTTTTTCTCCTACTTCTGAGTGTTCCATCTCCATTCTTCTTTGCTAGTTCCTTTTTATAAAGGAGACCTCTAAATGTTAGAGTGCTCCAGAACTTGATCACTTTGCGAGCTATTTTTCCTCCTAGCCCAATGAATTTACATGCCACCTAGATACCATTGGCTCCTAAGTGTATGTCTTTAACTTTGACCCATATCCAACAATATATTTGACATTTCTCCTTATATACTGTAAACATATCAAGTTTAATATATCAAAAGCAGAACTTGAGAACTCCCCATCTTGTCAAAACCTGTGCTAACCTTCCCCCTCCACCATTGTTTCTTTATTTGCTCTCGCTGAATACCTAAGAGTCTGATTTCTCCCTTTCTCTTCTTCTCTACTATGACTACCTAGGTCTAAACCCCATACCTCTAGCATAGATTATGAAAATAGTTGCCAAACGGGGCTCCTAGATCTCACTTTGTTCCCCTCTGCAGACGACTGAGCACACAATTGTCGAGTTTATTTTTTTAATACATAGTAAAATTATGTCACTCCCCTCCTTCTTAAAATCCTTTTTTGGCTTCTTATTGAATTTGGAATAAGATCTAAACATTCTCCTTTGGACTACATAACACTACATGATCCGGTCCCTGCTAACTCTACCTACCATCTCTTCCTGTTTATTATACTCTCAACTCTACTGGTCTACTCACTGGTCTTTGAAGATGCTAAACTCTTATCTGTCTCAGTGGCCTTGGATTTGATCTCCTTCTCAACACAATGCTCTTCCTTGGCTTTTTATCGGGCTGGTTGCTTCAGTTCAAATTTCAGGCTTTGGCTTAGATGACACCACTTCTGGAGGCCTCCTCTGACCAGCTAACTAAAGGAACACATACGTCCCTTGTTCATTATTTTTCAGCCTTTTCTAGTACTCCTGGAAATCTGAAATTTTCTTGGTTACTTGTTTGCTTATTACCTGTCATTCCACGCTAGAATTTAATCAGCTTCAAGGAAGAGACCTTATCTTAGTCACTTCTATATGCCCATCACCCAGAGCAGTGCCTGGTACACAGCAGACGCTTAATAAATATTGGCTCAATTAATAAATGACAGTCTTGGCAGCTGGCGAACATTTGAACAGAAGAGCGACATAACAATGATTAACAACTTAAAGGAACCACTCTGGATAATAGAATATAGGTACTCACAGCTCTTATTATCTGCACTGGAAATTGTAGAAGTCAGGCAGATGAACGAAGTGATAAATTTAATAATGTTAAACATAGAAATATTTTTTAAAAATTAAAATGTTAGCATTTTGTCATGGACTTCTATAGGTTATGTTAAACTTTAGGTTATGTTAAACTTTATGTAGATATTGGGGTGAGGGGAAGTTAACATTTTTTAAGCATCTACCACCTGCCTAAAACTTAGCTAGGCTCTTTATATAAATAAAAGAAAAATAATATATATTTGTCTGACATGTTCACTTTCTACTTTCATATTAAATTGATGAAATTCATCTATAGTATTTATGTATAAGTACCAAATAGAATTTTTATAATCTAATACTTGATTTTTATGTTTATAAATAATACGTGATAAATTTCCTACATAATTTAAAAATTCGAACCTTAAAATAAGAACATAGGAACCTATAAAACCATTTTACATTTAGGGGATAATGCATTTTATATTTTAAACATTATAAATCAGAAATAAAAATTGTGCCATATTTCATTATAAGTAGAATACATTCCTGAATATTTTAAGTGATTACATAAGGCAATGGGAGGCATTTAAAAGATAAAAAATGACAACTATCATCTAAACATTTCCTATATGGTGAGGATTTGCTAAGTACTTTACCAATAGGACTTCAGTGAAGTAGCTGACTGTCCCTTTAACATATTTTAAAGACTGAAGCTTAGAAAAGTTGAGTAACTTGCCTAAATGCACTCAGAAACTATCTCAACCAAGATCTGAATCCAGATCACTCTGACTTGAAAGCTCTTAACAACTTTTATAGATTGAACATCTGTGTATACTCCCCCGCCCCAAAATTCTTATATTGAAAACCTAACCCCCAAGGTGATGGTATTTGGAGGTAGAGCCTTTGAAAGGTAATTAGTTTTAGATTTGGTCCTAAGTGTGGATGTTCATGGTGAGATCAGTGGGTTTACAAGAAGAGGAAAACAGATCTTTTTCTCTCTTCATGGACATGCACCAAGAAAAGGCCATATGAGCACATAGCCAGAAGGTGGCTATCTATAAACCAGGAAGTGGGCTCTCACCAGGATCTGAATCTGTGTGCACCTTAATCTTAGACCCCCCAGCACCCAGAACTGTGAGAAATAAATTTCTCTTGTTTACACCACCCAGTCTTTGGTGTTATGTCACAGTAGCCTGAGCAGACCAGGACCACCACATTGCTAGGCAATCACTATATAAGATTCTACAGCATGAAAAGAAAAGTCACCTTAAAGAGAAAAAGCTGAGTTCTTTTCTGTGCAAGTTCTAACAGTAAAACCCAGAAGGGATTTTTCTTTTGGTTCAAATATTTTATCAGAAATTAAGTTATAAAAGTATATGATGAGCTTTGTCATCAGAGAGCCCTCGATCTGCCTCTGCAGAGTTGTGGCTGAAGCTCTGTGGGGATCCTTCACTAGACTCCAGCAAGCTCTCTGGGGTACCTTGCTTTCATGAGCACTGAAAATCCACACAAGTATTGAAAGGAAGACTTGAAAGGCCCTCTGTGCTGACCCGGAGTCTGAGTGTTGCTTGTCTATGCTCTCTAGTAGGAGATTTCCTTAGATTTTCACTCACAGCCAGCAGCAACTGTACATGCTGCACAGGAGGCACTTTAAGCTCCCGAAGGGATGAAATGCCTCATCATCACTCAGCAACCACTTTGGCAGACGAAGGGGGTGACATTGATTGGCTCTGAACAAGTGAGTAAGAGAAACAGTATCTAAATCTCAGGAGGAAAATATGATAGAGGGAGGAAAAAAAAAAAAAAGCAAACTTTTTTTAAACCAATCTTTAAATCTCTCACAGACCCATAAAAAAAATGCAAATCCCATTTACAGTGGGAAATCCAGTCATTCAAATGAGGGTTCCAGCAAACTCATCCTTAGACAGTGACACATTCATTATTTTATTCATTTATTCATTGTTTACCGAGCTCCTATTATGTGCCAAAAACTGTTCTAGGCCCTAGGGATACAGACTGAACAGAAAGTCCCTGATCTCAAGGAGAAAGAAATAAATAGGTAATAATATGTCAGATGGTGATAAGTGCAAGGAAGAAATGTAAAGTGAAGTGAAACAGAGTGTACTCTGAAGAGAGAAATGGATGCTGTTTCCACATGGTGATCAGGGAAGGATGGCCGAAATGATTAAGACATCTGAGGGAAAGAAAGAGGTGAGCCTTCCTAATATTTGTAGAAAGACAAAGTAGCAAAAGCAGGATGGTATGTTAGCCTTTTGAAGACATCGAAGTGGCTGGAACAGAGTAAAGAGGGAAAAGAAGAGATGCAAAGGATAGCGTGCGGCTAGATCAGGCCTCACCTGATAGGCTATGCAAGGACTTAAGCTTTACACTGAGATGGAAAATGGTCGCCAAGGTCCTGAGCAACAGAATAACATGATAATGGGTCACCATTTAAAGGGACCGCTCTGGATAAAATAATATAGGAAGCAAGGTGGAAGGAAGCTAAGAAATCAATCGGAAGTTACTCTAGTTGTTCAAGAAAGAGTTGATCGTTCAAACCAGAGAAAATGCAGGGGAGGTCATGAGAAATGGTCAAATCTGGATATATTTTGAAGGTAGAACTGACAAGATTTGCTGAAAGCTTGGATATGGAGTGTGATAGACCAAGAGGGTGGCTTAAGGATCAGTTAGAGCCATTCATGGAGATCAGGAAAATTGGAGGAGGAAAAATTTAATGGTCAAAAAATTGACAGTTCCTCCATAGACTGTTAATTTTGAGATATCATTAGATAATCTAGTGGAGTAGGTAATTGGATATAGACATCTGGAATTCAGGGGAAAGAAGGTATAATTTTGGGACTTGTCCCAATTAAGGAACAGAGTTAAACACATGGGCCTAGAGAAATTACCAAGGAAGTGAGGCACAGTGGTAACTGATAAAAGCTGAGAGTGTTCAGTGTGTGTCAGGCATTATTCTAAGTGCTTTACTTGTATTAAATCAGCTTAATCCCCATAATGATATGATGTAGATACCATTGTTCAGCACTTGAGGAAACTGAGGCCCAGAGAGGTTTAAGTAATCTGTCTCAGATTACACAGCTAGATAAGTGCAAGAGGTAAGATTCAAACACAGGCAGATGTGGTCCAGTGTTCTACAGAGAAGGCTCAGGTTACACATCACCATTTTCAGACATCGTTTCTGCTTCAGTGTCCACACTGCTTACTGGTCAGAATGACGAATAAAAATAAAGGTCAGAGTTTTGCACCATTTAAATTCTAGGCTCATACAATCATTAATATCAGAAATGGAAGGCCCATAAACAAGTTCTTAAAAACTAAGCACACGTGTGGGTGCGCACACGCACACACACACACACACACACACACACACACACAAATCAAACAAACCTCCTCTTAAAAGAAAGGCAAACAACCCCAGGGAAGAAACAATGATTTTATGTTATTCTATTTACTCAGTTTCATCTCTAGGTTGTAAGATGCCTTTCGATTTTAGAGATCAAAAAGGAAGATAAAAATGTGTGTCTTAGAATTGTGAATTACGATATTTTAACTTTTGCAGCAATCTGGCTTATTTTATTGTCTGAATTCTGGCCATTATTTCATCCGAAATGCATTGTTCTTAATATACACTTCATTATATGAAATCACAATGCCTTCTCTTTGATAGGAATGACTTTCTTCTATAGGAGTAATATTCATTGAAGGCTCTAGTAAAACCTTTATTTTTAACTCTTCAGTTATCTTATTGTACGTAATATCTCAGAGTGATATTCATAATAATGGCTAATAATGGGCCTAAGAAACAGATACAATTTTCACATTGTTTTTATTAAAGACAGGATCTTTATTGCATTCTCTTGATATTTCTATTATAGTAGGGGCTTGGTAAATCTTTGCTAGAGTGGAAATTTAAATTTAATGCTCATTCTTGATATCAAAATAGTACCACGTACATAACCAAAATGCACACATAAAGCTCTCCTCTTACCAGAGTTTTGCTGATCTGCTCAAGTGCCAATGTTTATGAAAATAAACATTACTCTTGCTTGGTTAATCTGTGTATTTACTAAGTTTCTTCATCTCAGCCCACCCCGAGTATTTCATCCTAGAGAAGTTGCTGCCATTATCCAATGGCAGCAAAGAAAAGCTACACTGAATAGCTTAATCAAAGTAGTAGGGCAGACCTTAAAGACATTATGCTAAGTGAAACAAACCCAATACCAAGAGGACAAATATTTTATGATTTCACTTATATGATGTACCTAGAATAGTCTAATGCATACAGACAGAAAGTAGCATAGTGATTACCAGGGGCTGAAAGGTGGAAAGAATGGGGAGTTATTTTTTAATGGGTATGGAGTTTCAATTTGGGGTGATGAAACACTCCTGAATAGCTTGTGGTGATATTTTCATGACAATGTGGATATACCTACTGCTACTGTACATTTTCATGTTATATACCACAACAAAAACTCACATATGAACAATAGCCCAGTTACAACACTACATCTCTCCATTCTTGTTTAAGTGGTTTTCTAAGGCATGGCAGCAAAAATGGGGACATGTGTATCCACTTATAGATAGATGCATGTGTGTGTGCTCACATTTACCACCAGATCATGCTTCTTGTCTCCAAACAAATGCTTCTCTCACCTCCTTCATATCTGTCATCAATCTCAAATTTTAGTTTTCCATGTATTTCAGAAGTGAAATTTACCAATTGACTTCAGGGTTTGTCTTAGCTCAGTACTTATTAACCTCTAAAATGAAGGCCCGAATTTGCCCTTGCTTGAGAGAGGAAAGGACACTTTGTACACAACAGTCTATTTGCCCCTGGGCAGTTTACAATGAGCCCTAATCGCCTGCTGGGAGAATCTGAGAGGCTGTTTGAGAAAGCCTCAGAAACAAAGTTCCCCAGGGTTGGGGGGTTAAACACTGGAAATTTCAGGAATCTTCTCATCTGTGGTTTCACTTTCCACGGTTTCAGTTATCCGCAGTCAACAACAAATTGAAAAGATTAAAAGGAAAATTCCAGAAATAAACAAGTCAATAAATAATTCATAAGTTTTAAAGTTGTGTCTTTCTGAGTAACATGATGAAATCTGACCTACACAGGACATGAATCATCCCTTGGTTCAGCATATCCACTGTATATATGCTATCCACTTAGTAGCCATCTCGGTTATCAGATCCACTGTCACAGTACACAAGTGCTTTATCTTACTTAATAATGGCCCCAAAGCACTGGAGAAGTGATGCTAGCAATTTGGGTATGCCAAAGAAAAAGCTGTATAGTGCTTCCTTTAAGTGAAAAGGTAAAGTTTTCAATTTAAGAAAATTAAATTGTATGCTGACGTTGCTAAGGTCTATAGTAAAAACAAATCATCTATCCATGATATCGTAAAGACTGATAAAGAAATTCATACTAGTTTTGCTGTTGCACTTCATACTGCAAAAGTTATGCCCACCATGCTTGGTAAAATAGAAAGGCATTAAATTTGTGGAAGACATGAACAGAAAATGTGTTCTGACAGCAACGTGTTGCACCATAAAGCATTGAGCATATACAAAGACTTCAGCAAACGGTCCCCTGAAACTAGTGCCCACATTTGTATAACTTTCATTACAGTAGATCCTTATAATTCTTCTGTTTTATTATTGTTGTTAATCTCTTACTCCGTTTAATTTATAAATTAAATTTTATCTTAGATATGTATGTATAGGAGAAAACATAGTATATATAGAGTTCGGTTCTATTTTTGGTTTCAGGCATCCACTGTGGGGTCGAGAACATATTCTCCATGAATAAAGGAGGACTACTGTACATTTAACTTTATTTTTTTTCTCCTAGCACTGGGTTTTGATGAAAGGGCACTTAACTTTGCTAGTTGGAAGATCTGGATTCAGACTCTGGCCCTGCCCCCTATTACCATGTGGTTTATGCAAGTTATTTCTCTTAGGATACAGATTAAGAGGGAACTCAGCCTCCTAATCTATAAAATTGGAAACACTAGTAACTCTTTTGCTCATTGTCGTGAATATAGATCTACCATGCTGGGCACAAAGTAGATACTCAAGAAATTCTAAGTTTCCTTTCCTTCATTAAAATGGCTTGGCATGACCAATGAAAATTTGGATCTTGAGATTATAATTATGGGCAACCCATAGCTGGTCTATAAACCAATCTGTATGGAGAGGGCTTTGACTGTGACCCTGTGGCAAAAAAAAAAAAGAAAAAGGAAAAAAGGAAAAAAAAAGAAAATAAGAAAGAAATCTGTAATACTGAGGGCCATATACTATAATGGAGAAAAAACAAATGGTTATTTAAAACCCAACCTATAGCTACCTTGGCTCAAATGAGGAGTGACCAAACTCATCAGTAGAAATCAACTAATATTGTTCCCTTCCCTAAAGGGAGGCAGAATAAAGCAAAGTCTAGAATTTCAATGCATCTCTGTGGTACTGTTAAAAGAAATGAACAAGAGTATATATATAGCCCATTGTTTAGGCTGGCATATTGATATGTCGTCACTTATGAGAGGTTGGAGAGCATAACTGCTCTGCATAAAATGAGGGAAATAGAAATCTGAGGAAAGCTTCAAAGAGGCAATATAAGGCAAATGGCATAAATTCCCTTGTTATCTCTAAATCTTTAATTAAAAAGTTCTACACACACTCGACTAGTGAGAATGATACTTTAGGGGGGAAATCAAGGATACAGTTCTATATTCTGTTTCAGGAATGATATGGTATAGTATAGACATAGCTCTTAGAGAGAGCAATATAATCTATAACAAATTTAGAAGCAGCAGTTCAGAGCCAAAGTTTACTACCAGAATCACACACCATCCTTTCCCTTTCCAGAATTTCTTGAAAAACTATGAGGAATGTTGGACTCCCACCATATGTGAGATAAAGTTCAAATCCGTTCCATTTGAATAGGGGGAAAAAAAAACAATAGCACACCTCAACTGATGCATGGGATATTCTAAAAGTAATGGGCTGGGATACAGTTAGGGATATAGGTAGGAAGGGCGCCCAACCCCTGCATATTTCCTTGAGCAAAACTCAGGATGGCACAGCAGGGGTATTACTCCACTGTCCACCTATTGCAAAGGAAAAATCAAGTCATCTCTGGAGAAGGTTTATTTTTTTTCTATTGAGTTTTTGTTATAGATACACATAGAACAATTCTAGCTTCTTAAAGGGAACTGGCTTCAAAAGAGAAAATTCATCGAAATTTCCTTTCAAAGTATTTTTTAGATGCTAGGATGTATATTTTTAGACTCCAGCTCCCAGTTTGGATAGGAACAGAGATTCATAACTTCATTAAAGACCCCATCTTATTTCTTGGAGATAGAGGGAAGGTATGCAAGGAGACAGGCTTGCTTTTAGGTATAGTTTCAGTGTAAAGGTAGATAAATCACCCTTAGTTATTGTTTTCTCTCTCACGGCTTGCTTTTTTTTTTTTCTTTTCTTTCTTACTACCTAGAACTTGTTCCTATGTCACAATTTATTCACTAACTGTTAAGACTAATAGACCCCTAGATGGATATCTAATTTAGATAGTATTTTTGTTTCAATATTCAGAGTTTTTTTCTTTTTATTTGTTTACAAGTTATTTTGATATTAGTGAAATAAACTCAGACGTATTTGAGTTATTTACTCTATAGACTTACAATAACTTATTTTCCAGCCTGATAGCTTTTTGAAAGGAGACTAGCTGTGCTAAGGGGCAATGCTTGGAATATGGTAGGTTCACACGAAATATTTTGAAGGAAATAAAGATTAAACAAATCAGTGAATGAACTAATAAGTACATCAAGAGTTGGCCATATTTTCAAGGAATTGGCCAAATGATCTCAGCTCATACATGGATAGTTAATAGTTTCTCTCTTTGACTATCTATTGTTTCACCTCCCCATCAAAAACATCTCCAACAAAAATGTGCATGCAAACACACAGGCACCAGTGTGTTTGTATAAATGTTCGTCTAGGTAACTGGGTACCTAAAACTTTTAGTTTAGTCTTGGACTTAAAGGTTGAAGTCTAAGAAAGAGAAAGGAGACTCTTCTCCTTCAATTGCCTTCCTCTTTGTTTAGTGAGTACTGACTGAATGAATGACTAAGTGAATACTCAACTCAGGATAGTACTCTCTTCCATCTGAGCTCTCTTGACTATTCCTAAGGATTTTTATGAGTATAAAATTGCGATTGATTTTTAATGACATGTGCTTTTATCTATATTACTGTTCTCTCACAAAAATAATGTTAAAGATTATACTATGCAACTTTATTAGAGTTCAAATGGGAGTTCTTTATCTTCTCTCCCTCATTTCTTCCTTTCTTTCAACAAACTATTTTCTTTATGGGTCTGCGTGCTGGTGATTAAATAATTATAGCACTCCATACAAATCTTGAATTCACATTGTATTGTAAATGTTTAATATTTATCCGTTTTGTAATTAGAAAAACAGACATAGCACTAAGAGAATTATAATGGGTACTATTCATTGTATTATTGAATAAAATGTTAAGGTTATTAATACCTGGAGTTTACTGAGATTTCTATTAAGGTTTATACTTTAAACCCTTGGTGGTTTTGCCCTTTTCTTGGTACCATGGAAAATATATGCAATTAGTCCATTGCCATCAAGAAGAACAGGCACATAACAGAAAAATGCAGAACCTGTAGCTGGCACACACACATTAGAAGACTCAAAGAAGCCTGTAATGTATAGGACTCTAATGTACACAAAAAAATATAGGCTGGAATTTCCTTAACCAAATTAAACAAAATTCTAAATACTTGTGTTAATTCAAAGAGACTCAACCTATGCTCAAAGGATTAGTGCAGATTAACATAAATTTTTTTAAAAAGAGAACAAAAGAAAAGGTGTTGGCATTTGTAGGTTAGCTTGAGTAAGTTCCAAGGACCAGCAATTGAGGGTGAACTCTGATTCTTTCCTGGCTTCTCTGCATTGTTTGGAATTAAAATTGACTAAATACCATGAGTAATATGGAAGTTTTCTGAAGGGTAAGTTAGTGCTCTGATTAACACTTATTTTTGGATAATTCAACTGGAAACATAATTGAGTAACTTTGCCAGGGCAGTTTCCCAGAGATGGGAGTGATATGCAGAGTCACTCTGCTTGGAACTCTATCAGTTTATTCCTAAATCCTGGCAGAACAAATTCAACACTTGCTTGGTCATTGCCGTTGCCTTTTCATGCTTAAGAAACAAAGCCTGGTCCTTAAATAGCCATTCTCATAGCCCTAAACCCCACAATACACCTTCCTCTTTGTCTATGTTTTCCTTCGCAAACTCCACAAAATATTCTATAAACAATACCTCTCAAATAAATAAATAAATAAATAAATAAATAAATAAGTGACATAGTATGCCAAGCTTTTCTCTGAAAATGCTCTTGAAGTTTTGAGTTTATTGCTTACAAAGATTCCATTGATATTTCTGTATATTCCATCTCTTATGCAGATAGTGTTTGGATAAGGTTTTATCCTGTGGGCTTTGGTGATTAACAGCCACACAAATTATATTGGAATAGCACTTGCTATTTATCATATTCCTCATCGGAGAAGGTCAAAATACTTTAGACATGTCTTTGTGTCAAAATGTTTTTTGTTTACTAACACTGGCTTATTTTCTGCTAGTTTATTTTTGTTATTGAAATGCCTAGTCTTGTAAAATTAAATTTCTCTTACAAAAAGAAAATTATGAAAATAAAAAAAAAAAAAGGTTCATTTTTTATACTTTTTTTTTTTTTTGAGTTACCTAATAGAGTGCTACACTTTCAGGCTCCAGCAAATTCTGTCATGGTCAGATGGATATTGTGTTTTAATCCAAGGCTGAGAAAAACCAATTGTAGACAAACAACAACTGAAACTGCAAATTAGTGAAAAGGGAGCCACATTTTAACCACAATTTAGAACTAATTTTGTTGTCGTTTAGCTTTTTCTTGAGTTAGGATCTATATTTTTTAAAAGTATATCTTAATCACTCTTTCTATATCCAGAGCACCAAAACAACAACAACAAAAAGATAGTGAAAGGGTTTTACTTCCACAAATTTTAAGAAAATCACATCTGAGATAATGATTTAAGGTGAATTTTACATGCACAGAATGGAGACATTTTGGCCAATTTTTCTTGATTCAATAATAATTCCAGCTGACAAATTTCCTCAATAAACCACAGAAGACTTTTCTCCACTTTTGTGTGATATGGTATTTAAAAGCTTTGGAAAAAGTTCTAGGACAGTTTTAAAAAAAATATTAATAAAGTCGAAGTGTCCTTTTTTTTTAATTGCAGGGTTTTAAGACCTCAGACAAAGTTCATGTGGATATTAGAATCTAATAATGTTGCCTAGCTTAATTTTTTTTCTCAATTTATAGCTAGAAATAATCAGAAGCCTCCATTTTAAATCATTCATGATGTGGACAAATCATTGAGTGACATTTCTAATAACTTTCTATTTAAATAAGAGGAACAATATAGATCATTTCATTTTCTTGACAATTGTAGTGGTAAACCCCCTTTACACAATAATTGTTTTTGTTGTTTTCTGAAGGCATCATTAAGGATTAGATTTTTTTTTTTTTTCAAAAATAAGGATCCTAGCATCCCCAAATTTTTAAAGAACCATGGGGCAGGGGTTGCGGTGGGGGCTGGGAAGCACTAAAATTCATTTAAATTATGTTAACACCTGGTTACAATTTGATGTCTTCTCACTAATTTGTAACTTCTTCAGTTGTTGTTAGTCAAGCTTTTTCTTTTTTCTTTTCTTTCTTTCTTTCTTTTTTTAATTGCATTACCTTTTGCATCCATTTCTCCATTCCCAGGGTCCCGAAACTAGTCCTCAGGGACTTTGGAGCCTATTAGGTTTGACCTTAGGTAAGTCACATAGTGACATGGAAGTTCTGTGAAGCCTCTCATATGTAAAATGTGACTGAGGGGGGATTAAATCATATCTAATATGCCTCTGCCCTCAAAATTTCATTATATAATTTCAATTCAGCCTCCTTTGACCTTATACCAGGAACCTGTCCTAGGTGATCTGTCTACCTCCAATCTGAGCCATGGCATTTGGAGCTGTTTCTAGCAATTTAATCACTTTTGACTTTAGGAGACATTTTCTATTATTTTCATTTGCCATTCAGTTAAAACTGTTACCTGAATTTTTTCCATATATTCCCACCTGTTTCCAAACTTGAGTAAAACTACCATGAAAGGTGAAACTATTCTTATACTTCTTGGCAGAAGTCTATGTAGGCAACTGGTCTTGTTGGCCATAGGTCTCTTAGTCACAGCCACAAGTAATCCATTTCCTTCTTGGCTGTTAGGGAAGGGCCTGATTAGCCAGTCCAACAAATTCCACAGCCCTCCCCCTGCTTTCCTAGGTTAGTTCTCTGCTTCTGCCTCAGGCTCCCTGCCAGGTTGTACTCAGAGGATCAAATTAAGCGATTAAATTTTACCTTTGCAGTGGAGCCAGCAAGAGCACAATGCTGTTTATCTGCCGTCCACTCCATAATTGTCTTTTCTACATCAAAAGTTCTGCTTACTTTGACTCTTAAGTCACTCTTTTTCTTCCTCAGGAAATTTACCACTTCTTCCATTTGTTTATAATGAATTGATAAATGTTGCAATTTGAAACAATTTTATCTCTTTGTTCCCAGTAACATAACACATCACTGAATTTCACACAGTTTGGTGAGATTTAACTTCAGCAGCAAGTGAAACTAAAAAAATCTTTTCACCTGTCCAAAGAGTCATGTGCTAAATATGTTAGAGTAACATGAACTGGAACTATTCAGAAAAGTTAGATGTTTACAATTTTCACAAATATGGAAACTTTATTCGTCTCATTTTAGTCAGCTTTTCACTTAAAATTGATGCTTTCTTATAATCGTCTTTGCTGAGATTAGCATAAGAAAGGATCTCACGAAGAAGTACAATCTATATGATGTCAAGTTATATTTGGTAAAGAAAATGACTCATTTTCGTGAATTCTGTGTGTATTAAAGAGTTCAGTTGGGCGGCAAGGTGATCAGTAGGAGTGGGTTATTTACCTGGGAGGACCTGGAAAGCTTTTTACAGTGTCAACAGGATTGTTGTCAAGCAGCAAGTTGGCAAACATGGGAAGGTTGTCATTAAACAATGTTGGGATTCAGAACTGTTGACGTTTATTTGCTTTTCAACTCTTCAACAGCTCATGGAGAGACCTAAGCTATCTAAAAAAATAAAAAGCACATGCATCATTGCACTCCTTCTCTCTCTCTTTAAAGTTCTTGGCCACCCTAAAACAGGGTGAAACTATTCTTTAAGGCAAGGGCTTCATCACATGGGCTTCCATAAATGGGCTTTGGAGGGTTCATGAACTCCTGCAAATATATGTGGCATTTGGTGTATAATTATGTGAATACATAGTCTTCTGTTTGGGCAGTGTGTGAAAGTTGTGCATCTTATATTAGATTTTTAAAGGGATCTGTGAAACAATATTGTTTACAAACTACTACTTTTGTCCCTAAATTGGGCAGCTATCGGTAGGAAAGGTGAAAGAGGACACGGGCATGGTGCATGCTCCTTCCCTACACAATTTTTAAAAGCATAGCCGGTAGGTAGGCATGGAGGTAAGAGATGGAGAACTCTGGTCACTGATGCAAAGTAAGAATAGCATGCTGGGAACGATTGAGTGGAGACAGAGAAAACTAATGTAGCCCCTCCAAGAAAGAGTATCAGGAGACCATCATCCTATTCATCTAGACAAGAGTTTCTAGCTTTTGGTACTCATCAAAAAAAAAAAAAACAAAAACAAAAAACAAAAACCTGATAAACTACTTTACAAAGGATCTCTTGCATCAGTTCCATCTTGGGTACAAATAAGTGCATGTCCTACTTGCTATTGTGCTTGACTCATCACACAGTTCTGAGACTTACACCTAGAGACACCTACACAGCCCTCTATGTGCTAAATAAAGAGAAACTGATGGATCAGGATTTGTGTTGCTCCATTCCTAAATCTGGATAGTTTCCCCAAATCTCACCAAGGCAGCGGACTTCAGAAATGGCAATCTAATATCTAAAATTTTATCTTATTTTTGCTCATTTCACAGCAAATGAACATCAGAGGTGCTTTTTTTCCAAGCTGGTTTGCCATATTGGACTATTTCTTCCTCATTCACCCAAGTAGATCCACATCCATCTACCATGTGAAAACAGGAACAACAAGATTTCTTCCGGGAGGCTGGCTCCAGCTTCTTTCTCTCCTCACAGAATTTTATTTATTTATTTATTTTTGTTCTGTCTTAATGGTTTCTTAAGTCAGAGAAAAGTTAGTTAAAAACTTATATTCTTCTTTGGGATTCTGGCTCATTTTCGATTGTTCCTCATTTTACTGGTTTTGTAAAGATATTGCCCTGCCAGTGCTTTATCGACTTTATTCCTCACAGCTTATAAACCAGTGACTGTTAGGCTATTCTCTCCCGCATATACCCTAGTATTTCCCCTGCTATTTTTTTTTTTTCAGGGTGGGAGGAATCAAACTTAGATTTACCTTGAACTTTTAATAACATTCTTAAAATGGGTTCTTTTCCTTCCCACAATCCTTCCAGCTAAATGCATGCACGCAAACTTCATTTCCACAGAATGTGAGATTTTACTCATCAAAAAGTCAGGTTATCATAGCTAACTGGCAACTTATCTGCTTCGGCAGTTCTATATCTGTGTTGGTATTTTAAATATATCTGTGTCTGCTGATGCTATCAGATGTTTGTTTTTCCTTAACTCAAAAAATTTAGCCTTTAGTATTAAAATAAAAGTTTTGTTGAAACACAAATACCTTGGGTGTAAAATCTGGATAGTCATTCAAGTTTAATTGTGACAGTCATAGTGTGTGGTGAGACGTAATCATACAGTCTCTGATTTTGTGCACTTCAGATACAATTTCCCACATAAAAGTCAAACAGATTTTTATCTTCAGTTTTGTAAATACATTAGCTTCCTACCATTGCTATAACAAATTAGTGGTTTAAAACAACACAAATTTATTCATCTAGAGTTCTGGAGATCTGAAGGCTGAATGGCTTCCACTGGGCTAAAATCGAGGTGTCAGTGAGGCTGCATTCCTCCTGGGGGGTCTACAGAAGAATCCATTTCCTTGCCCTCTTTTTAAGTGTGCAGTGACTACTTATATTTCTTGGCCCTAGACCCCTTGCTCCATCTTCAAAGTCAGGAGCCAATATTCAAATCTCTGTATCCTCCCTCTCTGCTTCTTATAAAGACCCTTGTGATTGCATGGGGCCCAGCTGGATAATCCAGAATACTCTCCCCATTTTAAGATTCTGAATTTAGTCACACCTGCAAGGTCTCTTCAGTCATGTAACATCACATATTCACTGGTTCTGTAGATTAAGATGTGGACATTTTGAGGGTCCATTATTAAACCTAACAGTACAACATAATGCTTACACTAAAGAAGATATTTACTCTTTAAAATTTCATTAGAAATCAAATATTTACTTTTCATTAGACGAATTAACCCTAACCAGGTCAGAACTGTTAAAGCAAACTCAAATGAGAAAATTTCCAATTCAACTCCACAAATGTGCTTTTGCAGCAAGTGTAGACTAGAACTTTGAGAAAAATACACCAACTCTTTGGGTAAAAGAAGTTGTCAAAGTAATTTCTTTATAGTTCGTGGTTTTCTCCACAGATGTTGCAGATAAATCAGAACTAGGATGGATTCATGGCACATGTGTTCAGTATTCTCCAAACTATGCTGAAAGCTGACAAACCGTAAAAACTGTTTTCCATCCTTATTCCTCGTAAAGGAGTTATACAGCTCGTTTGCCCTGTAGTTCTGACTTTTCCAAATTTTGTAACTTTATGCCTTCAGACATATAAAATAACAGAGGCTGTGCCCAGTTCTTCAGGTGCCTGATGATCGTCCTTTCACTGTTCCCTCTCAATGCCTTCCTTCCCGCTGATGATGAGTGATGTGCGGCGAAGGTGGAGCAGGTGTGCGGTGTCTGCCCTTGGCGTGTTGAAGCATGACTTGAAGGAGGAAACTTGAATTTTTTATTTCTTACAGGAGAGGAACCAAAGGGATGACAGACTCCCATAGGAAATGCATGCACACCTGTTTTTTTGGATTCGGTGCTTTAGGCAGTTTGAGAAAACAAACCCCTGAGTAAAACCATCAACATGAGAACACCTTTGTGCTGTTCAAAATTATTCTTAAAAGCTAAGTAGAACTTTCTGACCAGGTGCAGGAGTATTTCTTCCCCATTTTCTTAAACACAAAACTAATTTTTACTACCTTTCTGGGCAATAAATCATTCTTTTAAAACCACATTTGGATAAAATAATCTGAGAGAAAACATGGATAATTTTAAAATATTACTTTCTTGATCATATTTCTTGCTCATAACCTTTAAAAACAAAACCTAAAGCATATTTAGACAAATATATTGAAGTAAGATTTAGATACTAGTATATAAATTAGGCTTACATGTGTAATAAATATGCAGTCTACTCAGAAATTATCATCATTAAGAGAGCTACTTATCTGATATTTTGCCCACTTTGGGCCAAAGTACAGTTGTGTGCTGGTAAATTTATTTTAAAAGGCTCTCCAGTGGAGGATAAAAGCCCTGATTTATAGTGTTTTATGATTTCTATGATGTTAAAAATTACTCTCACCAATGTCAATTTCAAGTAACCATCTTGAAGTCACTGGTGGCAGGGATGGGAAGAGATGAGTGTAGTAGTCTCTCCTGAGCTGGTGTATATATCTATAAAAATGTATAACTTAGAAGATTCATATTGATAACAATGGGATATATTCAGGATGATCGAACCCAACTCTGAAAGAACTATATACAATTCTGCTATTTGGTAAACCACAGGATATATAATAGGATCTGTAACCAAGAACATAATTTCTGACTTTGAATGGTCTGAGTTTTTTTTTTGTTTGTTTTGTTTTCTAAATTCTGGCAATCTTCTTTCCCCATGTCCTATCCTCCTCATTCTGGGAGTCTGCATCTTGCTTCAGAGGCTTTAGTAAAAAAACCAGACAAACAAAAACAAAACAAAACAACAACAAAAACATAGGAAGGCCCAAATTCTTATTTATATGTTTGACACCAAGTACACTTTTTATACATGGAGTTTTCCCCAATCTCTCTGTGTAAAAGACTTGAGTTCCTTCCAATATCAGCTGAAAATACCAGACACCTATTTGACTGTGTGGAAATTTCCTGAGATTGCAGCTTTTAATTCTCTGATCTGAGTAATATGTGTGTGGATTTTCCACTGGGTTGTATTCTCTGTATTTTCTCTGTTCTGCGGTGACAACATTTTTTTTAATGCACAAGAGTCCCTGCCTGCCTCCCACCCCACCCTCAGTACCACCCTTAGTCCTGGGGAAGAGAATTCCCTTCTCCGGGCTCCTGCATTAGAAATTTGACTCTAGTTAACTGCGGGCTGTGCCCTTTTCCACTGAGTCAGTGTCCCCTCTTGTACAACCACTGTCTGGATTCCAGAGACCCCAGAATTCCCTGCCCAACAGACACTGAGCCTATGGGACCTATATTAACCTCTCTGTCTTTTCCATCATCTTATTCTGGTTCCCAAGATTTTGATTAGGGGTAGCTGTTTTTATTATGGACAAAAGTATACCTAAGGGCTATATGATGACTCCTAATTTAAGCCTGGCTTTCTAGGTCAAGGACATAGGTTGGAACATATTTCATTTAAGCGTTTGTTGGCTTAAACTTTTAAATATTTAGATGTACAGTACATGGACTTACATTTGTACTTTTGATCCAGACTCTGTAAACATTAGGGCAGGCCTCCCAAACCACAGATAAAAAGAAAAGTGTTATGTTTTCATCTTTAAATGTAGACAATCTAGGTAAGAATAAGGTTTTTAGAAGAGAAAAGATCCAGGGAAAGAGGAATGGGCATGGGAATTAGTTTGTCAAGAAGAGAAAGCTAACGCTCCAGTGTTATTGTCAGAAAGAATGTGGACAACTTAGCCCTGGTTGCTGCTCTGAGGACATACATTGATGCCTAGACCAACAGCAGCAAGACTAGTCAATGGCAACAGTCTGGTTTTAAGGACAGAGATCTACTTATTCCTGCTCCTGTACCTACTGATTCTTCTTGTGCATGTCTGCCCTCTCCTCTAGATGTGCTCAAGAGAGCTAATGACCGTCTTGGTGGGAGACATTACAGGCTCTTCAGCATTGTGGATTCTCATGTCACTCCAGTCTTGTCTCTTCAACATAGTCTGTGATTTGCCTAAGTGAACTAACCCATGGGTATTTTAAACTCCTCTGAGAGCCATTCTATCTTGATTTAGTTAAAATGCTCTACTATGAACTTTTGAACATCTTAATTATATCAGACACCATGCTACATGCTCAGAAACAACATATGAGAGAGAAGGAATCAGTCTTAGTCCCCATGGAAGTTCATTTTTTAAGAGTTCTGACTTGGGTTTCAGACTTGGG
Source organism: Pteropus vampyrus (assembly GCF_000151845.1). Classification (NCBI taxonomy): domain Eukaryota; kingdom Metazoa; phylum Chordata; class Mammalia; order Chiroptera; family Pteropodidae; genus Pteropus; species Pteropus vampyrus. Next base: position 7,969,868 of record NW_011888823.1, read on the forward strand.
TTCAACTACAGGATCTATCACCTCCTTGCCCTATGACCTTGAGAGACTTATTCAATCTTCCCAAGTTTTAGTAAAATAGGATTAATAACAGCATCTATCTGCATTGTAATGCTAGCAACAGAAACTAACCTAAAGGAGAGTGGAATTTAGTTGAAGAATGTGGGGTAGTTCCCAATACCTAAGAAATGAAAGTGCAAACAAATCTCTGGAGAGAGAAAAGCAGGATAGTGGCAGAGATCTAGGGAAGAAATAAGGACAATCTCTTTGGGAGTTATAATCTAAAGACTCAGCTCCAACCATGTTCTGTCCTTGAGCCAAATTTCTAGGATTTCTATCTGATTGGTCTTGGCAAAATGAGAGTAGGGGATGGGGGGAAAATGCCAACCTTGCACTTTGATCCATAGTTTGATGGTCCCATCAGGATGGTACATACATGATGGAGATGGGCAGATTTCCAGAAAATCAGAGGAGTAGTATCAAAGGGGAAGGGATGCTGGACTGGCAAAAACAACAGCTGTTCACCACGGGCATTTTTGTTTTATAAAAGGAAAAAAAAAATCTTTCTGTATTAGTTTGTCTGATCCAGTACTGCTGACATTTTTCTGCATACCTACATCAGGGGTTCAAATACTAACCATTTTCAATTAAAGGCCAGGGCACATTTTATTATACAAACATTAGTGACAATTTTAGAAGCTTTAGCTGTTCATTGTAACTTCATTTTGCAGTTTCACAAGGATTTAGAAAGGCAGCTAATTTTAATTCCTTGCTGATCATTTTATTTCTTAGAATGATTGCATTGCAATTTTTTTATGTATATAAAAAGCATAAAAAGCATACAATTCGTATCATGAAGTTTGTGGACAAAATAAACATCACACTAAAAAAAGTGCTTTTTTCACCTTATAAAATGTAAGATTTTTTCACCTTATAAAATGTAAGATTTTTCACCTTATAAAATGTAAGATTTTTCACCTTATAAAATGTAAGATTTTTTTTTTTTTACTTCATTGGGTGTTGAATTTATTCAATTTTCACTTGAAATCACTAATAATTAATTATTATTTAAACTATAATCTGGGTTTGGCTTGTGTTATTTTCTCCCTATATTCAGTAATGTGGAGAAGGGGTAACCAAGATGTCAGATGTTAAATATAATTAATGTTAAAAACAGATCTGATGAATCAGGGTGTTAGTTCTGAAGAGAATGACTCAACAGAGGTTTGCCGATCACAATTACTAAAAATTAGTCATTCTGTGAGATCCTTTTACTGATACTAATAGATGAAACACCTTTGAGGGAAACCCTTTTGAAAGTGCTAAAGTGTGACCTCAGAGAAATATGCCTTTCAAAACTAATTATCAATTCATCCGAGAGGATCTGAGCAGTTTTCTTAGAATTTAAGTATCACTGAAAAGTCCATTTATGAACAGATTTCTTTAGCTAGGTAGGTTCTGAATAAGTGATTTTTGCTATGTACTTTGCATTCCATAAATTTACTTAAGACTAAGGACTTTTAATCCATGTAAACTTTAGCTTCCCTGTCTGTTTAGTAGGGACAATAAAGGTGTTTACTTTTAAGAAGTACAATATTAACTGAAGTAAAGCATGTGAAGTACTTAGCCTAGTACTGGATACATATTAGATGCTTAAATATTAGTTAACAAATTATTATTAAACAATTTTCCAATAATCTAAAAATGCCGGGAATTTCCCCAGTGCATTTGAGATGTCTCTTTAATTTTATCACACCAGTGAATTTTATCTTCCTCTTAATTTATGTTGCAAGCCTTCTTCTTCCCTAAGACTGTCAAGTTCCTTTTCCAAGTCATCCTCAGTGAGCAATCAGCTGGATCCGTCTCTGTCAGCTTTTCATGAGGCAAGGAACTGGCACATCCCTCTCTTCAGGCCTTAGGGTACTGAGAAGAGGGATCAATTTTCTTGACATTTGTCCTTGTTCCTTACGGGCATCTGCTTTCCCTTTTTGCCTCACCACCTTTAGAAAAATCTTTTGTTCTCACAATTGCCAACTAATACTGTTCTCACAGTTTTCCAGAAGATGTACGGGCATGCCCAGTGATGATGGGTTCCCAGGAAAGAATTAGGTGGCCTTGAAATGAAATTTAGACTGATGGACAGATTAATGATAAAAAAAAAAAAAAAAAGAAAGAAAGAAAGAAAGAAAAAGATGTAAAATTTTGGAAATATTAAATATATTGCAGAGAATCATGAATTCTTAGCATATGATATGCCTCTTGTGAAAGAATGCTGAGAAATATCCCTGTGGACAGTTTTTTTCCCCAAGATCTTAGAAATACATCTAGATTTGAAGGGGAAACACTCATGTCTGCAAGGAAATGTTCTTAAAATATTATTTTGCTAGATATGTCAGTTGTCATAACTTAACCCTCTCCCTTAAACTCAATAGAGCCTAAGAGGTCATGGGGGCAAAGTTTGATTGAATGATTGATTGATTTTTTTTTCTTAGATATAAGGGGCAGTTTTTATACACAGGAAGAAAGAAAAGAAAAAACCCATTGTTTGAAATATTTTTAGCTAGTTATTTCTTTAGTTCCTATACTCTCTTAAATACAGTTGAACATTCTTTCATTTAAATAATAAAACATTAAAACATAAGCCTTAGTTACTTTTATCTCCTCTTTTACAGAATAGGAAACTAAGATTTAAAGAGTGTGGATCACTAGCCCAAGGTCACAGGCTATTAAGTTTCACAGACAGGAACTGAATCAAACTCTTGTTTAAATCCGAATTCAGTGTACGTAATTCCCATGCCATGCCAGAACATCTCTTCTCCATGAAAGCTAATTTTTCTTTTCCCATAGATCCTATATGTGGTCCTACTAATTTTATTTGTGAAGTTTTGTTTTGTTTTCCCTTCATGACTTAGCCATGAATTAGCATTCTCATTCTGCGTGACTTAGCTTCAGATTACTCTTCTCCAGACGGAGGGAGTGGACAAACCTCAAGCTAAAGGCAGGGTGAGAATGTCAAAGCCTCGGCTCCTTAAGGGTCCAGAGAAACCTCCCTCCCAAGAATGCCATGGCCTCTGGGCTTCTTTCCAGGCTCAGTCTGCCGGCAGGACTTGATTGCTCCATATTGCCTGGTTCTCAGTGGAGAAATCTTTGTTTTAGACCCTGTTCTTGTATTCTGCTCAGTGGAGTTGAAAATTGGAGATTTCCTTGCTTCCTGGTCCTTCCTGTGCCTGGGAAACAGACTTGGAATTCTTCTTTTCTTCTCATCATTCAGCAAAAGGACAGCTCCACCAGTTACCATCCCGTGTTTCAGCTCTTGGAACCCAGCCTGGGCCAATGGGCCCCTTGAGAAAAGAACTTTAACTTCCTTGGCCTATTTCCTTCCTCAATAGATTGAAGAACTGAATAGAGGAAAGCTTCTCAATATATACTATGTAACACTAAAATTTACTTTAAAAGAAGACAACCCCTGCATTATCATCATTTGAGACAATTTATATAAGCCAATATATGGGATAATAATAAAATAAACCATGCCTTTTTCCCCCTCCACACCCTAGATTAGACATAAATAGTTACTTGTATAGAATGAATCCTTATGTATGAATGCTTGTGACAGCACTAAAGGCCCATGATTGTTAGTCACCTTTAATTTTTTCTGAGGCAAAAATTTGCATAGTGCAAGTGGCAAAGACTGCAAACTGTCCACCAAGATCCCTTCTCTTCTTCCTGAGTACACAGCTACAATGGATTTCCCAGTCTCTCTCTCAGTTTAGGTGTGACCATGTACTAGAACTTTTGCACTGGTGTGCTCTTCTGTGCCTTTCCACTTTTGGCTTCCTGAGAAGGAGCAGATCACAGCTACCTTGGAAGGACCATAGAGCTTTTGTCATCCTGGTCACTGAATGACTACATAGAACTGAGTGCCCCTGACCTGGAACTTCAACCCTGGCTTGTTAATTGAAAGAAATAATGTTCTTGTTTCCTGAGATGCTGAATTTGGAGGTCTATTTGTTATCACAGCATAGCTTGTCCTAATTAAAACAATGTGTGTGTGGTCTTGAGTACCAGTTTCTTAGTGAGAGTACTTAGTAGAAGCAGAGGGTGTGCCCTTCATCGGGACTTGCTGTCTCCTATTTGTTTTAGTGTAAACAATATCTCTTGCCAAGTTGCAAATCTTTTGCATTATTGGTGGAACATGACAACATAATGTAAACCACTAAATGTTGGTAGAAAAAGTAGAATGAAATTAAGTGTGTCTAAGAAGGCAATGGTTTTTAGCTCAAAAGGTGAATGTTTTCTACAACTTAATGTAAAATGCCAATTTCATATCAATGTATGAATAATTCCATCATATGGGTTTTGTTGAGATCTTTAGGAGGCTCAAGGCAAAGGGCATCTTCCCTCCCCTGCTGAGTGTGAACCATGCAAAAATGAGAGAGTATGACAGATGAAGAACAAAGTATCAATTTTCTCATTGATAAAGCTGATTTTTAGAGAATGGGTTTACTAATAATAAGCTTCAGATTCAGAGAGACTTACCTGCTCTGTTCCTAGCATTGGACAATGTAGTCCTTGAAAACTTGGGGTCTGAAATAGGAGAGTGGAGTGTATGCTTTCTGTAGGCACCGAGCTCTCAGGAGAATGAGGAGATAATGAGGCTTGAATAAAATTAAATGGTCCCTTCTTTCCCTGAGGGCTTAAATGTCAGGACTGCGTACACTAGTGGAGATCCCTCTATATGGTAGGAAATAATAGGAGTGGGGATGAGACATTTCTGATGACTCCAATCCAAGATTATTAACTATCCATGGGCAGAAAAGGTAGCAGTCTAGCCTTTGAGAGATGGCCAAAAGGCAGATGGTGATGTCATAGCTGTTCTCAGTTCAAATTTATATATATGTATATTTAAATATATATTTGTTTAATGATTATAAATTTTAATAAAATGTTTAATAAATTAAATACTATATATTTCTTTTTGGACTTTGACTGTGTCTAAGATCCTAAATGAATCTGCTGAAGCTGGTTAAGTCCTGAGTATTATCCTGAGTTCACGCATGGACCTTTTGTTACATTTCCCTTTTTAAAGGATCTGCTAAAGAAGACTTTTGCGTAATATAGTTTTTCAATAGAAAGTCTTTGTAAATATATTTGTTAATATGTACCTAGAAATGTCACTCTTTCATAAACAGATACTAATAAGTTGCCTATTTTTCTTTCTCGAAAATGAAAAGAACAGTGGCTTTAGTGTTAAAAGCTTACAACCTCAACATGAGGTCTCTATAATCCAGCTGATAACTATTTGTCTCTATAGATTCATTTATTCTTTCTTTCCTAAAGTTATTTCAGCAACTTGTCTTTTTTTTGTAATAGAAGTTGCTTTTGTTTCCAAATTGGGCCAGAACAGATTGAGTAATAACATTAAAAAAGACCAAAAACTCATATAACACCTCTCACCCTAAATCTTTCTCAAATGCTATCTTATTGTCTCTTTAACATTCCAATGGCATTATTCCCATTTTTCAGAGGGGAAAGGGAAAACACAGAAAGTCAGAGCATATCTGTATCTGAAAATCAGAGCCTTTGACATTACCATCCTACCTTTTTTTCTTTTTCTTCTAAGAGAGCCAATGGTTTATTAAGCATCTCTCCTTATTCTAAATCGTATTGTTGAATGTAGTAGCCTCAGGCCGCAGTGAAGTAAGCATTAGTGGATTCCTATTGTTGGCTTTCCAATTCCTAAAGTGTGACATAACCAAACATTGAAGGGCCTACTGTGTGCAGGGCACAGGTCACTTCTACTCTGAATCTTTGCAAGTCAGTAAAACCTTGAGGTTTGAATGAGGGTCAGAGTAATGATATTAACTTACTTCCTCTCCTATCCTTGCAAGTTTGCCCAGATACAGAAGCATTTTAGATGATCGTGTCACTTTCAGGTTAACTTAGGACACCAAGTTCAGCACAGAGGGATGCTAACCATTTCCAAAGGGCTATGGAGTTTTTTGGTTGGCCATTTTCAGATCTCCATGGAATGCTTTCTATCCTCGCAGGTTAGCTTTCTAAAACTGAGGCCTTCCCTTCCCAGTAACACCAAAAATTAAGAACCTTTTTATTCTTAAGAGCAATTAGTATAAACTAGCAGAATTGTCAACTAGCAATACCAACCAGCAAAACACAGTGATCCAATAATGCACGATACTCGATTATGCACAAAACTCTCATATATTAAACTTGAAACAGTGATTAAAGTTCAGACTATTCTAAATTCGTGTTTCTACCACACTGGGATTCTTGAAAGGAAGAAATCTTTACGGGCTTTCCATTTTTAAAGAATTCTTGTCATAATATCCAGTAGGAAATTCACTGTGATTTAAAGTTATTTATGCATTCCTTTTTTAAAATTTACTTTGGTAGACAGATAAGAACTCATTGAGAATCTGGTAACATAACATTGCTTTTTGATTATATTTTTCCTTTATCTTTAAAGGCAACATACTTTACAGATACAAATTCTCACAATAATTTCTCACAAAATTACCTAATTTCCCAAACTAGGTAATTTTTTTTCAGAAGAAAGGAAAACTTTGTTTTCTTAATTAAAATTTTGTCATTTATTGCACTTGATAAAAGAACATACTTGAGTTCCAAACCCCATATTGGCCTAAAAAGTCAGGAACTGATCACCTATATCCTAGGAATCGACAGTTCTGCACTCTTACTTGCTAATGTGTTGCAGAATGCATCTTCATATGCAATATTCATTAAATCAATAGTATTTTGGAAGACTCTCCTGTGTGTGTTGAATACCATTCTAAAAGTCATAAAATCTGTGAAAAGCAAGCTCCTAACATTAGGGAGCAAGAAATATAATTGGGAAATTAGTAAAGGAATGAGAAAAAGGGCCTCAGATTAAGTGCTTAAGGACTTCCCAGGTAGGGAAAGAATTCTCATTGGACAAGTATCTTACCTGGGAAGACTTTGTAAAAGAAGTGAATCCTGAAGACATAGTGAAATGTAGCTTGCCTGAGAGGGGTTCTAGGCAGAGGGAGTGGCGTACAGCTTAGGAGAGTCTTAACATCTAGGGGAGATGGTAAGAAGCAAGTAACAGATTAAAAAAATTGGTAGTTTCTCAGAATTCTCTTCTTATAACTGGCAAGTATAAAAACTTAAGTTCTTTTTAAAAGATTTCGTGTTTGTTCATTTTTTAAAAAAATTATGTCATTAATGCATGGACATTGTATCACAATTGACTGTACATAAAAGTAGGAGGAAGAAAATAATCACCTAGTGAGGCCTAATTCAAATTTTCTTTATTTCTTTCCAGTATTTTTTCTCCTCAGAAGTATGTATACATATATTTATGTAATTAGAATCATACCCATATATACACTACATATTTTTAAGAATTAAATTTATAAAAATCACCTCTTTCTTCTGATCAAGTATGTTCTCCAAGAGCGACCTCATGGGCTAGAGTATCATAACCAGTTTTCTGCCAATCTGCAGGATTTTCCTTAACAATTAAGCATTTGGTCTAATCTGCATGCTCCTTTCCTATTAAAACAGGGAATAGTAAGCAGGAAAGAAACAGGAAGCTCATATCTTTCTCATGGCTACATGAAGTCATGTAACTGGCCACATGGAGAAATGGAAATTAGAGCCATACATTCATTTGTTTGTCTACTATCACTTATTTAGTGATTGCATAGTATATGCCAGGCATGTTCCTAGGTTATCATGACATAATAAGACAGACATGAATTCACAGTGTAAGGCAGATATAGGTACCTAACTAGGAAATCCTAGAATGGTGTGGTAAGTACTACGACAGTAGAAATTCCGGATATTATGGTAACTCTTAATCTAGGCTGGTTCAGGAAGTCTATTGAAGGCATTGAATGTAGCAGTGACTAAAAGAAGCCAAGAGATGACTAGGAATTAGGCCAAGGAAGGAAAATATGAGTTTCAGGCAGAAGGAAGAGCATGAATGAATTTTTTTTCTGAGCATGATATATCAATCACAAAAAAGCCCTTTTGGCTGGAACATAGATTGCAAGGAAAGGCATGGGTACAGATAACATGACTGGAGAGGTCAGAATCAGAGCAGGAAGGATATTGTAATCTATATGAAGAAGATTGGAATTTTCAGAACAAGGGGGACTCTGAAATTTTAAAGTAGGAAGTGACATGATCAGGTTATATGTTTACCCCCAAATACTATCAAAGATAGTTACTTTCTTAATTCTAGCTAGAATTAATTACTCAAATGTTATTATGATGCCAAATACTTAACACATTAAATTAATAATTATTTACAATAACCCTGCAAATTAGATGTTATTATTCCAGTTACATATAGGGGAAACTGAGCACAAAGAGGGTTAAGTAATTTGTCCAAAGTCACCTAACTAGGAAATGATAGAAAACTCAAAGGAAGATCTATTTTACTACAAAACTCATGTTCTTTCCAGTGGCCCAGGCTGCCTTCCAATTATGCTCAGTACTAGCTGTTGGGTAAGGATGCCAAAATTTATTTGAAACCTAACTAGAACTGGAGGAGTTTCAAAAAAAAGGTGAAAAGGTGTGGTAGGCATAGGAGGTGAACTGGGTGGGGGTGAAAGAGTTGAGTGAATCAATTCCTTTTAGTAATAGACTTCACTCTCTTCAAGTTTGCCAAAGTGGGTTTTTATGCTCAAGAACTTGTCTGCCAACTGATATAAACCTTTCAGAATATGTAAGTTTTCTTTTACAAAAGGGAGTTTGATTACATTGACAACTCCAAGTAGTCCCCATTTCTTAAACTTTTTCAGTTTCTGAGCTCATCTAAATAGAGCAAATAAAAGTGTTCTACTGGAAATAAATGATAATTGTGATCTTTTTTATAGGTAGTCTGTAATTTATATGAGAACTTCTAAAGGATAACTAGCCATTAAGAAAGTTCTAGTAAGTCAGACAGGCATCTTAGAGAGCTTCATCAAAAGTTTTGGTGTCTATCTTTCATTGCCCATATACTGATGTATTTGAAATCTCTCATTGCTATACTATGTCTGCAAATGAAGGATAGGTTATCAAAGAAACTTTAGTAAATATAAATAATAACTCGTTTGTTTTCGTTCACAGTATAAGTTCACAGACTAAGTATATAGTATACGTTTATGAATTAAGGAATACCCAGATACAGTCAAAATTATTTCAGCACAATAATTGCTCTTAGAGATAATTTCGTTTTTAGAGATAATTTAGTCCAGTCCCCTATTTCCTAGATTAGAGAACTGAGACTCAAAATGACTTAGAATCTATTCAACATCATCACTTGATTTCCTAAATGATTGTTTTCCGTCAAATATTTGGCAGTTGACTCTCTACCACCAATAGTTGTTAAACCAATCTGATTTTAAAAAAACTAAAAGCTCGTCTTTGTTATTTCTTTATTAGACCAAGCTGCAAATCTCTAACTCATTCAAAAATAGACAGCATCCTGTGAATTATCTCTTTTATAGACAACATAAAATATCATTCTATTTTCTTTTACCATTTTCCTTTTGGGGAGGTGTTTTGACTGCCTCCATCCTTGTATAATTGTCAGTAGCAAAGATTGCTCTTGTCGGGGAATAAGAATTTTTGAGGAAGTGTTTGATAAAAATGTATTAGCTCCATGAAGAAGCATATCCAGTTATTTCAGCTCACCTGGTTTGACTGCAGAGTGTTACTTCACCGTGAGGAAGTGGAGCATTTAACGTCTTGCTCACCTTCTACGTGACCCCTTCATACCACGCCTCTGTTGGGAGACAAAAACAAACACCACAGAGCTGAGAATTCCCAAGGGTTGAGGGCCAGGTAATCCTTTCAGAACTACTCTAACCTGATACTCCCTGACTAACGTGGGACTTTGTTAGTCTTTAAGAAAACTAAAGTCTCCCTTTCTTTACTTCTTTGTTTTCTCTATTCTTTTTGCTTAAAAATAACCATCACACAATCCCAAATATTTTATGTGCTCTTATGATAACGCCCTCACCCACTTTCTTTTGGAAGATACGCTCTTCAAAGAAAAACAAATGACAATCAAAGATATTGTAATGGGACAGAGTTGCTGATCTGGGAACAATTGAATGACTTTAAAGTAAAATGATTGCCTTACATTCACAAGGAAGCATCCAAATGCAAATCTCAAGTATCCAACAATCATAGAAACTTTTTTCTAATTGTCCATACAAGGGATGTGGGAGATGAGACAAGTATGACGCCTTAAAATCCAAGGTGTGAATGAGGCTTCCTGGTAGAATCTGAAACTATCTGGGCTCTCCTACCTGGAGAAGACCATATACACTTGGGCGCTCGCTCTCGTTCTCTCTCTCTCTCTCTTTCTCGTTTCTCTCTCTTTCTCTTTCTTGTTTCTCTCTCTCTCTCTCTCTCTCTCTCTCTCTCTCTCTCTCTCTCTCTCTCTCTCTCTCTCTCTCTGTATGCTGAGAACAAGAGGCACTCTAGTCCTTTAAGAGAGTCCCCAGTTCTCAACATTTAAACAGAAAAACTTTATGGCTCTGAGTAGAATATAGCTATCATGAAGAGACCAAACATTTTATCCCTGATTTCCTAGAATATGCCCAGTTGGATGTTAAGAAAGTTTAACATCCAGGTTTTCTGAATTTGTTCAGTGAGTGGCTCTTTTAAGCTCCCTGTAGTGGTCAGACATCCCCATGGTCTTTGGGGACAAAGAGTCTCTTGCATTATTCTCTCTAAATTCTAAACAAAAAGCTCATGCTCAGTGTATCCAACCAGGAAATGCTGGTGTTAATCACAATGACTATGAATGCCGCAGTGCCCTGGCACACCCCAGGGCTTCATAAATCAGGCAGCATTGTAGAACCTGACTCTAGAACCTGACCACATGCATTTGAACCCTTGCTCCACTACTTACTAGCTGTATAACCTTGGATGAGTTTCTTTTCTGGCATCAGTTTTCTCATCTGTAGAATAAGCATAAGAACACCTAACTCATCGGGCTTTTGTAAAAATCAAATAATATGTATAAACTGCTTAGACTAGAGCTGGACATGTAATAAGTACTACAAAATATCAGTTCTTATTTTAAATGTGATCGCCTCAGATGAACACTGAGATACAGAAAAATAAATGAACTGCTTGTAACCTTAAAGCAATTTACTTTAAATTTTAAACACTAAAAGTATTCTTCAAGGCCACCTTTTGAACAATTCCGGGGATATTTCACATTTCGTGCAAATGGTACTCCTGGAATTGGGCGACTTGATGGTCCTGGTATGTTTTAACTTTCTCTCTGTGATTCCCCAGCATCATGTTTTTGTTTTTTGCTTTTTGGTTTTTGCTTCTTTTCCCTTCACAAATCATGAATATTTTTTACTGATATGGTTGGTATTGATTTCTCCTGGCACCAGTGAACAGAATACAACTTATGCTAGGACATTTGAAAATGAGAACACGTATATATTTTTTTCTCACGGGTTACTCGCAGATCTAAGACTCCTCTGCGGTTAGAAGTGCAGCAAATTAACATAGGGACCCAAGTGATTAAGTCTCTGTAGAATTGGATGGAAAACGTATCTAAATTGCTGTTGCTGCTGCTGCTACTAAACCTGTGTGGAAGTTGACAGGTTTTTAAAACAAGTCTTTCAGTGTTCTTTTTTTATAGGATGAAAAATCGAACCAACTGGTGATTATTGAGCATGTACTATATGCAAGGCACTACACGGATATGAGATTACAAGAAAGGCATTCTTCAGAGAGAGCGAGCAAGCCCTGTGTTAAGGATATGAATTGATGCATTTTATCTTTTCCCTCAGAGATTTTTAAGTGCACTTTGTTCAGAAAGGCAGGACTATTACATGAGAGAAATAGAAATCCATTTCAATTAAAATTGGGGTCGATTTCTGTGAAAGTACCCAAATTCATTCATAAAGTAAAGCCCTGTTTATTAAAAAAAAATAATAATAAAAATAAAAGTAAAACACCCAGATGTGGAATACTGGGGCTTGAGAGACCCCTAGCTTTTCTGCAGGATTTCAGCCTGTAAACATTTACAGTCAAAAAGCCTGCCAAAAAGGACTAATTCCTGAGTGGAGTTTTCCAACCTCTCACAATAGCAACATCAACCATCTCTTCTGCATCCCGTGGGGAAAACTTGTGCCAAACAAGCTCTGTTGCTGTCTGTCTGTGCTCTGCCCAGCTCTTCTCTAGCCTTTCGTCATTCGGCCGAGTTAAAACAAAACCAGCTCACACTTATAGGTGCCAAGCTTTACAAAATGCTCCGTACATTTTAACTCATTTAGTCTGTACAACAAGGTGGGTTCTATTGTTTTATAGGTAAGGAAACTGAGGCACCTAGAGATTAAGGAATTACCCCCAGGTGGCACAGCAGGAAAGCAGAGCCAGAATTCAGACTTAGACCATGCAGCTGCAAAACTTCTGGTCTCTAAGTCCCCTTGCTGCACTACTACAAGGCAGTGAGTGGTCTCAGTGGGGATACTAGATTCACCTGTGAGGCGAATGTTCCTGTCCTAATTTTCTCATGTAATTCAATAAAGTTTCAAAATTTTAGGAGACTAGAAAAAGATTCACTCTTTTCGAGCACCTGAATTGGTTGAATAACTTTTCACAAAGTAGGTCTCTAAGTGACATGGCCCCTTCACAAGAAGAAGCACTGAGTGGCCCTGGACAAGACTGTGACATGAGTGAGATGCTATCTGCAAAGAGATGGCCTCAGAATCCCACTGTTTAGGAAAACCTATTATTGGCTGCTTAGGATAGAAAGTGTGACCCTGAAAACTTGGTCATCTAATGCAAGGGCTCTACCCCTTAGCTTGGGAAAATGTAAATCACTTGTTAATTGCTGATGAGAAGAGAGAAGATAGGACGAGAGTGGAGGAAAAAGGGAAACAGTCACATAGTAAGGGGCTGGGAACTACACGGCTGAAAGGGTAAGCGAAAATGCACCCATGATTTCTGGGGTAGGGTGGCGTACAGGGGAGGAGGTTGTGTAAAAAAAAGATTTTTAAGTATTTAAGAATGGGACTTCTTAAAGTTTGATTTGAAGGTGTTCATATTGCTTCATCGTAAACCCCATTAGCCTCCTCCCCAACCCTACCACACATGTTGGGGCCCATCCACACATCTCTAATGAGAGGAGGTATTCGGTAGAAACCTGGGGAAAGGTAGAGTATCATCTCTGTGTTTAGCAGAGGCCATGGTTAGAGACACAGGAGCCCAGAAGCAGAGGAGGTCATGGGAACTTTGCCTCGCGGAAATTTGCAGAAGTCACAGGAGCAGCCCTGAAGATACACAAGCCTTGGAATTGGGGAAGTTTGCACATGCATCACCTAAATTTCAAGAGGCAGGGTGGCCCCAGCTGTCATTGAGATGGTATGACTCCTAATCTGGGTGTACTTCCTCTTCCTAAGCACCTGGAGTTCTCATGAAGCCTCTTATCAATGCACTCCAAATTTAGCTTTAGCACTTTCTTGACTGCACGGAGAATTGATTCATTGTTTATTTTTGATGTTCCATATTCCCTTTACCCTTAATCAGAGTTCCTTTTTTATTTCTTTGCAGAGGGAAGGCGGGGGCGGGGGGGTGGGGGGAGAGAGAGACAGAGAGAGAGAGAGAGAGAGAGAGAAAGAGAGAGAGAGAGAGAGAGAACAGTCATTTTTGTTGGTGAAGCTCTCCTCAGAATCTTTCTTTCTTTCTTTCTCTCTCTTTTTTTTTCTGGGAATGACCTGGGGCTCCTTGTACGCAAACACCGAAACCACACAGTTATATTATCACTGTGTTCCTAACCCTGTAGACTCTTAGCATGGGTGTGGGCTTACATAACAGGGAAACCAGCATTGACCTGGTACAAATGCTAATTAAATGTCTTTAAAAAATTCAAGGATAATGCTGCAGTGATGCAAAGGTGTGTTTCTCTAAATCATCTAAGTATACTTGACAGTGGATATGAAGTTCAAGGCAAAAACAGGAAAAAAAAAATTGCCTAAATGGATAGAGAAAATGGCTCCCTCTCCCAGGGAAATTGGTGACTCATTATGTGACATTGCATAAGTCACCTAGTCTCTATTATCTGTCCTCCACCTTTAAAATGGGGGCTGGAATACTTGAGAATGTCACTACTCTAATGTTATCTCCGAGCTACGTGAGAATTATATAATAAAGTGCTTGCATCCTTGGAAGAAAGGATTTGAGTTGGGGGGAGGGGAATTTATGTGAAAATGTGCCTTTCAAGACTTTCTGTGACTTTGTGTTTCTGTGAGCCTATCTAAAAAAGTGAAAGCAAAGTCATGCTTAACAGTAAAACTAAAAGAGAAACTGAAGTTATACTGAAAAGGGAAGAGAATAGAATGGGGGGAAGGGTGGGAAGAAGAAAGAAATGCTACTATTCATCAAGGAAAGTATCTATGAACTTTATGTTTCTTTCTTTCTTTCTTTCTTTCTTTCTTTCTTTCTTTCTTTCTTTCTTTCTTTCTTTCTTTTTTCTTCTTTCTTTCTTTCTTTCTTTCTTTCTTTCTTTCTTTCTTTCTTTCTTTCTTTCTTTCTTTCCTTTTCTTTTCTTTCTTTCTTTCTTTTTTTTTTTTTAAAGAGAATTGCTAGACCACATTCCAGCTTCTGCTGTCTAAATTCACTGCTAATTCACATCTCCAGAGACAACCTGTATGGCTGGGACAGTTCAGCATTCAAAGCACTTGGACTTGCACATAAATGTGATAAACAGATAAGAGGCCACACTTGTCTTTGTCTTTCTTGTCTTTGGCAGATGCTCTCACAACAGAATATGTAAAAGTGAAGGAAAAAATAATCTAACCCATAGTTTCCTTTTGCCTTTTGAGATAATCCTTATTGTAGAAAATACTACATTTCTAACACTGGTCTACTCTGATTCAATTAAACAGATATTTTCTGCTTGCTCACCATCCAAATGAGGAAGCTGCTTGCCCACAAATTCTCTAAAGGAATATTCCGTAAGAAAAAGGAATTTCAGTTAGTCCTTTCCTAGGTCATACCTAAAATAGGTCTCTGCTAACAGGGAAGTTATTCATATTTAATATATAAATATACATTTTAGAATATGTTGAAGGAATCAACGATCAAGAAGTAGAGTCGGAAGTTCAATATCACATTAAAGGGATTGAAAAATAAAGTATAGAACAGTAGTCTCCAAACTGTGTCAAAGGGTCTGAGAGCTAATAGATATTCCCAGAAAAGTAAAACTACAGTGTTCCTTCTTTAAGTAATTCTGGAGAAGGCCGAGTTAAAGAAAGTTACTGCCTTATACATAACTTTAGAATAATTAGTATGCTAATGTATATTATGAATTTCCAAGGGAGGGATGTGTGGAGTAAGCAACAATTTTCAAACATAAAACTGTTTGGCAGTACAAAATAATATCTCACATTTTAAAAAAAGCAGGTTGGAAAATATTGGCATCGAACAAAATTGCTCTTGAAGCTTAGTCTACATTTTCTGGGTAGGTTATATCATGTTGTCAATATCTAAATATCTTGATAACGTGCCTAATACACACTGACCATCCAATTTTATTTACTTCTAGTCACATGTGGATTTAATATTTATGTTCAGATGTCCATACGTCTCGACACTTAAATGTGAATATTAATGGCCATTCTCTGATGGGCAGCGGAGGACAGTGAAGCCAAGAAAAAAATCTAAGTCTGATTTTACGTAGAAGGCCAGTCCCTGAGCACTGAAACAATGGCATTAAATCTTAGCTCAAAACAAAGTTAGAAAATGCTCTTTTGTGCTTATGATGAGAAAAGTCACAATATATTTTTCCCTCTCGAGGTATTTACATTTGGAAAAATACGGCTTGTTTGTCATAATGAGAAATCCTAATTATTTTCTGAACAGCCCCATTTCTCTCTACTACTTTGCCTAGTTGTTTTGACAGCACACCATTTTTGTTTTTGTTTTTCTTTTTTTTTTTAAGTCGATGCTGTACCTATTCTGGAGTCAGGAGGCCTTTGGCCAAAGCAGAGAGTCATGCAGTTTGATACTGCCTGCTCATTATCTCTTTGTGGTAATAACATCTGTCCCTAACTAGTTAGGATATATAGAAATTTTTACTTAAAAGTAAAGCTCCATATCAGCAATAGATGATAGCTGAGAAGAAAGCCATTTGAAGTGACACAGAGACTTTAGTTTAACAAACTAATTCTTGCCAGCTGTGGGAACAATAGGGCAAGATATTAATATGTCAAGCGACAGATATTGGAAGAACCTGAGTTAACAATCACGAATAACTATCCTTTAAAAACAAAGGGAACCCCAACTTATAAGGAGGGTAAGAAGATAATAAGCAGAACACACAGAAGACATGTATATCATGTACACGTTTTCTTTAAATTGTGGAATCCAAAATACGAGGGAAACGGAACAGTTGTATATTGTGGCAGGAAGACTGCAAATTAAATTGGCTCATTCATAATTTTAGTCATATTTTTACAGAATCAAAATTCAAAGAGAAAGTTTATTCCCACCGTATGGATCTTTTTCCTTCTGTTGAGTGTTGTCTTTCTTGACAGCCACACAGAAATCACTCTGGCATAGGCGGGTGATACAGGCTGTATGATGTGCCTCATCAGTCGTGCTGGACACACCCATGGCGATTACCATTCTGATTCAGGGCAGGATAAAAAGAGTTCAGTGCACAATGTGGTGTGTTTAGGGAGGTGATCTGGAAGCATTAACCATACGACTTTGGCAGAAACTGTTTTGTGAATGTGTCAGTGATATCTCAAGTACATGAAAAACCAGATTTACTGTCCCTTGATATGAGATTATTTTTTTTTTCTATTTCCAGAGCATTTACCATTGTAAAGTGGACAAATATTATCCCTGTTTTTCAGCTGTAGAAACTGAAATGCTAAAAGGTTAGGCAATGTTCACAAAGTTACACAGTGAGTCATTTTTCTGAATCAGGAAAGAAATTGGTGGCTCTGATTCCCTTTACCCTGATTCTACCAGCCGGCAAGAGTCATTTAACGCTATTTGCAGAAGTATTTTTCTTTATTGTCTTGCAATGGGCACTGAACAGATTTTCCGAAACTTAAAAATCACAAAATGTGACATATTTCAGGGAGCAGTGGAATTCAACCAACAACATTAATTCATTCAACAAGTTTTATTGAGCATTGATAGCGTACAGGAGCCAAAAGTTTTCAGTCCTAATTTACACTCTATTCATGATTGGAAATATGTAATGTCTCTTTGCCTCTAGTAAAATGGGAATAATTATTCCTACCATTGATATCATAAAAAATATATGATATGTTTTGAGCTGAATGGATGGAATTATTGAATAGAATCTTTTTTAAATGATCACATCACTCTCCCCTTTTCTAGTAGAACTTTGGTTTCTTATGAAAAGGTTTAAAAAATATTATCTAATTTTAGCATATATATTTATAATTGTGAAATATTTCAAAAGGGTGTGCTATACTACTGTACTAAACACTTTTACATATATCGTCATGTTCGGTCCTTGTGACAACCACTTCAATACTCTTCCAGGTAGGGAATTACACCTAACCAAATAAATCAGCTCTGTCCCCTAAAGTTTCTTGGGTGTTATTCATTAACATTGCTGTCCTCGACACTATGTGTATCCTCTATCTCCAGCTATATACCCCTGTACATGCTCAGAAATCCCAAATTGGGTTCATTAGCCCAATTGGAACTTTGTTTTTTTTTTTTTGTAGGCTACTGATTTTAAAGGGGCTTTACCAAATAATATAGAAAAAATTAAAAGGATGCAAAAAAAGACAAAAAGCAAAAGAGAAGCCTCGTTCCCACACTGCAGATTTCTGATTCAGACACTGCTAACTAGAACTCGACTTTGACAAAATTACAAATGTCATTTTAAAGAATCCACAATATAGGTCTTACATGCTTACCTGATTTCTCTGCATTTTTTTACATTCTAGATTCTGGCCTTGTTCTATATGGGGGAAGCCACCAAATGAGCCACCAGAGAGGCACCCTCCTAGATGTCCTAGCCCTTTGTTTTCCTTGATGGTTAAAATTCTTGATAGATTTCCACTTGCCTCAGTTGTCTTAAGGAAAACAAAAGGCTATACCCATCTTTGGGTCAGTTAAGGAGAAGCACCAGCCTGAGAGGGGCCCTCAGGATGCTGGTAGTGGTGGTAAAAATGAGACAACCTCCCAGAAAGTTAAATTGGGGGAAATGCCAGAGCAGCCTGGTTCCCCACCCTTCTCATCACCAAGCTGTTTCTTCCATGGCTATGGGTTTCTAGATTTGGTTTTAGTAAAGGACAAGGTTTCCTTTGTAAATTGATATTATTATCTTCATTTAACAAATGAAGAAAGAAAGAGAACCTCAGAAGGTTAAATAACTTGCAGATAAGCATGAATTGGAAAAGCTTGAATTTGGATTCATTTACATTGAATGAGAATGTTCTTTCTGCCACATGTAGCAGTGCTCTCGTCAAATAAGTGACTTGGCCATCTGACTATGCAGAGCAGTCCTGTGTGGTCAAGTGGACACAACCACCAACTAACTTCCAGGGAACTCTGAACAAGTCACTCTTCAATGAACTTTAGATTAGAAAACATCTTAATTAACTAAAAGCTGGTTTAAAAAAAGAAATAAAAAGTAAAAAAAAAAAAGGATTTGATAAGCATGAGATATATGCTAAAACATAATATCTCATTTAAAAAAGCCTACGTAGTAAAATCTTCCTCATACCTCTTCATCTGACCTTTACTGCAGATGATGAAAATGACATATATGTACACTGCAATTCTTATTCATGGTAGTTCTGAATAAGAATTGTCCCATAAAATTGCCTGGAATACTAACCACTGTCCCATAAAATTGCCTGGAATACTAAACCACTGTCCCATAAAATTGCCTGGAATACTAAACCACTGCTCCTATGGAAAATTAGGTCCTACAAGCTTCATTATATTTTCATCAACCAATTAATACATAACCTGTTTTGTGTATGTTCTGTTTAACAGCACCTTATTTAATGCTATTGTTAACTGATTAACACTGAACTAACAGCCAATAGCCCTATCACTTTTGTTTGAATGAAGCTTATCTAACACACATATTTTCTCCAGAAGGCACATCGCAGACATCTTATGCTTAGGAATGGTAGACCAGCACTTCATCTCTGTGCTTGGGGTTTGTTTTAAACATCGAAAAACAATTTAAAGAAAGCAAAAAAAATGTGACACTAAATATACCGCATAAAGAACACTTCTTTACAATATGAGAGCTGATGCAAGGAGACAGCATCGCTTTGTTCTGTCTCAGCTGGGGGTATGCTTTTTGGATGACTCAAATTTGCTGCTGCTCTGCACGTATTCATGAATGACCACAAAGCACTGGGAGTATTGATTTTGGGGTTACAAATAAATTTTAGTGAGTAGGCAAATTCACAAATACAGAATCTGTGAACAATGAGAATCAACTGTAAATTCAAACAAAGAATACAAAACTGGTTTTAATCCTGTGGCCAGTTTCATTTCTATCCACACTGAGAAATCAATAGATTTAATCTTCATACTGGGAAGTTTAGTGACCAGTGATGAGCATAATGATTAACCTTGCTTCAGTCTGTACATTTCAAATCTGGAAATGCATTTTCTCCTAAAGTTCTAAGGATAAACCAATTGAAATATAATTAATTTTGAAACGATTGTGTCACAAATTAAATCACTCTGAAGGATAACAAAATAAATGTTAGTAATAGTATATGATAGTAGGGCCAAAACTGGAAACAGGAAAGAATTGGAAGATGGTTTTGCATGTATGCCAGAACTTTCATTCCAAACTAACTGTTGCTGCAATGTCCTCCCACTAGCTTTTTCATACCAAGTGCTATAATCCCACGCAGTCCACATGATGCTCAATGCTATTAAGTGAAGTGACAAAAAAATAAGTGAGAGAACAGCAGGGTTATATCTCTTAATGACTTGGAATTTATACTTAGAAAGCAAGTAGTGAAAATCACATAATGGGGAATTTTGGAGCCCAGTAAACATTGGTAGGTTGATAAACAGTGACCTTTACAATATAATCTTATTATCAAATGGGCTTGTTTTGTTCATCAGAAGTCCATGTAAAATGAATATTGCCATAAATCAGGCATTTTGACTCTCTTTGATAGTCTATGAATTGTGCATGCTTGATTTATCTTGCAGAGTTTTGGTATCAATTTAAAAGATAATATTAGTGTGTTTTAAGGGATAGATAGGGGAAGGGCAGTGATAAAGTTAAATATATTGTGTGATGCAAACAGCTTGCCGTGTAAACTAATAATACTTGAAACAGTTTAGTTTAGCACTGGGATTGTAGTCCACTCTATTCGAGGTGCTTAAGGTCTAACAGGAATTTGTCTACCTTCCAGAAATCTGAAGTTCAAGAACTGAATCCATGTATAGCAAAGCCATTTTTCTCACAGATTTTTAACCAATGAATATTGTGTGGGAAATTGATTCCATATGTTTTCAAGTCATTTATGCAAGTTGAATAATTAAAATGTTCATTGGTAAAAGCTGCCTGATGTCTTTAGAGTCAGGAAACTATTTTATGCCAAAAGTAGACAAACTCAAACACCAAAAGGTTAAGATAAGTTTGAAATCTTGCAACATCCTAAAATGTAATTATTCTAAAAACACATAAATGTTTGCTAATCCCTCGTGCTTATTATCATATGGTTAAAAAATACGGAATTCCTTTGTTCCCTTTTATTTTTGAAAAATCTTTGCCTATGTATCTTCTTAAAGTTGCCTCCAAGTTGTGTTGGATAAAAGCCTAAACTATTAATGACATTTGAAATAAACTCTTGTCAGCTCTTTAAAAAAAAAATTATTAAATTAATAAATGCTTGTGAGTCATTTCTAATTAAAAATAAAGCATAGTGATAAAAATACATTTTGCTCCAATCGTATATAAATAATTTTAAGAATTGCAATTATCATTCCCATTTTGTAGATTTAGAAATCAAGGTCCGGACAGATTAAGTAGCCTATGGAAGTACATCCTAACTAAATAAGTCAAATGTTGCCTGACATGCTTTAGGAATACTTGATGAGAAACAGATATAAAGGAGATAGCTAATAAATTTAGCCCTAATTAAGTACTTATCCAAAGTAATCTATTTGCTTTTGTGAATGATGGCAAGAGGAGGGGACTTGGGGAAAAATATGAAAATGAGGAATACTGAAAATTTTACAGTGTTTGTAGTATAACAATGACTAAATTTGGAGCCGTAAGCCCTACATTCAAATTCTAACTCTTCCACTTATTATTAGTTCTATGACTTTGGGCAAGTCATTTGATCTCTGAGTTTCTCTTCTGTTCCCTTATTAAGTGGGAATAATGAGACCTTATAGGTTTATGAAGATAAAATAATATATTAATATAAGACTACTTTTTAAATTTAAATTACTATATATGTAAAATAATAATAATAATTACAATAATAACAATGGAGTAGTCCTTACCTATAACAAAACTGAAAATCATTGAACTTGAAGCTGTTATTTGTTATTGAACTAGTTCAATATTATAGTTTAATTTTTCATCATCCTTACTGTGAAATATAAATTTACCAAAATATAAGATGTGAATTATTTCAATAAATTATTTTTGAAAAAGTATAAAAATCTTTACTTATTTCTCCATCTTTCACATAACTTTTACAAAAAGGATAGCTCTTGCTTTACCTCATTTGCTCTACATTTAAAACATCTTTACTACCTTAAAAAAAATTAGTAATTAATTTAATAAGATAAACGATGGCCTTTCAAATAAGATATTCCTTCAGGAAAAAAAAAAAAGGAGTGGGAGGAAGAAAGGAAGAAAACACATCCCTCAGTTTGAAACAAGCTGATACCTGCCTGAACAACCTATGGAAATCACCCATTGCTGTGTGCATTGTGTTTTATGCTATAATTAAAAACGGATTAAAAAGAACTAGAGCACCTCTGATTGCCGTTTGCCTTCACACTCAAGAACAAGAAAGCCATCATGTTAAATTTAGCCAGTGGCACTCAACTAAGCCCAGCTGTCTAGCCTGGCCTGTGGGCTAAGAGTGCTTTGACAAAGGGTAGACAGTTAGTTTCCTCCACAGAGATGGTTCCAGTAAAACAGAGAGGGGAAAGTTGATTTTTTTTTAAGCCAGCAATGCTATGTGTAACCAAGGAGCTTGAGATATCCCCCCCTCCCTCTTTCTCTTAATGTGATGGCTTTTAATTTAAATTACTATATATGTAAAAATTCTAAAAAGCTTTAGAATTTGTAATTCCAAATATATTGAGCCTTTTTACATGCCCTATTGAGGTTTCAGATACAATATTTTCATTCGATGAAAGAACATATGACATTGTACAGGATCCTGCTAAACTTTAAGTCCTGGGGAATTTAAAACCTTTTCCCAGCTGAAGTGCTAGTTACCTACCATTTTCCCTGAATAGGAAGGCCACTTCTCTTTTCTTTGACTCTTTTCCCCACCTCCTTTCAAAATGAGTTCCATTGTGTTTACCCAGAAATGGGGCTTTGTGGCAATTAAAAGATTCCAAAGTGGCAGAGGCTAATGCACCAGTAGAGCAGGATTCCAGCTTTCCATGGTAACACCCAACTTCCCTTCTCTACCACCTCCTTCCAGTCCACCCAGACAACCTTAATCCTACCTCTGTGGTTACTCTGAAAAGGCACCCAGTTCAGTTATCAGAAAGAATCTTTCTTAAACAAATATTTACCACTGTCTATTTTACTCTTTAGGGGAGTGAGCAAAGGAAGGGCTTGAGTCTCTTAATCCCTTTGGATCACACATTGTGAAGATGATGATAGAATGTAGTCAAGGGGCCCAACCTGTGCCGAGACTGACACTTTATTGCCTTGATGATCTCAAACCTTAAGCGGCTTGATTGGCTGCACATCACATGGGTGACTATTATTCCTTAGTGCTATCCACTGCAAGTCCCTTCCTCTGTATGGCAGAAATCCAGGAACATTCCATGAGGGTTACGACATTTTCCTTTTACAATAATGGGCTTTACCTTTTGCTTGGTTCCATGAACCCTTTAAATGTCAAAGTGATTCACACGGGAGGAACTGATCCTACACTCCTCATTGAAAAGCTCAAAGCTATAAGATCTTTTCTCTCGTGAACTGGTGCGATGCTTATCTTTTTTGGTAATAATGCACTGCATGCTTATCATCATCACATTATCCATCTGAATGTAGCCATGCAGTCTGTTGGATAAAAAGGTATAAGGAATGTATAATATTTGGAGAAATTATTTTCTATAGCTGTCACTTTTCTTACCTGCTTCGGATCTCCTTCGTTATTGTGAAGAATATCCCAAGAAAGATAATTCTCCGTATCCTTATTCTGTTAGATACTTCATTAACCGTGTCTTAATTTGAGGATAATTTGCAGCAGTCTCAGACCACAATCAATTTGCCTTTCACCTAATTTGACTATATTTCCCCAAAACATTGTGTGAAAGTTCATTACTTTGAGATACTCATTTACCCCACCTGAATTCTGAGCTACATTCTAAATTATAAAAGAACAAAGCAGAATACATATACACATACGAAAAAGAATAGTGAGACATTAACATCTCAAGAAGGAACATACTAAGCATTTTAAAATCCATTCACAACTATCTTCTCTGTTAACATTAGCCAGGGTCCTAGCAGGGGCCAACTCCCCCAGTTAAGACCTAGGTCCTATCCTCTTTTGCCTACTT
Organism: Pteropus vampyrus; assembly: GCF_000151845.1. Classification (NCBI taxonomy): domain Eukaryota; kingdom Metazoa; phylum Chordata; class Mammalia; order Chiroptera; family Pteropodidae; genus Pteropus; species Pteropus vampyrus. The sequence continues at coordinate 7,993,640 of NW_011888823.1, forward strand.
AGGATATCATCCCAGCAGTTTTTCTCTCTCTTACTTGCATCATCAATATTCCCCCTCTTCTGGATCTTATCTACATACAAACATTCTATTATTCTCCCATTTTGAAAAGCCCTCTTTGGATCTGAGGTACCCCAGCTAACACTGCATTCCTCTCCTTCCCTTTTCAGACAAAGGCCTTGGAAATGTTGAGTACATCCCACTCTCTACTGAACTTACTCCAAGTAGTCTTTTGCCACCCCCACTCTAATAAAATGACTACTCATATCGAAGTCACTAACGATCCTCATGTCACTAAATCCAAAAGTCAGTTCTCAGTCCTCATTTCACTTAACCTATTAGTAGCATTTAACACTATTGGACCTGGAATTTGTCTACTATTTCTAGGATATGCAGCTTCAGTGACCTCTTATTGGCTGATGGCTCTCCAAATCTACTTTCACAGTCCAGACCTGATATTTGTTGGAGGTATAGATGAATGAATTTCTCTATCTACACTTCATCTTAGAGGTTCTACCAATTGTATTATTAAATGTGAGGAAAAGGTAGAGCATATGTTTGTCTTTGCTCATTTAACTACCTTCAGAAGTATTTCTTTATTACACTTTATTGATAAGATTTTTAAAAGTCGTCTTTTTCCAAGTGAAGTTACCTTACTCATAACAATAAAATAGTACAATTTTATCCTTATGCTTCAGAAACAGTGAAAGTTGTAATGTATAGATAGTCCACCACATCAATTTTGTAATTTTTTAACCTATGAGAAGAATAAACTTTGATGCCAATCATCTGCAATGCATTTCCAGCCCATGCCTAAAGATGTTTAATTAATTTCTAGGCTATTTAATACACAATGGTCAAAATTAATCAGATTTATGACCACTTTGTATCTGTGGCCTCATGAGAGAATCAAGAACAAAATATTTTTCTCATGCATTTGTTTTCGAGCTTGGCCCCTACCTCTCCCACCCAACATCCTGCTCTCAGCCTGGCACTGAGCTCATATGATTGACCTGTATTCTTATAACCAGGAAGCATGATGCCCAGCAGGTTCCCAGCCTGTCTGATCCTGCCCCAAATGCTTGGTAACCAAGTACTGTTTTACTGATTGCGGTCTACTTTACTCCATGCTTCCTGGTTCCTGATCCTGGCTACAAACTGGTTTTTTAAATATTCCTAATAAACTTTTGCTCTAGGAAGTAAACTGTAATGAGTCGACTCTGACAGTAAGATTTTAATTTTCTTATTAATGCAGACATGACACTATCAACCAGAGTTGTGATGTGGATTCTTCCTATGACTATGAACATATATAGCAGTGAAACAGACAGTATCCTATAACCACCACCCTCTACTCCCTTTACCATGTGGAATTTACACTGGCCTAGAGTAACTTATATTTGCATTGGTAATTCCTGCCTTATAGGAGAATTATTATTTGCTATGTAATGCGCTAGATTCTTGGTTAAGAATGAGAAAGCAGGAAGAGTATGAGTAGGAATATGGGGGAAGGAGTTTATATTACTATGAATGGAGTAATTTATAATAATGTGGTATTTGGATATGACAATAACTATTATAAATGTAATGAAATTTCTTGTCTTGATAGTAAGACCAAATAGAAGAAGGAGGAAGAGGAGGAGAAGAAGAAAAGGATAGAAAGAAGAAAGAAAGGAAGGTAGGAAGGGAAAAAGGAGGAAAGGATGGAGGGAAGGAGGGAGAGGAGGGAAGCTAGAAGGGGTAGATGGGGGAAGAAAAGTAGAATTTATTTTCTTCTCATAAGACCCATTAATCAAAGATTTCAGATAATTTGGAAATTTATTTAAAGAATTTAGTATTCTCCCTTTAAAGATTGTTTACCTCTAGTGGAATTTAACTCAACTAAAAATTAAATTGAATTTGTTGCATAGGACATAGAAAGGCTTAAACTGAGAGAAGTTGATTAAGCTTCTAAGAACCCTTAATATGATTTTAAAAATCACATCAGGCCTTGAGTTCAAGTCCTATTTTATGACTGTTTCCAAATGCAGGTGGTTTATTGTTGTCAGATTAAAATAATAGGGTAGGCTTTGTTTTCTTACTGGTTCTGCCTGCTGGTAAACCACATGACCTGAAGCTCTCTATCTGTGCTCTTCTTTCCAGTTATGAAAAACAGAAATCCTGTAATTTATTTTATATAATCTTGAGGTGCTTTTGAAGCACCACAGTTATGATAATTTATGAATATTAATGGCAGTGATACCAGGAAAGTTGCTCATTTAAAGAAAAATATTTCTTGCATCTACTAGCAAGATATACACATAACAAAAGCTGATGTGCATACATCAGAATTCTCAGAAGAGAAACCAACATTTGACTCAGCAGAAAGATTGATCCCCATTGCTGGATCCTCCCATTTGGAATAATGTTCCAGATAGTTTGTACTACCACTCCCTATGCTGAATAAATACATGAATTCTATTTTAATTATGTGTCAATCTTTCCTTAATGTGAAATTCCCGGATATTTTAGGGGAGTCAAGCATTAGTCTTCACAGCTTAATTCTTGGAAAACCACCCTTGTGCCTAATTTTTCACATGGTCAACCCAACATGGTCCCTATAATGGACAGCTGATGGTTTAAAAGAAAGTTAGACCAAAGAAACACTTGCCAAAAATAGACCTAAACTATATGTGCTTCAGCCTTCAAATATCTGTTTGCCAGGACTGATTACACCTGGGGCTTGGGAAGAAATGCTGGTATGGTAGTAGTTAAGGCAAGCTGCCATTTCCATTTCTGTAAAACGTGGAAAAATCAAGGATCAAGCAAAATGTTTTGTTATCAAGTGCTTGTGTGTGTGTGCGTGTGTGTGTGTGCACGTGCGCAACATTTTATAACATTTAAATCTGAATCAGCAGACTTTTCGTGTCAATAAATATTTAAAACATTATAGTCTATGAGTTATATTTATATTAATTTTCCCCTTTCAATCTTGAAATAATTCTTCATATTTAATACCCAATTAGAAAATGTATACCTAGACCCTAATAGTGATGTAATAACTTCTTGATTGCTCTGGAATGTGGTGGCCCTTGTTTTCATTGACTCAAATATGCACTACATGGATTTCCATGTCTCAACTGTCTTTCATGGTGTTTTTGGGTTCCCTACTGAAAAGAGTCAGTGCTTCCAAAACAGCTTTGGCAATCACGTGCCTAGATTAATCTGTCATCACAGCATCAACACTCTTTGCAGCAAAATGTTCACAAATTCCGTTTTCCTGGCTTCTGAACAACCTCTGGATACAAAAAAGACAGGCAGCCAAGGTTCGACCCCTAGGTCGCAAATTTTTGAGAATAAATATAAGTTTATCAGATAAACTAAAATCAGAGAAAGTTAAAATTATTTCAAACAAAATACTTCTTGAATAGTTTTTATAAGAATAACACAGAGCTCTGTCATCAACAAGGTGTAAGTCATTCATAATTAGGATTCTGTGAGAGATGACTCATGTCTCTTGGATAAATGAACATAAAAGCAATTAGCAGGGTGTGAGTTATTTGGTTTCTAAATGTCCTGACAGTTATGACAACCAAATTTAGATTTTTATCTGTCCAATGCTGGTTTAATGTGTTCAGCATTAAATTAACTCTTTTTTTTCTTAGAGTCAATCAGAAACTTAAAAAAAAAAACTTTTAAAAAAGTATTTCTGATTATACTTTCTGTTTAAAGAAAGAGAACATGACAAAGCAATGTGATTCCAATAAGAAGTCACCAAATTGGATGTGTCATCCAGTTAGCATGTCCGATATAGCACGGAACTTTAAGTCTCATGATGGACAGCCAAGCATCTGCTCAGCACACACCACACACATGATAAACTGAGAGAGCTGGTAAATTTAATTGCTCTGAATTCTGCAAAGGACACCACATACTCAAGGCTGTCTTAGTTCCTTGCTCAAGTGAAATTTATAACCTAAGACGTACATATTGACACAAGCTAGGGAACCAAAGACCATGAGAAAAGAGATTAATCGTATCCCAGTGATTTATTCCTTGGGTTTATCTGAGTGTTTACATAACAGTATGGGAGGCAGATAGACTACTGCTTAAAAAAAAGTTATTGAGAATATTACTGAGTAGTATCCAAATACCAGCTCTATAAATTTCTAATTGGATAATCTCAGGCAATTTAACTTAATATTTCCCTCCTATGCCTCAGTTTCTTACCTCACAGGGATATTATGAGGATTAAATGCAACAATGATTACTAGATTGTAAACTTCTTGAAACTGGTGTTCATGTTCACTATTTAAATTTCTGGTACCCAGCATAGTGTCTAGTGTATAGCATCTGCTCAGTAAATGTTAGGTGATATGTAAAATGATTACCATAGTTTCTGGCACAAAGTAAGTAAATATGATGATAGTTATAATGATCATAGTTATTACAAATCCCTTTAATGGTTTCCCAAGGCATTTAGAATAACTTGCAAATTCCTATAAGGTCCTACATGATTTGACTATTTCTATCTTTGCAACTTCATCTTGAATTAACCTTCTACTCTTTTCTTCTACCTCCAGGCACTCTTCTCATCTTCACTGTTTTAAATAAACCAAGCTGTTTCCTACATCGGGACCTTCCGACATACTTCTTTCACTGTGTTCTTGCCTTTTCCCACTCTGCAACCCGTCCCCCTTTCTAACTCTTGGCATTTCTGATCAAGAGCTATGCAGGGCCCACCATCATATGTTTTGCTGTGAAAGCACGGAAGCAATATCCAAGAAAGACCACAACCTTCCCATAGTATTCTACATCACCCTACTTCATGGTCAACACCAGAAAGTGGTCATTCTTAACTTTCTGAAAACTCAGCTGGTTCACTCACACCAGGGCTGGTAGTGACTTTTTTCTGATCATTTTCAAGACCTTTAATACCTCAGGTTCCTTTACAATTTTATGTTGTAATTACTACATACTAAATTCTTTATTCTATAATATCATAGTTGTTCTGCATCCTTGAAATTAAAAACTAAGTGCTGAAGTCATTGGTAATAGAAGCAGAATATTAGAGGTGAGGACCTGAAACTGGTTCTATGATCTTATTGGATTTAAATCCATCAGTGTTACTGTGGGCAGGGACACCAGTAATCTAATGACAAAAAATTATTTAAGTGTTCAGTTTGACACCTGTATCAAGTACCTATAGGAGGCAAGCTTTTGGGGTGATAAAGTTTCTGCAATGGAACAGTCTACTGAAAATAAGGTATATAATGGGGTAGATTGCTTGCTTTTAAATGTACTGGAAAACTTAGAAGAAGAAAGTAATGTGGTTGGCATTTAAATTCCCAGGTAAGCAAACTGGATTAGAGTGAAAAGAAATAATGTTGAATAAGTTGAATTTGTTGATAAGGGTGCTATATACAGATTCTGGGTTTATGGTGACATCTTGAGCAATGAAGAAGGAGTCTAACAATTTGATTTATTGGTTGACTGAAACCTAAACCCAAAGTCAACTTATACTAAATAAAATTGTAATGTTAGAGCTTTCTTGGTGTACCATAGGGAAAGGTATCCAAAGGCTTAGGGAGATTGAAATGCTAGAGAGGATTTATTATATAAGACTAGTATAAACACCCCTTAACTTTGGGAAGGTCCAGAGGATGCCTCCTCTACCAAAGCTGTCCAAAGCTACAAGAAATATATTTATGAGGAGAACTCTGGAATCCTTGAAGAGCTCTTTGGTACATACCCTCTACAGGCTAGGAATGGTAGGGGTTCTTGCCATAAAACTGATCTGGAATCCAGTGGAGATAATGGGAATTGCTTGAAAGTGACTGATAAGTGGCTGTACATAATTACCAAAGACAATATGCATATGATGATCACAATGGGCAGCAGAGCTGAGGGAGTCATTAGGATGACTTTACCAATGTAGATTGTTGACATTGGCTGGGTGATAATGATGATCTTAAAACTGAAATCAGTTGGCAGCTACCAAAGTCTTACTTAATGAAGTAGAAAAGCTCTAGATCGTGTGAACAAAAACTTGACTTGGGTCACCACAACAGATAACTATGATCAGTTCTGACCTGAGCTCGTTAATAGTCTCAGAGTTCCTTGAACAAAGGGAAGACTAGACTCCTTTGAGGAGGAACCCTGCTATATAACTGCACATTTATAGGATATTCTCTCTCCTAGCATTCTTCAAAGGGAACTAAGGATACTTAACAGGATGAACATTCATTGTGAAAGGGTAAATAAACAGATTGTTTAGGGATTATGAGACACTGGCTCTGAAATGACATTAATTCCTGGAAACCCAAATATTACTATGGTTCTCCAATCAGAATAAGGCTTAGGCAGGTCAGATAATTGATAGAGTATTAGCTTGGGCCCAGATCAGTTCCAATATGCAATGAGTTCAGCATGTCTTCAAGTGTTCCTTGTGAAGTTTTCTCCCAGTTTCAGGAAATATAGTTGGAACAGAAGTACTCAGTAACTTTTAGAATTCTCATATTGGTTATTAAGGCAGGCAAGGACATGTGGAAGCTCCTACAAATGGTTCTGCATGCAGAGATAGTAAACCAAGGGCAATACCACATTCTTAGAGGGATTGCAGTGATTAGTAACATCACCAAGTACTTGAAAGATGCAGAGGTGGTGATTCCTATTCCTACCATATTCCCATTCAACTTGTCTATTTGTCCTGTGCTGAAGACAGATGAATCTTGAAGAATGGCAGTGAACTATAATAAATTTAATTAGCTGGTGACTCCAAGTGTAATTGCTAATCCAGATATGATTTTTGTTGCTGGAGTAAATGTACACCTCCCCTGGTACTTACATATAGATATAGATGATATAGATATAGATAGATATAGATATCAACCTGACAACTGCTATATTCCCTGAAGATACATCCTGCTATCATCAGCAGTTTGCATTTAATGGGCAGGATCAACAATACACTGCCACTGCCCTATCTCAGGGCTGTATCAATTCTACAATTCTTGTTTATAATTTCATCTTCAGATATCTTTTCATTCTAGAGGATATCATACTAGTTCATTACATTGATGATATCACATGTTTGGACCTGGAAATGTCTGAAGTACTTAAGACCCTATGTGCTACTTAAGACACTTTGGTAAGACACATGAATACTAAAACATGGCAAATCCCACACAAGTCCAGATCCTTGCCATGTTGGAGATTGGTCTGGGGCACATCCACATATCTTTCCCAAGATGAGGATAAGTTGATGCATCTAGCATCCCCTACCAATAAGAAAGAGGTACAATACTTAGTGGGTCTGTTTGGGTATACTACTCCAACCTATTCACCAAGAAACCTGAAAGGTTGCCTGTTTTGAATGGAGTGCAGAACAAGAGACGCCTGAGCCACAGGTCCAGAATACTGTGTGAGCTTGACCATCTGAGCAGCAGATCCAATGGTGTTTATAGTGTCTTGGCAGATATAGTTTTTGGTAAACCTGTATAACTGTATCAGAGTACAGACTTTTAGACAGCTATTTTGTTTGTTTGTTTGTTTGTTTGTTTGTTTGTTTGTTTGTTTTGAGAATCAACTATCTTGGTTTGAGCCTCAGTAGAGATTGGAATTTTGAACCTCTTAGTGGACCAAGAGCCACTAAATGAACTGTGTGTTTGTGGCCCAGCAAGCCCTAAGTTGAGTGTAGACACATCACCATATAGAAGTGGTATATACAGAATCAGACTCAAACAGGTCCTGAATGAATAAATAAGTGGTGCAGATGCCATGGTCCCATACACTGGCTACATTGCAGCTCTTCTCATTTTACACCTATGACCTCAAAGGGAGTTTCCTATAAGCAGCTCACAAAGAAAGAAAAGTGAGGCTCATTTTACAGATGGTTCTGCACAATATATTGGCAATTCCTGCACATGGCTAGCTAGAGTACTACTGCCTCATCCTGGGGCGAACCGAAAAGACAGTGGAGATGAGAAATCTTTCCAGTGAGTTAAACACTGAACACTGCACGTGGTTGTTCATTTTTCCTTGAAGGAGAGATGGCCAGAGATGTGGATTTGTGTTGCTTTGTGGGTAGCGGCTAACAGTTTAGCTGAATGGTCACGGATTTAGAAGGAATAAATATGAGGCCTTCGAAAACTGGAGATCAGGAGCACTGGGGAAGATGTATGTAAATAGACCACTGTTAATGGGCGCACAGGGGAAGATACTTGTGTCAGATGTGAATGATCACAAAGGAGCAGCCTCGGCAGAGGAGGATGGACAACATAGATGTCAGCCAGGCCCTTTCTCCAGCCATCCCTATCCTTGTCCAGTGGGCACCATGAACAAAGTGAGGACAGCAGTAGGATGAATGCTACACATGGACTCAGCAACGTGAACTTCCGCTCGCCGAAGCTAATCTGGATATGGCCACTGCTAAATGTCGAACTAGCCAAGGGCGGAAACCAACAGTGAGGCTTGATGCAGCATCATTCACTAGAGGAATCATCTAGCCACATGGTTGCAGGTAGATTATATGGGATTATTTCTATCATGGAAGGGGTAGTGCTTTTTTTTCAATGAAATACACACTTACTCTGGGTATAGATTTACCTTCCCTGCCTACAGTGCTTCAGCAAAAACCACCATCCATATACTTACAGAATGCATTATTCACAACCATGGCATTTCACACAGTATTGCTTCTTACCAAAAAAACAAAAAGAAACAAAACGAAACAAAACAAAACAAAACTAAAAAACACCTCACTTTATAGTAAATCAAGTGCAGCAATGGGCGTATTCCCTATTGAGTTCCCTATCGCTCTGAAGCAGCTGACTTGGTAGAATGGTGGAGTGGCCTTTGGATGACTCAGTTACAGCACCAGCTGGGTGGTACCCTGTGAGGCTACAGAAATGTCTTTGAGGATGTAGTAGTATATGCTCCAAATATCTGACAAATGTTGCTCTTTCTCCCATAGCCAAGAATCTTGGCTCTGGGAGCTAAAGCATGAAAACGGGAATAGTTCCTCTCATTCTACCTCTAATGATCCACCAGCAAGTTTTGGCTTTGTCGGTCTAGAGATCTTTGTTTCCAAGGGAGAATTGCTTCCACCAGGGAGCAGGACAATGGTTTCATTAAACTACAAGTTGAAAATGCCACTTTTTCTACCTTGGGCTCCTCATGCCAGTGAACAAAAAAGCAAAATATAAGTTAATGCTATAGTGGCTGGAGTGATTATGAGTATCAGGGGTAACTG
>NW_011888823.1:8002918-8010272 GCF_000151845.1 Pteropus vampyrus
AGCACCAGCTGGGTGGTACCCTGTGAGGCTACAGAAATGTCTTTGAGGATGTAGTAGTATATGCTCCAAATATCTGACAAATGTTGCTCTTTCTCCCATAGCCAAGAATCTTGGCTCTGGGAGCTAAAGCATGAAAACGGGAATAGTTCCTCTCATTCTACCTCTAATGATCCACCAGCAAGTTTTGGCTTTGTCGGTCTAGAGATCTTTGTTTCCAAGGGAGAATTGCTTCCACCAGGGAGCAGGACAATGGTTTCATTAAACTACAAGTTGAAAATGCGACTTTTTCTACCTTGGGCTCCTCATGCCAGTGAACAAAAAAGCAAAATATAAGTTAATGCTATAGTGGCTGGAGTGATTATGAGTATCAGGGGTAACTGGGCTGCTGTTACACAAGATGCATAAGGAGTATGTCTAGAATTCAAGAGGTCCCTTGTGGAGCCCCTTAGTACCTCCATTCTATGTTAAAAATTAAGCCAAGACTGCTTATGGGCCACACACCCCCATTTCTCTACCACCTTAAATATCAGTTTACAATTTAAATTGCAAGATATCAGTAGGTGACTCAGAAGAGGAATGGGCATCACCTAAATAAGGACAAAGTGATTTTGTATTTACTTTTGGAGGGAAATTTAGCATGCTTTTGATTTTATAATGAATGATTGCATGATGTTAGATGGAAGGATGATTTTGCTATTATCTTTACTTAGAAATTAAATGTGGATAAAAAAGGAGTATACACCTGCTAAACTGACAAAGAGTAGATCATAGTACTTTGACACTGGCTACTAGAGACATTTTATATGAAATCTGGGAGGCAGAAGTGAAGCAACCACTATATTCTGCAGGTTGTTGTTTAAAGATCATAAAAGATACAGAGGTGCCAAGAGATTCAAGTTTGTCCTTTGTCTTGATTCACACTGAGTCTCTTTTTTCTTCCCCAATGCCTATTCTATTCCTAGGCACACATTTACATATAATAGAGTAAGCTCCCTAAAGTCAATGAATTTATTCATTGTTACATCACAGGGCCAGACATTCAATAAACTTGTTGATTTTCTTTTTAAAAACTTACCTTCATGTTTTTCCTTTCTATTGTCTTCCATTAATGTGGTAAGAATTAAATTAATTTTAGACTGGGAAGAATTCAGAGATTTTAATTCTCACATTTTACAGATAAATCAATCGGATTTAAACAACTAGTTTAGGGAAAAACAAGTATTAGAATTTAGGTTTCTTGGCTCCTAGCTCCTTGCTTTTTTCTTTTCCAGTATATGGCTTAAATGCAATGAAAATAACTTGCCTTTGTAAAAAACATATATATTTTAAAATGTCACATGTTATCTCAGATAATCCTTTCAATAACTTTCTGAAGTAAGCAAGGAAATTATTTTATTTTTTAAATACAGTAGTAAAGAAAAAAGAAAACAAACTACTTATCCAAGGCATATATTTTTATATGAAAGTAAAACAATTTTTCCCTTTTATATTTTTAAAAGGATATTATAAACACTGATTGATTTGTATTCTTTTTGTCTTACACATGGCTGAATTTGTAGAATGTGTGAATTAGTGCATTTGATAAGAATATACTAAGGATCACTTACTTCACCATATTCATGATGAATATGTATCATCAAATGATCCACCCAACTCTGGTGGCTGGTATAGATGGTGAGGACAGAGACTCAAGGGTCATTATCGTGAAAGGCTTTTGAAATGAGCAAGAAAAAGATTACTGACTGTCCTCTTATTAGAATATTGAGTATTGTCTAGATACCAGACAATCTCTAGGGCTTGTCTAATTCTATGGGTGTATGAGCATTTGATTGTCCTTGGTAGGTCCATTTAGCAATTCCATAGAGATGAAAGTTAGCTTGTGGAAGTTTGATGATGAAGTAAATGTTTCACGTGCATGGTGAAGCAAGTGAGCCCTGTTCATTAACAAGCAAATGGATTTCGTCCAATAGAGAATATAAATCCCATTTTAGCACACAAGTTATAAGAGGACAAGGCACCTTGATCAATGGTGCCATAAAATTATCAAATGGGGAAAAGAAAATCAGGCCATTTTCCTAAAGTACGTGGAATAAATGTTAGACAAAAGCAACCAAGCAAAAACAGGAAATATCAAGCACAGCTGCCTAAAAATGTACAACATAACTGTAGTACGAAAACAACTAAATGAAATTAGATCACAATTGACAGTTTGGGATAAATTATTTTTAACATACACATACACACACAAATATAAACATACCTATAATTATAAAAGGATCCTTCAAATAAGAAAAAAAAAATGATCTGAAAACAACCAAAAAGTAGAAAAGGTTTCAAAGGCTATGAAGAGGAAAAAGTAGAGAGATAAAAAAAAAAAAATCTCATGATGGGACACTTAACGTTACAACAAATCAGATGGATTCAAATTAAATAACAATTTTTTTTGCCATTAGTTTACAAATATTAAAAAGGATGGCATTCCCATGTTCATTGCAGTATTATTCACAATAGCCAAGGTATGGAAACAACCATCAATGGATAAATGGATAAAGAAAATGCAGTACACACACACACACACACACACACACACACACACACACACACACACACACACACACACACACAATAGAATATTATTCTGCTTTGAAAAACAATGAAATTCTATCATTCGCAACAATATGGACAACCCTGGAGGGGATCATGCTAAGTGAAATAAGCCAGACAAACACAACTACTGCATGGTATCACATGCACAATCTAAAACAAAAACAAAAACAAAAAAAAACAACAACACTCCCAACCAAAGTTGAACTCATTTAAAAAGAGTTAAAAAGTGGTTCCCAGGTACTGGAATTGTGAGGGAAATAGGGAGAGGTTGGTAAAAGAGTACAAACTTCCATTTAAAGAATGAATAACATCTGAGGATCTAGTTATAACGTGGTAACTATACTTTGATAACACTATTGTATAATTCAAGTTTGCTGAGAGAGCAGAACTTTCTCATCAAAAAAGATAATTATGTGATGTGATAAATGGTTAATTAACCATAATTAACATGATGGGAGGAATCTTTTCACAATATACACATACACTTCAAATATCTTATAATTATATTTGTCAGTTATACCCCAATAAAGCTGAAACAAATAGGATGACAGTCACATGCAAAGCTTTGGCAGTGTAAGATGGTACTTAATTTTGGGAGGGCAATTTCAGTAAACGAAAAGCTATGTACAGAAGTATTGACCCACAGTTTTACTCCTAGACATCTATTGTGAAATAATTGTTAGTGTACAAAAAATATGAAAATATATCTGTTACATTGTTTATAATATCAAGAAATTGTAAAGTAAAATTACCACATAAAATATACTTCTGAAATAATCTGCACCAAACAACATTTTTCTATTCAACAGTTTTAACAGTGTTTTACCTCTGGTGAAGGAAGTGGGCCAGGCGAAACAATCACGCTTTCTTTTTAAACGTTTTCCTTCATTTGAATTTGTTACAAAAAAAAAAGTCAGGTATATATTTATTACTTTTATAATATAAGAATTTAAAAAGGAGAACATAAAACTGCCTGTTCCTAGCCCAAATCTGACACAATGGAATTTTTCAGTTCTACTCATAATTTTTCAGTTCTACTCATAATACTTAACCAATATGATGATTTCCATGTTTTCCCATTTTGGAGAACAAAAAGAACAGAAAAACCCAGGAGTTATTTCTTACTAAAGTGTTAGTTATGGGGACCTTAAAAAATTCTGAAGTAGGGAGACTTGTACCTAAATTGACATTATTTTTAGATTGAAAAGAATTAAGTAATTTGGGGCACGTGGCTCAAATATAAAAACCTATGCTATAAGTGCTTTTTCTGCTGAAGACTGTTGTTATGTGGGACAACCAACAAAATTGACAGCTTCCTCAAATGTTTCACTTTCCAAAATGGCTCCATTAAATGGCTCCATGGCAGTGTGATATGAAGAAGAGAATGTTAAAAGGAAGACCTGAACCCTACTGCTGGCCCTGTGTTCCACTAGCTACTTGACCTTGTGAAATACACTTAACCTCAGAGTCTTCAGTCCTTCATCTGTACTATGATATTAATAACTGCTCTCCCTTCCTTGTAGGGTTGTCCTTTGAGCTTAATGAGATTTCACATGTGAAAGCATTTTACAAATTGTATAAAAATGAAAGATGTTACCACATCAGAGTCTGCTTTATATACCTTTGCTCACCCAGTATTTTTATTTCTTAGAACTTAAACCAATGCAGAAATAATAAACTGCAGTATTTTTGCAGTGTTTAATGTCTGCCTCAATCTCTGTGTTACAGACTCTGTGATAGCAGAAATCATGCCTTTCTTTTTTCTTTCCTTCCTTCCTTTCTTCCTTCTTTCCTTCCTTCCTTCCTTCCTCCTTTCTTCCTTCCTTCCTTCCTTCTTCCTTTCTTCCTTCCTTCCTTTCTTTTTAATGAATAGGAAATAATGGCTTTTTGAGTCTTAAGAGATAATGACATTTTGAGAAATGTTCCAAGCTTAAAGACTCACTCAAAATGCATCTACTTCTCTCGCAAAAAGGCAAACACACCTGATTTTTCCTCAATTGCATATTTCATAAGTCTGGTAGAAGGAAGAAAGTTAATTTGGAAGACATTTGTTAAGATTAAATGTGAGATAATGCCAGAAGGAAAAAAAAAACATGAAATAATGTAACTCCCTTCACCTTAATTCTCTGCTTCCTCCTCCTCCGCCTTTGGATGAATGGAATTCACACAGGTTTAATCAGTCCTATTTATGGATTTTATTCATTCTGTCACCAGAGGGTGCCACACTGTATGATGGTTCTGTGTGTAGCCCTCTTCTCTTAGCATTCAAAGAGCAGTGGTCTTACTAGAACTCATAGTTAGGAGCATAACAGAGCTAATAAGTAGAAGCTGGGTTTTTAGTTCCCATCAGCCCATCTGTATTTATGCCTCCCTCTACAGTGTAGTGTTTTTTTTTTTTTTTTTCACTCTCTCAATCTTCTAAGGTAGTTTCCTTTTATTTTGTTCTAATGCATTATTATTACTTTGTGACAAAAAAAATAGTTTAACTTTTTTTTCCAAACTGTAATATCTTTTCTAATTTTTGCACCCTGCTAAGATGTGGTTGAATAGTCAATGCCAAACTAAAATTTATGCCATATTGGATGCATCATGGGAATTTTGATAATCTCTCCCTCCATAGTTATTAAGGACCAATGTGGGAAAATAAAAATTGCATAAGATAATGACATATCGGAGTTTATTAGGACTATCAAAGCTTTTTTAAGCAGTCATTATACCAGTAATTTTTGTTGACATAATAGAATATAGGGTACACTCAAAATATAACTATAAAATAAATTAAACAAAATTAAACAAACAAAAGTTTATTTTATTTTATAAAATAAATTGCAAAGAGAGTAGTCCATACAAAATAAACTATGGTATTTTGATGTAAGGCCTCTCTCAGTCCACATAAGGGAAAAAAAAGCACTACATCAAGGAACACTTGGGCCACTGAATTATTGTAGTCTAATATTCGAATTCCTTTGTCAAAGCTTTAAATCATAATCGGTAACCACAGGTCCCAAAAGTTCGAGGTCAATTCTTATTTCAGATACGATGCCCCATAGTCTCTTAAGCATATACACGTGTAATCTTTAAGCCATCTGTCCCCACTTTATTTTTCATCCAAAGGCCTTTTGGCAAGGCCTTTTTCTTTGTTACTCTACATCTTGTTCTCTTTCTTTCCTCAGCAAGGACCCTGTAGACCTGCTGGAGCACAGTTCTTGCATTTCAACTTACCATAACTGATTGTTCTGACTATACAGTTTTCTTTTCCCTTTGCTTTTCATGGTCATAAAGAATACTAAGGAAAAAGTTTATAGTGATAGCGTAGGCTGTGTTAGAACTTCTCTTTCTTAATATAGATTGATATACATCAAGGGCAAGTAGAGGAATCATCAAACATTCAGAGTATTTGAGGATCCACAGTCATGGCTTGACTTTCTTCCTAACACTCCAACAGCCAGACTCTCAATCGTCTGTCTAATCCCCCTATAACACCATGTTCTAGCAGCTACATTTCGATATCATTTCATTTAATTCTGAATTTGTAAAAGATTGAAAATATCTGTTTGGCTAACTCTTTTTGTAAAAACTTTTACCACACTTGGTTCATATAAAGAAAATTGGTACAGGGCAAGAAAAAGTAACAGTATCGTCTCAATTTTCCTTCTTCGGGAGGAGGGTGTTCCTGTAAGCAAGCCTTTTCTTTTAAGGTCACAAAGTATTCTAAGATGACCTGCATAGCAATGGTTTCTGTAGTATAAGAACTTCCCCTTCATAATATAGATTAAGCTGCATCTTAGTGAAGGAATCATTAAACCTTGAGTGTGCTTGAATTATGTACTAAATGATGATTACGTTACTAAGGTCTCATATGGGGTCGGTAAAAATGAACAACAAATTAAAAAACCCTTTCAGGATACATTATTTTTAATTTTTTTTTTCAATTGAATAAATGGGCAAGATAAAGCTTGATGAGCCTGTTTATGAATTAATTTAAAAGTAACAAAAGTGAATGTGTCTGGCAGTATTAAATAATGTACAAAAATCACTCATGTGGGAAATAATTGTAATAAATAATTTAACTTGGCTTAAAGGATTAGACAGTATAAGTATTAATAAGTAACCTGTTGTTGACGGGAGGCAAAACAAAAAGATACGGGGCATATATGCTCCATTATGAGTTGCTGTTATTTTGATTTATTATTCCAAAGGGGTGTATGTGTGTGTGACAGAGAGAGATGTCCTTCTGACAGAGGAAAATTTTTTGAGAACCCAAGTGTCATTAAATAGTAGCTTCCCTGTGATCTGCTCAATAAAGGCCCACCTTAACCAGTAAGGAGGTCACACAAGGTGACGCCATGGGGAGGGGCACAGAAAAATTAAATCCAAATAACCTGTCTGTTCCTAAACTACCACTTACAACTTGGATAAACAGTACAGTGAATAAGGCCATGGCCCTGTACTAAGTATAAATTAAATCATCACTCTAGAACAAATGGCAGATTCTAACTTCAGTTAAATTTCACCAAACTGGATTATTGGGGAAATAGGGAAGGAATGAGTTGAGATTGATGCTAGTATTGTTCAAAATCTAGTTTCGAGATTTTCTAGCCACTCAGACTTTATCTGATGAATGTTAAATTAATTTTTAAAAAGCTAGGTGTTTGCCGATGTAACTTCTATGAGATCATTTTATTTTCAAAAATATGTTTCTCTTTCTGACTTAAAGATACATCATGAGAATGTTTGTGATTTTTCT
>NW_011888823.1:8010322-8035897 GCF_000151845.1 Pteropus vampyrus
CAAGGCCTTTTTCTTTGTTACTCTACATCTTGTTCTCTTTCTTTCCTCAGCAAGGACCCTGTAGACCTGCTGGAGCACAGTTCTTGCATTTCAACTTACCATAACTGATTGTTCTGACTATACAGTTTTCTTTTCCCTTTGCTTTTCATGGTCATAAAGAATACTAAGGAAAAAGTTTATAGTGATAGCGTAGGCTGTGTTAGAACTTCTCTTTCTTAATATAGATTGATATACATCAAGGGCAAGTAGAGGAATCATCAAACATTCAGAGTATTTGAGGATCCACAGTCATGGCTTGACTTTCTTCCTAACACTCCAACAGCCAGACTCTCAATCGTCTGTCTAATCCCCCTATAACACCATGTTCTAGCAGCTACATTTCGATATCATTTCATTTAATTCTGAATTTGTAAAAGATTGAAAATATCTGTTTGGCTAACTCTTTTTGTAAAAACTTTTACCACACTTGGTTCATATAAAGAAAATTGGTACAGGGCAAGAAAAAGTAACAGTATCGTCTCAATTTTCCTTCTTCGGGAGGAGGGTGTTCCTGTAAGCAAGCCTTTTCTTTTAAGGTCACAAAGTATTCTAAGATGACCTGCATAGCAATGGTTTCTGTAGTATAAGAACTTCCCCTTCATAATATAGATTAAGCTGCATCTTAGTGAAGGAATCATTAAACCTTGAGTGTGCTTGAATTATGTACTAAATGATGATTACGTTACTAAGGTCTCATATGGGGTCGGTAAAAATGAACAACAAATTAAAAAACCCTTTCAGGATACATTATTTTTAATTTTTTTTTTCAATTGAATAAATGGGCAAGATAAAGCTTGATGAGCCTGTTTATGAATTAATTTAAAAGTAACAAAAGTGAATGTGTCTGGCAGTATTAAATAATGTACAAAAATCACTCATGTGGGAAATAATTGTAATAAATAATTTAACTTGGCTTAAAGGATTAGACAGTATAAGTATTAATAAGTAACCTGTTGTTGACGGGAGGCAAAACAAAAAGATACGGGGCATATATGCTCCATTATGAGTTGCTGTTATTTTGATTTATTATTCCAAAGGGGTGTATGTGTGTGTGACAGAGAGAGATGTCCTTCTGACAGAGGAAAATTTTTTGAGAACCCAAGTGTCATTAAATAGTAGCTTCCCTGTGATCTGCTCAATAAAGGCCCACCTTAACCAGTAAGGAGGTCACACAAGGTGACGCCATGGGGAGGGGCACAGAAAAATTAAATCCAAATAACCTGTCTGTTCCTAAACTACCACTTACAACTTGGATAAACAGTACAGTGAATAAGGCCATGGCCCTGTACTAAGTATAAATTAAATCATCACTCTAGAACAAATGGCAGATTCTAACTTCAGTTAAATTTCACCAAACTGGATTATTGGGGAAATAGGGAAGGAATGAGTTGAGATTGATGCTAGTATTGTTCAAAATCTAGTTTCGAGATTTTCTAGCCACTCAGACTTTATCTGATGAATGTTAAATTAATTTTTAAAAAGCTAGGTGTTTGCCGATGTAACTTCTATGAGATCATTTTATTTTCAAAAATATGTTTCTCTTTCTGACTTAAAGATACATCATGAGAATGTTTGTGATTTTTCTACATCCAAGGATCGAGTTTTCCACAAATACATGGAAATTTGTTAATGGTAAAATATACATTCTAGAAGAGGTCTCATATATGTGTATATGTTTGAAAAGTCAAATAATATGACTGAATTTATAATAGAAAACAACAGAACCCTGACACATCCAGTTCCACTTCACTTCCCTGTACTCTAACACATCCATCTGTAACACTTTTAGCTATATATTCTAGTATTTAATTCTATATCTCCAAGTAACATGCTTTATCACTGTTTCTTAGTTTCTTTTTAAATTTTAGACATTATCTATGAACTTTCTGTTATTAAAGATGAGAATTTAGCTTTGTACATCCCTGCCTGGTCACACCTGCCACATTCCCTTCGACACATACTCACGGAATCTTCAGTTATTCCTATTCTGCCAATAGAGATATTTTATCATTTGTAGTTAAATAAATATGCAGAGTTTATATTATTGATACTATTATTATTATTATTGAAGTATTTTTTAGAGATGATCAATATAGTGGTAATTGCATTTTGCTTCTTATACAGCTTTTTGTTTTTCTTGAAGTTTACGTTTGGCTTTATTTTGTTTGGTTTCCTATATAACAACCATTAATTAATCTCCTAACGTCTAACAAATCTAAATTTCTCCATCTATTTTAAAATTAAGTATCATTCTATTATTTGAGTTAGGCCTTTTGAAGCCTTGTTTTATCCAGTTACAATCTGGACTCTTCACCTCTAGGCCTTTAATGCCACTATCATCCTGAGCCTTTTATTAATACTCTAAGACTTTTCTTCACATTTTCTTAGTTTTCTTCATCATATTGGTGGAAAATGTGATCAAATACATTTCTGAGAAATATTTATAGGAGATAAATGTCTTAAGTACATGTCTGAGAATGTTTCTATTTCACTCTCAACCTTGGATTAATAGTCGATTCGAACATATGTTTATAGATTGGAAATAATTTTTTATTCAAAACTTTGAAGGAATTGAGTCACTACCTTCTAGCTTCCACTGCTGTTATTTAGAAGGTTGGTGTTCACATGTTCTGATTATTTCTTTCTGCCTCTAAAAGCTTTTAGGATTTTCTCAATATCCATGGTGTTCTGACATTTCACAGGGATTCTTTTAGTATAGATCTTTTTTTAAATCATTGTATGAGATCTTGAGAGTCATTTCAATCTGAGAATTCACATTATTCAGTTCTTGGAAATTTTATACAGTTTTAATTTATTCTCTCTTATCAAAATGCCAATTTTTGAAATTTATATCTCTTAGACTTTTCATCTAATTTTCTTATCCTTTCCCACAACTTTATTTTCATGAACTTTTAATTTCTACAATCACATTTTTTCACTTCTAATATTTCTTTCATGATCTCTGATTGTTGCTTTTAAAACTTATAGGAGTTTGTTCTTGTGTCATGAATACGGCTAATAATTTTTAGTATGTTTTATCCTAGTTTATCTGTGATTTTTTTCTGCTTTTCATGTTTGAAATTTTTCTCTAACATCTAATGATCCTTTGATGTTTGTGTTCAGCTGATTAATAAGAAATTGCTATTTTTATAGGTTAAAATTGTTTAGTATTGGTAATTTCCTATGGTTTAAAAGTTCAGCTTAAAAAGCTGAAGCTCTGGTTGCAGAGTTGGAGGTACTGAGAATTTAATCATTTAGTATGGAGACTCTTATTTAATGCTCTTGGTACCTTACTTCCACCCTCCATTATGCCTGATTCTTTAAGTACAGAGCCTATCTTATGCAACTTCTCCAGAATGCAAATCTCCAGTCTATTGCTGGAATAAAGAAGGGTAAGTGGCCTGAGAAACCAACCAAGAAAGAGGATCCAGGTATACAACTATTTCTTTGAAAATCTCAACTCATTCTATTTTCCACTATGCCTTGGAGTTTTAGAATTACCTGGCATGGGCAGTTCCTAAGCCTTTACAACATTCTGCAATAAGTATTAGCTTGTTTCTGTTCACCTTGCCTGCCCCCTCCTTGTATTTTGATTAGTCAGTTATAATTCATCCATTCACTTTCCAAATTCTGACTTCCATTGTTTTCTGCTATTTCTCCACCTGTCTTTGTTATGTGTGTATGTGTGGGGGGAGGGGGGAGGAGGGGGGGGCTTACGCTTGTTTTATATTTTTCTTTTTGAGGAAAGAGCAGTGATAAATCCATGTATTCAATCTCTATAGTTTTGGGTTAAAAACTGAGATCATTTAATTTCACCCTTCATTTAGTAGGAACACAAAATCTCAGAAAAATAGTTTGGCCAAGTCACTGAGAGTTCAGTTAGAGAACCAGAAGCAGACTCCAGATCCCCGATTGCCAGTATAATTTCTGCTACAACATTAGCTCTCATTACAGATCATTATTCTTTTCTCTTAATTACACAAATGATTAGATTTTTTCAAGAAACTTACTTCTACTTCCTTAAATAATTCAATAGCCACAGGACTATAGAAAATTTATTCCTTGGCTCATTGTTTGTATAAAGTGTTTTTCCACTGTTGTCCCGATATATATGTACTCCCTACTAGAGAATGACGAAGTATTTAAAATTTCACAAACAGTGCAGCTAAAAGTAGACAGTTATTATTCTTACGTATGCAATTAACATTTGTAACCTAGAGAAGACGTTTTGCTCTGGGCTGGAGATGACAAGTGTTTTTTCTTTTTAAACAATTGTAGCAACAGAACAAATGATCCACAGAAATGGTATAAGCTTCTCATCCCATGTACATCCCACCATATTTTTAATTGTAATAATGACTATAATTTATTGAAATGATAAAAATTCCACGATTTAAAATAAATCAACACAGAAAATCATTCAAAAGACCAAATCATTTAAAACACTGAAAGACAAATGTAATCACTTTTATAATTTTATAAACCTAATTCCAGATATCCCTCGTACTTACATAGAGAAAGGAGATATGTTGAAAGGAGATTTGTCAAAATAATTTTAGAACAATGTAATATTTAAATAAAATATATTTGATTTAATTGTACTTGAAAGGAATTTAATAGAAAAAAAGATCAGGTTAAAACTGTAGTAGTTATTGAATTTCAGATAAACATGGCTTCATCATGTAAAGAAAGCATTAAGATGGAGCTCTTTTAAACTCATCCTTCAATTTCACTCACTATAAATTGACTTGCTGTTATAAAAGATTCTCATCCTCTTTATAGACTAGCACTTTGAATAAGGGTTAAAAGTTTTGGACTTTGAAGTTAAAATGTTTCATTCAAATCTTATGTCTATCATTCAATAGCTGTATAAATTTGGGCACATTTCTTAAGCTTTCCATGCCTCAGTTTCCTCAACTATATTATAGCAAGGATAATAGCAGGTACCTCAAAAGTGCTTTGTGAGAATTGAGTTCTTAGACACTTTTGGAAAACCAATGACCTCTGCAAGTGTTAAATATTATTATGCACTCTTGTCCTTCAAACACTTTAGTCTGATTCTTGATGGTTATATTATTTTTCATTTATCATATCTGTAGAGTATTTATATTTTGTTTAATAACATTAATTATAACAGTTTTTTTTAATTTGGAGATGTATGTGTAAATTGATCAAATTACCATTTTTTTGCAGCAGCTTCTTCATTTCTGAGTTTTTAAAATAAATTTATTTATTTATTTTAATTAGTTTCAAGTGTACAGTACATTGGTTAGACATTTATATAGTTTATAAAACGATCCCCCCAATTGCTCCTTCTCTCCTCTGATTTAATTTATTTTATAGATGGTTCATTGCTTTAAACCTCTACATGTCTCATAATCCCTCTCCAACCTAAAAGACCAAGTCCACTCTCAGTAATCTAGCTCTTGGCAACGTCTGTAGCCCTGTCTGTCAACCTGCTCCATCATCATTCCATATTCTCCATGTCCTCCATTTCAAACATGTTCTCCTTCCACAGATGTGCCAGGCAGGCTCTTTAAAACCTTTATGCCTTGATACGTTTGTTTGAAATACCGTTTTTCTCTAACTTCCTTGGCAAATATCTACTTTACTTACAACATATACTTTTTCCACTTCAATAGATGACATCATAGTCCTTCTAAATCACTCAGCCTCTAAACCTAGGAGTTATTCTCTATTTCTCTTTCTACCTCATATCCCATAACTAATCCATCAGTGAGTTCTACCACCTCACCTCCACACTCTATTCTAAATCCAACCACTCTTCATAATATTTACTGCTGTCATGCTGGTATAAACCATCATCTTGTCTTGCATTGATACCTCAGAAAATTCCTAAATTGTTTCCCTTCCTCTAACCTTGCCCCTTTACGAACTTCTCTTTATACAACCATAATTCTCATCTCTTCTCTGTTACAAACTTATGTTGATTTAATAGGTTTAATGAGTATCCTGAGGTTTTTCCAGTGTTATTTTTTGTTGGATAAAGCTATATTTTTTTAAAGTTGTAATATACAATAAATATGCAATGAAAGTTAGAGATAATCTTAGAGATTGAGTTTCTTTATTATCTAACAAAAAAAAGTCTTTGTTTTCTAATCAGAAAACATTATTGTCCTTTTTTTAGAAAGGACTGGAAAGCAACTTCTCTCTCTTTATTTTCAAAATTTAAAGTGTATTTTAAAAATATATTTTTATTTTCTTACGAAATTTCAAAAATTTGCAGCCTATGAATCAATGAATGAGTTGGAAGATATATTTTAGATTTTTAGATGTGAGTCATTTTACATAATGACATTTTTGAAAAGTTCTTTGGTATTTAAAAGTTCTTTGTTCTTTGTGACATACAGACTGCTGTTTTCTATCAACCCTAAGGTTTCTCCTAGAGCAGTTTCTTTTGATATTTTGAACTGACAAGGAATGAAGTAGGAAAAAAAAAAAAAAAAGGAAGGAAGGGAGGAAGGACAAAAGGAGAGAGGGAAGGAAATAAGAAAAAAAAATAATGCATGCAAAAATTCCTACCACTGAAAACAAAGTAAAAGGTTAATGCTCTACTAGTAGTAATATGACTTTTCCTAACATTGCTACCAATTATAGTAGCAACGATAGCCATTTCTTGAACATTTTCTATGTGCCAGGCTCAGAGAAAAGCATTTTACAAGTATTTTCTCTTTTAATATGTGTGCTATAAGATGTTAAGTAAATTGCTTTAAGTCACCCAGCTAGTAGGAGGCATTGCAAAACCCTAAACTCAGGTCTCCTAATCTGATGCTCTGACACTATCTGACACTCTTTTATAGTATCTCTCATCATTAAATCATGAATAAAATGCAAAAATATCCCTCAAGGTTGAGTTAAAAAACTGGAAATATTTGTGGCTATAGTTTTTGTTTCCTTCATTGAAAAATAGATTGTGTTTCGCAGTTTTAAATCACAACGATTCCATTAGCATTCAGCTTTTGCTGTGGAAGGGTTTGGATCTTTGCCATTAAATGCCCTTTAAAGTGAAATTTGGCCAAGTCGTAGCCTAGAAGCAATAGCAGGGTTGAATTGATCTACTAAAATGAAATTGCCAGACTTGAGTGGTCTAGCAACCATAATGCATTATGCTGACTACATAGATTCCAAAGTTCTTTTTAATACCATTAAAGCACTAATTTTTCATGTTCAGAGATGTTCACAAATAGTTTACCTAATTTCTTTCACTTATTTTGGAAACATACAATAATACCAGTTTATAAACCACAGCTAGAAGAAGATACTTACATCACATCCCCCAATTCTCTACCCAATCCAAATTTACAGGAATTTAAGGTAGGGAGTACATAGCCTGGAGTGTAGCTTACAGGATTATTGCCTTACTTGCCAATTTAGGACTCTAGGTTGTAAGTGACAGAAATTCAAAGGAGCTTGGGCACAAAATGAATTTATTGGTTCCTATAAATGTAAGTTTTGGGAGTGTTTGCCTTGTAGTATACTTGGATCTAGATAATCAAAATCTAACAATGTCGTCATGAACCTGACTCATTTCAGCTCTCAACTGTGCCTCCTCTGTGTTTTCTTAATTCCCAGGCAGGCAATATTCAAGTGGTGGCAAAGATGGCTAATATTCTGAATTTATCTTAGTAACATCATAAGAATTAAAGTTCCTTTATCCTCGTTACTTTGGCCAAAGTTCTTGGAATGGCTCCCATTAGCTCTTTTTTGGAATATGTAACCATCCCTGAGTAATTATGAAGCCAGGGGTGAGGGTAGAATGCTCTGAATAACCACTCAAGTCTGGAAGTCTATTTTTAATAGATCATTTGTGTTCCACTATTGCCCTTGATGATAACTTGGCCAAATTTAACTTTAAAGGGCATCCATCCTCATGCAAGGCTGAGGACTTGAGTCAGTCTCACTCAATCTCCATGGTTGAGAAGTGGAAGATGTGTCATTCCTATTACTAGGACAAGGGGAAATAGATATTGATCAGACAAAACAATAGAAATCTAGTATACCTGGATCTGTTTTTTCAAGTGACAGAGAAATACTGTAATCTCTCACTGGCTTCTCACTAGTATGAAATTTTACTTTACAGTAATTTATTTCAATTCAAATTTTCCATATTGGGCATATTTGGGTCCTAACATAAAGCCTGGATTTCCAATTGTTTTCTCTGGGAATAATTAGAAAGAGAACTAAATATCAGCATAGAAAATGGAGGTAAAGTGAGCAATAGAACAGGAACAGAATTGTTTAGGATAAACTTAGAGAACATATGAAATGCTGTGTCCTGTGTTAGGGATCTTTCAACTTCAGTTACAAGTGGTATGTCAAGAGAACGGATGACATCTGCTTTGGAGTGATTTTATCTTGGGTAGAACCAACATTTTATGCCTCCCGATTGAGAAGGAGTTAAAATACTTAGGAACTCAGCTAAATTTTTTCCATCTCGAGTGTCAAATTTTTCTTTTTCTTTGGGACTACATTTATGTGGTGAAATGTAGAAGATGATACAAGTAAATAAAAATCATAATATCAGAAAGCTATTAAACATTTAGTTGAAAGAATAGATATAAAGAATAAATTTTAGTATTTATATGCAGCCAAGAAAAGTTAATCAATGAATGCCGGGATGAAATTATAGAGAAGAAAAGGTAAATTCTTAAATGTTTACAGTGAAGGATGGAATACAAATAGAAATTAATTGTTAGTGCATATTATTATAATTATTAACTAGGAGTAAAAATATTACCTAAGTTGTAGGGTTGTTATAAGAGCGAAATGAGAAGATAATGTGTAGAGCTAGGCTTAGAGAAAGTCCTCAATACTTGTAGCTATCATATGAGATGTAAATGTTCTTCCATAGTTACAGTAAAAAATAATAATAACAGCTTTCATAACTTCACTTATGACTGTGGTGCCTGGCTTTAGTTTTTCCAAAAGGTACAGATTTTCTCAATCATGCAGTAAAGCCAGCATGGATGGTGCATTGAGTGTATTCCATGGGCTCTGAAGGAAAATTGTAGATGAGTCTAGGCTGAGAAAACCTCAGAGGAAACTCTCATTGTAGCCACAGAGACCCTGGGAAGAGTGAAGAAGAGGAAGAATCTGGGCTCTGTGATGCTGCAATTCTGCTCAGATTCTAGCCTACAGCCTAGAAGATATAGTCTGCCAGCCCATGAGGCTTATAGTCATTTACAAAGCTGAAGTGCGTCCCTAGGGAAGCCTCTGTATTTACAGAAAACACACTGTTAGCAGACTTCTATTCTCTCAGCTCCTTTTTGGCCCCACTCCAATCCATTCTTAGTTTTGTAGCCTGATCTCTTTAAGATGCATTTTCTGTTAGTCCTGATTGATGGACTGCTTAAGCAAGAAGAGCTGGCATTTGAGGTAGTCTAGGTGTTTCTCCCTACTTCTCACTCTCCATATCCCATCAGACCTGTTAATTCTTCTCCCTGAATATTCTAAGCATCCTCCTATTTTTCATCCTCACTTCCATGACCCAGTTGCAGACATTGATTGTCAACCCCTGGGACTATTGCGGGGCATTTTATTGTCTCTTTGTTTCTTTTCTCTTCTTTTTCAAAGCTTTCCAAAACATAGTGCAACCAGAAGTAATCTGAATCAAAGGTAAATCTGGCATTTCACTTCTCTGCTCAGCATTCTTCAGGGAATATCCTTCACCTACAGGACAAAATTTATAATCTTTATGCGACCTTCAAGGGTATCAATGATGTTTCCTGCCAACTGTCACTCCCCGTAGGTTGAATCTTTAACTTCTAGTGGTCTAAATTATGTGTAGTCCCCTAAACTGGCCATACTCTTTACTCTCTGAATTTACCCTTGTCTTCCTCTCTTCTTAGGTCCCTCTCCTCCTTCTGCATTTCCATAAAATCCTTGTGTTTCTCAAGTTTCAATTCAAATGTTATTTTTTTTTCTCTAAAATGTTCTTGACATTGATGGTCTTTAGTTCATCTGCTCATTCATCGAGTCCCTTAAATGCTCTTTCCATTATGTTCCCATAGAAAGTGTCTACTTATTTATAGGAGTGCTCTTATGCAATAATTTAATTATGCAATAATTTTTATTTTTATTGTCTATTTCTTTCTAAAAATACTTGAAGGTTCTAAAAGACAAAAGCTATGTCTTTTAATCTAATCCCTACAGCACAGAACAGTACCTGGCACATAACAGGTACCCACTTAAATAATTGTTAAATGAAAGAATTTACTTGGAAAAGTAGGGAAATTAAAGAGGCAATTGGATTATGGTAGGACAATGAGGATCATCCCAAGAGTAGTTTCCTATATTATGATCCTGACTGGATCCGACCCTGCGTTCTCCCTGCCTGTCCCTCTTCAGAGGAGCATGGAGCAATAACACTGGGTAGTTATTGTTTCATAATTCCATTTCCCCTTGTGCTTCTGTGACATAGCTATTCACTCCAATCGGCAGGTACTGCCCACTTGATACTCAGAAGAGTAAGTGGGTTAATTGTCTAGAACCCTTATTAGTAAAGAGAAATTTATGATAAATTAATGTCAGGAGATATTGAGCAATAGTGCACAGAACCAAAAAAAGTTTTGAGAGCCATTTTCCTCTTTCCATTCTTGGAAAGATAATACTTAATCCACTTTTTGCGTCATTACTTTTCCTTCCCACAGCCAATATGTAGGCAACCAGTTGCCATGAAGAGTAACTGTTTTTCTGATTAATTGGAAGCATTAGGAATGGGCACGCTGATGTGCAATGGAAATCGTGAAATATATTGCATAATCCTGTTTCCAAAATAGTCTCTTGGTTTACTTTATTTTGAAGGAATCTCTGAATACTGAAGCACATGTGGAATTTTACATGGTGATTTCATTCATTTCACAGCTATGGTTATGCACTTTTGTTTTTGTGGTAATATTGGGATGGTTCCAAAACATGATTATTATACCATATTTTGAAGTTCGACTCCAGAATGAATTTGAAGAATACTTGTAGTATCTGTTGCCATTTATATAATATACTAATATGCTCTCCTTATGGCATTATGAACAATGAAAAATATTGAATTTATAGATAAAGTGGAGAAAAGAGCAAAATTATTTTTGCTATCATATTATTATGCAGCTCACTTTCGTTCAGGTTTCCCTCTGGGTTTAATATTAATATTAATAATCTATCAGTCCATAGCTACTTAATAGTGCTCTCTATGTACCTGGCAGGCATTATTTTAGGTAAGGTAGGCAGGATGTTAATGATTACTAATTGAGCACCATTGGCCAAGCACCATACCAGGTACCTAGCACATGCTGTCTCATTGAACCCTTTTTCTTAAATTGAGGTATAATTGACATATTAAGTTCAGGGTATACGAACAACATAATGTTTTGATATTTGTGTATATTGTGAAATGATCACCAACATGAGTCTAGTTAACATCTGTCCCCATACATAGTTACAAATTCTTTTTCTTGTGGTGAGAGCTTTTAAGATCTACTTTTCTAGTAATTTAAAATATGCAATACGATATTTTTAACAATAGTCACCTTGCTGTACATTACATCTCATGACACTTATTTTATTCCTGGGAGTTTGTGCCTTTTGACCCCCTTTGCACATTTCATTCTTCCTCCAACCCCCTCATTTAACCCTTAGAATAGGAGGCATTCTCTCTGTTTTATAAAATAGGTAGCAATATCTCGATTCCAAAAATGAAGACATTGGGTTCAAGAGGGTTAAGAAGAAAAATAAGACCTTTTCTTCCTCTCAACAGTCTCCTAAATTCTATGATCAACAGCAGTAACCTTGGGGGATCCTTGGAAGATGACAAACCTTCTCATCCTTTCCATTCTCCTCTTCTGAGTGAACGAATGCCAAGGCCTAAAAGGCAGAGCTGGTCTGCAGAGTGCCAGGGAAGCCTGGGTCTGCCAGTGTTCTGAAAAGGAGAACTGATGCTGTACCTTCACTCCCAGGGGCTGGATGGTGGCCTGGACAGTGGCATGGGAGAGCATATCGTATTCTGAAGAGAAGCTGGGCTGCAGGGATCTGAGAACCCCTACCATGAACGTTGGTATCAACTTAGTCCAGTGAGTATGGTCTGCTGGCCCTGATGGAATCGGGGAGCTGCTGAACAAGTGGCTAAGTTCACGTTCTTCCTGGAGCCAGGAGGGAGCATGAGGGGACTGTGCGTGGGTATGTATGTGAGTGGTGTGTGTGTTTACATATAGGCCAGGAAATCAAATGAGACGAAAAAAATAATTTTTGTTGTCACCTGAATGTTGTTTGACTTATTACCAGAGTCATGTATTACTTCAGTTATTTGGAAAATATCAAATTAATAATTTAGAATAAAGCAGTTTAAGGTGCTAATATCTGGGTAATCTAACAACAGGAATGAGTTTCAATGGGTAATAGAGATTATATTTTGGGGATATTAAGTCAATGTACTTTTATCCTCAGAAATCGTTAATTGCAATTCTAACCATTAGGCACCCAGATCAAGAGCCACACCAGAAAACGCAAATCATGGGTAGTTCTCATTTATAAGAGAGGAGTGGATATCTCCTCTGCAGTGACAGCTGCACCATGAGTCTTGTGAAGTGAAGAAGGAGGAAATGGTGCGAAGAAGTAATTCTTAGAAGAGGTGGAAAATTGCCCCCCTTGGGGATCATTTTGGAAAGTTGTGGGCCTCTTTTGTTATTGTCGTCACACAATGCTTGGAGGCCACATTTTGTATTTAATGAGTAGAGTCCAGGGATTCTAGACAGCTAGAACAAGTGGCCTCGTTCACTGAAATAAAGTAGTATCATAGCCCATGGACAGATATAAAACTTGTTTAAAATCATCTGAGCCTGGAACCTAATTTCATCTGACATAAAAACAAAAAGTATATGTTTTTTTTGCTATGCACTAAACTTTCCATAAATGTATTATAGTATAAACTGTAAGAAAATCATATTTTGTTTCACTTGTAAGTTTACTGAGGTTTGGTCACTATTTCAGAATATCATCAACAAAACACTCGTGGAGTTTAAGCCTCCAGTAGAGAATTTATAACAGTCACATTCAGGTGATTCTGCATATAGACTTAACCATCGGACCATTTCAGGATGTCTTTCCTTATAGTTATGACAAAGCACTTGTTTTCATTTTGAAATACATAAAGAATAAATTACTTTGGCTTATTTCTCTTTTTATTACAGTTAGACTATGATATTGATTTTCTGAAGTTATGTGAGGAGAGTTATATTATCTATAATTTTCATTTCAGAATAGCAAAAGCAGTCACAAAAATTATTTATTATTAAGAGTATATATAGAGTCTGATAGGATGATAATGACTCCGGCCCATGGAGTGTGGGAATGAGAAGAGAGCGGAAAGTAAGGAAAGAAGATGCCAGAGTCCTTGACTTCCCCTCGTCGAGGCTCACATTTTCAGTGTAGGAGGCCTGGCATCACGATATCAGCGGCACGCTTTCCGGCATGCCAGTGTCTAGGAGAATTCTCATACTTGGCATGGCCCAGGAGATAGATGACATGGTGGAAAGAAATGGATAGAGAGAGAAGACCGAGGCAGCACTTCTGCTTCTCTGCTTCCAGAAGTTCCTATATTCCAGAATGAGGAAAATGGAGTTGCTTAGAGGAGTTATTAAGCTGCAGAGGACTAATCTTAGAACAAAGAAGAGCAGTAGACCAGGAAGTTGAGACAGAGAGCTGAGCAGTAGGTACCACCTGTCACCTCCAGAAAGAGGCAGATGGTCCTATGAAACTCAACGGTCACCAATTCAAGAAACAGAATGAATGAGTTACTCTAAAGCCAGAACCTGTAAAAATGCCATGGAATCCCACAGATCTAAATGCCAAGAGGAGGAAAATATAAGTCTGCGAATTTTACTTAGAGACACTGAGTATTGACATGAAAATTCTGCTCAAAGACAGCAGGCGGGCATGAGCTTCATGGCCTAGATTAAGTCTAATACTGTGCCTTGCTATCTAGTGGAAGGTCAGGTCAGTTATCAGGAAAATTCAAACTCTGCATCATCTTTAAAATTTAACAGTGAAATTACAACCTAGGTATAAATATTCTAAGACATTCCTTTTTATTTTTTGATACAGGGAAGATTTTAGAAGTAGGAGGATGCTGGCAGTAGAGGTGAAGGGAAGATATCTCCAAGCAGGGAGGAAGCACACAAGGGGATTTCCAGACATAAGCCAAGTTTTTCCACTTGACAGTTTTGCCTTGGGCCTATCCTGTTTGTCTTTATCTGGACTCAAATAGAAACTGAGGCCAAAAGGCTTGTCCTTTGCTCTACATGACAGAGCACAGTCCAGTCTAAGAAAGAGTCTACTACAGAGGAAGGGGAGGTGGTGTTTTCCTCCAAAATTTTGCATGATCTTTGATTCCCAAATACAGTTATGTTTATGAGTTCTTTATACTGTTTTCTCCTTTCATTATCTCTTTTTTCTTCTTTCCTGCTCTAAGTATTCTTATGTTTATTGATTTTGGACTGCAATCACTCTGCGTTTCATGAGAAATGGAGAGAGTTTTAAGACTGAGTCAATAAATTTAGTGCTAGGACAGAGGAAAGACACTCAACAGAGGGTTATGGCCAAACTATTTGCCTAAATTCTCAATTTACTGTGAGAGGGATTTGGTTTAAGTTGTGGATAAAGATGTTTAATGGTTTTAGGAAAGCATATGCAGATGCTGATCACAAGAATGTAGACATTCAAAAGAAGAATTTTATTTAGTCATTCAATAATATTTATTGCACAATAAATAATGCTAGCTGCTGGTGATACAACAGTGAACAGAAAAAAAATACTGTTCCTGGTCTCATGGGGTTTGACTCCATGTGGGGAAGAGAAACAATAAACAAACAAACAATACGTTGTGTATCAGGTGGCATTAAGCACTGTAAAGAAAAATGAAGCAAGTTAATGGGTTAGACAGTGACTACCAAGTGGGGAGAGGGTATAGCCATTTTTAAGAAGTTCTCTTTTCTCAGCCATAAAATAAAGTGAAATCTTGCCATCTGCAACAACATGAATGGACCTAGAGGGTATCGTACTGAGTGGAATAAGTCAGACAGAGAAAGAAAAATGCCATATGATTTCACTTACATGTGGAATCTAAAGAACAAAATAAATAAACAAAACAGAAACAGACTCATAGACACAGAGAACATTTTGAGGGTTGCCAGATGGGAGGTGGTTTGGGGGTCTGGGTGAAAATGTGAAGGGGTTAAGAAGCACACTTTGGTAGTTACAAAATAGTAATGGGGATGTAAAGTATAGCATAGAGAATATAGTCAACAATATCGTAATAACTATGTATGGTGACATGTGGGTACTAGATTTATCAGGGTCATCACTTTTTAATTTATATAAATGTCTAATCACTATGTTGTACACCTGAAACTAAGATAACATTGTTTGCCAATTGAGTGATATAGCATGCTATGGAGTTTTGGCGAATAGAGCAGTGAAATAATCTCATCCGTGATTTAACCAAATCGATTTGGTTGCTGTGTTGAGAATACATTAACAGGAAAAATCCAGAAGTTAGAAGGACATTGAGATGGGAACAGAATGGGAATAGATATTTTAGAAGCTGAGAATATAAAACACTTCAAGGAGGCTGGTTAACTGTGTTAAATGCTGCTATGAGGGCGAATACATTTGCTTGTTAGATTTGGCAATGTGAAGACAATGTTGACAAGAGAGGTTTCCATGGAGTTGGAGATTGAAAGACTGACTAGAGTGCTTTCAGGGAAGCGAAGGAAGTAGAGATGTTAGTGCAGACAAAATTTTTATCAGCTTTGTGTAAAAGAGAGCAGCAATGGAAAAGTGAAAGGAGAGATAGAGAATAGGAGTGTAAAATGCGAATGTGAAATCAGAGAAAGTGTTTTAAATTATTGTTTTATAGCATACCTGTATACTAATTATCCCAGTAGATAAGGGATAAGTGAGGATTCAAGAGAGGTTGGGGACATTTATAGAAACAAAGCCCTTGATTAAGGTGAGTGGGAATAGGGTCCGGTGGACAGACAGTGGAAATGTTATATGAAAGAGTTGACTTTATTTTCTTTTCAGCTTTATTGGGGTATAATTGACAAATAGAAATTGTATATATTTAAGGTGTACTGCTTGAAGTTTTGATATATGTATATATTGTGAAATGATTACCTTAATTAAGCTAGTTGACATATCTACCTCCTCGTATAGTCACTGTTTTTGTGTGTGTGTGTGTGTGTGTGTGTGTGTGTGTGTGTGTGTGTGATAAGAACACTTAAGATCTACCCTTTTAGCAACTTTCAGGTATACAATACGGCATTGTTAACTATAGTCACCACACTATGCATTAGATCCCCAGAACTTATTTATCTTGAAGAACCAAAACTTTGTATTATTTGACTAACATCTCCCCATTTCTCCAAACTCCTGGCAACTATCTTTCTACTCAGTGATTCCATGAATTTAACTATTTTAGATTCTACATATAAGTGAGATCATGCACTATCTGTCTTTCTGTGTCTGGCTTATTTTCCTTAGCATAATGTCCTCAAGAATTATCCATGTTATTACAAATGGCAAGATTTCCTTCCTTTTTGTGGCTAAATGATATTCCTGTATGTACATACACACGCGTGCACACACACATCACATTTTCTTTATCCATTCATGTGTGGACAGACACTTAAGTGGGTTCAATAGCTTGGCTTTTGAAAATAATGTTGCAATGACTATGGGGATGCAGATGTCTCTTCAAGATAACTAATTTCATTTCCTTTACATATACACCCAATAGTGGAATTGCTGGACCACATGTTAGTTCTATTTTTAATATTTAGAAGAACCTCCATACTGTTTTCCATAATAGCTGTCAATTTACAATACCACCAACAGTGTACAAGTGTTTCCTTATCTTCACATCCTCTTTTGTTATCTCCTATCTTTTTTCCCTTTTTTTTATAATGTTTTCTTTTAATTATTTTTTTTTTTATTTTTCTCTGACAGGTATGAGGTGATGGGTTGACTTTATATATGGGTACATCCATTGCAACAGGAAGGAAGGCAAAGTACTTGGTCGAGATACAGTGAAGTATACATTGCGGGGTGGGAACATGTGGCTATTCCTTTCTGATTGCTGGTACTTTAGCAGTAAAATATAAAATAAGGGCATCAGCTGAATTAAAGAGCAAAGAGTATGTTAGAGATTCTGAAGAGAAAGGATAAGTGATAAAATCATCATTTTGGGGAGTAGTGAGGTAAACTGAATTGGGACAGACAATTGGGTTGCTGAGAGCTCCATGGGTTCACTGTACAGAGTTGTCAGATGTCTTAAGTGAGACAGATAAGCACATGTCATATGTTTTGTCAAATCATATCCAGCTTCTCAGAGTCAAGCATAGGCAAAAGCTGAAGTCAGTCAGGGTGGAAGTTTTCAGGCAACTATACGATAAAGGAACAGAGAGATGAATATTGTCAAGGGTTTGTGTGAAGAGTAATTATAACAATGGACCACGTCTTTTAGGCTGGGTTATGAGGAAAGTGAGGGTGTGAAGAGGATGAAAGGCAAAAGTTGATAGGATCAGTCTCCCTATGAAACTCAAGAATCTCTAGATGGCATAAGAAAGGGATTAACTAGAGACAAATAAAAAGAGGTGATCACAAATTGGAGTGTTTCAAATAGAGGTTATTGATACCTGTGGTTGATGGTACAACAAGATCTAGGATAATTCCTGGAAGCAAACGGCTGAAGGAGGTGAGAAAAAGATCCCTGGACATGCGGAGGTCAAGGCAGTGAACACCAGTACATCGAGAGGATTCTCCACAATGCAAGTTGCATGGATATCAAAATCTCTAAGGATGATGGGACAGTAGGAGTGAAGAGTCAATGAGCTACTTGCTAAATTTTCCCTGAATGAAGAAGGGTGAACTTGGTATCTGAACATGATGGAACAAGAGAAAGTAGGCCATAGGTAGGAGGTTGCCATGTAACATGAACTTCAAAGGAGCTGGGATTTTTTCTTTCCAAGGAAGGAAGTACTACTGGTTTGGATGTACAAAGAAACAAAGTACAAGAAACAAAGGAGAACATGTACCCCACCCTCTAAATTTCGGGCATATAAGAGAGGAAAAAAAAATATATCACCTTTTTGGAGGCTGCAAGGCATGAAGTGTCCACAGGAGCAACCAGGTTTTAGTTAGAGCAAGAAAGTGAAGGCCACATTTAAAGAAGAATTTGAGAATGCTGGGGATTAAGTTAATGAGTTATCAGGAATTCCAGAGGGCACACTGGAAGGATTTAAGGGAGAAGGGAGGAGCGGAAGATTGCTTTCAGATTAGGTGATGTTCAAATCGCTGTGGGGATAAGAGTTCAAGTAATAGAGATGACCTGCGAATTTAGGGGATGACTGAAGTAAACAGGAATGTAGGGCATGATGAGATCAGTCCAGAAACAAGATTGTGTTATCTGCAGAAAGGATTACTCAGCACCCTCATCATTTGGAGAAGCATCCAAGAAAGCACAGAAGGTGAGAAAAGGGATTTAAGAGTTTGTGATAGAAATGCCAAAAAAGAAATGTTTACCTTTACTCAACATGCCAGAGTGCTGCATTTTCAGTACCACAGTCTACTAGTAGAACCCTACAGTCCAAAACCAAACCAAACCACCAGAATTATGACGACCACCACATTATCAGCAATTATTCAGTACTTATTTTGGATGCTTATTGTGCTAAGCTATTTATAGACATTATTTAATTTTATGAACAGGACTGTATGTAGGTCTAAGAACCTCCATTTTACAGTTTTTAAAAAAAAAAAGTCAGCAAATGTTTGATCTTTGAGCTCTCTGACTCCAAAGTTAATGTTGAAGAATGGTGAAGAAATGGAGTTTTGGAAGATTTGAAGGTAAAGGTAGAGTGAAAGTTTGGTTCCAGGAGTAATTCAATCCCACAAATATTAAGTGTCCATACATTAGCATTATACTCAGCCCCGAGATATGAAAAATTAATGAAACTTGATGTTTGCTTTAGAGAAGCTTGAAATTGACTGGACAGAACTCGTAGGCCAAAATTACAGCCCATTATGACAATTGCAAAGATAAAAAAGTCTGTGTCTAGATAGAGGTAGTACAGAGGAAGAAATGACTAAGCCTGAATCAGGAGGGTTTTCAGGGACAAGCGCTTTCCAGGCAGCAAAGAATGTAGCACATTCTAGAAGGGACCAATGCGATTAAAGATACAGGTGGATTGATTAGGTTTGATTGGTTAGGCTTGAATTGGAAGAGAGAACCAACATTTTTTTGAGACTGCGGTGAAAAATATGAGGATTAATGAAGATATAATGACATGTAAGAGGGTGAGGCTAATGAGAAAGTTACCTAAAGAAAGATTATCACTCAGTTTTACATAAATCGTGTAGTTTTTTTCATAGGAGCAGACATTGACGAGAAAATAAAATTTCTGGTCAGAGCTTTTCTTATCTTTAATAATCCCAAGTATGTCTTACTCTGTTACACAAATAAGAGGGAAAGAGACAGAAGTCCAAATGTTTGACTCCGAAATCCATGCACTCTATACCTCCCACAAAGGGGATTCCAAAAACATATCATGACACATATAAGTCATTTGGCTTATATGTCATTTAAGTCAGTTGGAACCAGTGTGTGTGTGTGTGTGTGTGTGTGTGTGTGTGTGTGACATAATAATAGAGATTTTATAGATAAAAATACAGATTGCAGAAAATTTTCATTCCTTGTTATGAACACTAACTTAATTTGTATGTGCAAAGAATATAAAAGTTTTAGAACACCATCTATATTTTGTGTTAGAAACAGAATGGATATATAAAAATAATTTAATTGTTTATTCATTCATTATTTCACAATTCTCTCTCTCTATAACTTCTCACTATATATATAACATATATATATATACACACACACACACACACACACACACACACGTTAATGTGTACTAGACAATTTGCTGGTTCATGTAAAATTCATATAAAAATGGATAAGACAGAATCTCTGCCCTGCAAGAATTCACAGTCAAATAAAGGAGGCACAAACAAACAGGTAACTGATATTTGGAAAATACTCTAAGAGCACATAGGAGAAAGCTCTTCACTTGAGGGTCACTCTATATTAGAAAATAAATATGAGTTTCCAGTACATAGTACACACTCAAAAAAGGTTATGGCTATAAGTGTTATCCAACAGATGTGAGTGGCAGGGAGAGCCTCTGGTTACTTTTGGGTTTCTAAATTTTGGCCTATTCAACTAGAATGTCCAGGACGAGGGATCTGGTAGATTTATGTTTAACAACTGCTTCCACGTGATTCCTCTGATGAGACAATTTTGGGAAGCATGAGTTAAGGCAGTGGTTTTTAACCACATGTGCACATTAGAATCATTTGGGAAGCTTGAAAAAGAATGCCGCCTGGGCTACATTCCAGTTCCATTGAAATAGAATCTCTGGAGGTGGGTCTCATGCATTAGTTTTTTTAAAATACTATCCAGGTTATTCTAATGGTCAGCCAGGATTGAAAAACACTGAGTTAAGAAATTTGCATAGGTGGGATAACCCCAAACAGAGCCTAAGAAAGAGTGCAAGTGAAAAACCAACACTAGAGAGAGGAGGAGATGCAAGAACAAGTCCCAGTGTGCCATTACAGGAGCCTCTCAAAAAGGAGCGAAGATGTGGTCAACTGTTAAATGTCACAGATACATCAACATGGTCACTCGATTTGAGTATCATAAGACGTCCAGCGACTCTGAAGGGAAGAGATTCAAAGGATGATGGACAGAAGCCTGATTATATTGGACTGAAGACAGAAGGGAGAGAAGGTGAAGGACAGAGTGTACAGATTCTTTCGAGAAACCTGCTTTGAAAGAAGAGGTGGCGGGGCCGGGGGTGAAAGTTTAAGAAGGAACTAGAGTTGATCAAGAAAGAATAGCTTCTAAAGGTGGGAGAATCTAACACTTAGAGCACAGAAGTTTTTAGGAGAAAAGAAAGTCCTTCCTCTAGCAAAACCTTAAATATGAGTGTGGATATGGAGAGGTTTTTACCTTGGAAATTTGGAGAGGTTTATACCTGGGAGGGAAAATTGAAGGAATTCCCACCAAAGGAAATCATTTCTGCTGACTAAGCCAAAAGGCTGAGAAAGGGGGCTGAGGCGGAAGGGTAGTGTTGAAAAATCACTTGGATAATTTAAAGAGGTTGGGGAGAATGAGACTGAGTTAAAGGAGAGATATAAAAGTCTTCTAGTGCATTAATGACATCGCCTTGGTAGGAGATATTTAAAAATGAACCAATTATGGAACTTTATTCAGCAAAGTTCTGAAGTCTGGGTATAAAAGCCAACATTGGACAAATGAGTTGACTTAGGAGAGGTGAATTATGGGACAGGGAGAGCAGACAATACTATCAGTATTCCTTTCTTGGTAATATGAGGTACCATATGAATGATATCAAAAGTGGTCTTCCTGGGAAAACATATGAAAAAAGAGGCAGTTATTAAATATTAGGCTTAAGTAAGAGAATTAAGTGTGTTAAGAGAAATTGAATGGCAATGGTGCTGAGACACAAACATGTCAGTTAAGCTGGCAACAGTGACCAGTTTGACTGGAGTAGAATAGAAGAAATAAGCAAAGGCTAATTGTGTAGGGTTTTAGATGCTGAGATAAGGAGATACAGACTGAATCCTATGAGTGGGGAAATGCCACTGTTTGCTTTTCATCATGGAAAATGGTGTGCCAAGTTGCATCTTAAGGGGTTTCATTTGGCGGCTGCCTATATGGTGTGTCTGCATTTTAGATGTTGACCTCCCATATTTCTTTTGGTTTTTACTATTGAGCTTATCTTAGTAATTAACTCTCTCATTTCCCACACATTATTATTCACTACCCTGTGCTCCTGCTTTTACCACTATCATCATAGATTTTTCTCGAACCTCATTCTCTTTGCCATCTTTGCCTCATTCCACAACTATGAGGATTTCCTCTTTCCTTGGTGTCTCTCCTGCTTCCATTTCTATTGATCAAGCTGCTTTTTTATTCTTTTCCTTTTTAAACTCTCTTCCTTAGTCCATCTTCCTAATGCAGGTATCAGTCTGGACCCTCTGCTTTCCTTCGTCTTCTTCCAAAGACATTTCCCCTTTATGACTCAACTATCGCCTCTGTGTAAATCACACATAGCTATATTTCTAGCCATGACTGCGATCTTGGGTTCCAAATGAAAATTTCAATTTCCTATTATAAATCTTCATACGGGGTCCCTCCTGTACATCAAACTCAGTATTTCTTAAACAGAATTATCATATTTTCCACAAAAGAAGAGTTTCTTCCCATGCTCATGAAATTTTTCTGTTGCTGTTGTTGAATTTTTCACCACCTAATTATCATATCTGGGTTGTAGTGGTAGTTTCTTAACTGGCTTTTTGGACTCTGGTTTTTCATTCCTTTGATTTGAGTTATGGACACTGACAGATAAATCTTCTTGAAGAGTTTTATTCATATTCTCCAACAGGCTCCCTTCCTTAGCCTTCTTTGCCCTGCAAGGAAAGTTAGTGGACCCTCTATTGTCATGGATTGAAGCCCCAAAACTTAAACTTCTTAGCATCTGCTATCTGTCTCCATCTAGCTCTCAAATCATTTGATCTTTAGTGGTAATAATATTCCTGTTGATCTTTATGGTTTTCTGTACTGTTTATGTTTTGTAAATTGAGTTATAGTAAGCCCTCATCTTTATTTGCTTGTTAACTTAATAAGTAAGCATTTCCAACATCTCTTGTATTCTGACAGGAGGTAAGTGCTTTCACACCTGCCCTATGTTTTTCCCTTTCTACGCCAAACACAAGGTGTTCCACACTAACTCCCAGATGTGTTTCCTGAAGGTGACTGTGACCTTGCTAATAAAAAGTACACTTCTTTCTGCATAATATGATTTTTTTAAATAAGGAAATATATTCTACTAGTACTTTTGGTCTGCTTTTTTATTGTCTTTAAAATAGGTTTTCTAGATGAGTAATCTGTGAGGTAGACATCCATCCTTGCCACTACCTTCTTATACAAATTATTGCACACGTAGAGAATGATATACTCTGGGGCCTCTCCTGGCCTGTTAGCCTTTCTTGTTGCACAATAGTTCATTCTCTACTTTCTTAAAGGACTTCTTTATGTGTATGTCCATTGGATTCCCAAGGTCCTATTTTTTAGCTGGAATTTCGAAGCTCGCTTATGCTTCTGTGTTATGCATCCATGGGGTTTTTGTACTCTGTAGGGTTCAGAGAGTAAAAAAGCTCTCCAATCGAAACCTTTCTGGTTCTGCATACCTTTCTTTGTACCAAGGCTGCTTTCTTCTAGGGGTAAATATTTATGTAGGCCTATTCTTTCTGCCATTTTTAAATGTTGTCTTCATTATCACCTTTTCTAGAAGTCACCTGTTGCTTCTTGAGGATTTTGAGGATTTTAAAAAAGAATAAGAACATGGGAAATACAAATTAATGTGCAGAATATTCTTTGGTATTGTAATTTTTTGCATAATATTATTTCTTTTCTAATGTGATTATAAGCTTCAAGTAGATAATAATCATGTCGTATAGTTCTTTGTATCCATCATCATCATCACCTAATAGGACCCTCTAGATAGTAAACATTCACGGCACATTTGTTGGCTTTTTGGTTCAAGAACACAATTTAACAGTGTTGAAAAGGGACTTTTCATAATCAGCAACTTCAAATCAATCATGCTAATTTACCGAACTTAGAATTTAAATAAACCTCAATTTTTAAAAATTGTATCGTAGAATAAAGCCTTGTTTATTCAACTCTCACAATACGTAAGAAATTCTGTTACTTTGATCTTCGCTGTTATCTAGATCTCTGGATGCTAATAAGGATGAAGTGTTATCTTGTCCCACTTATTATTAATAATTATTTCATTTAGTACCATACAGTAAGAAAATCAAGAATGGTCTTGTTCCCTGAATGTATAACAAGTTGATTAAGAAAATTCTATTCTAAGTATCTATAATTTTTGAAGACTAAACTAAAGCTGTAAGCTCTGTGAGGTGTGTATATACTTTAAAATTTTTTAATCAGAAAACTTACTCAAAACAACTTATCCTTTGCTAATAAATAAAAGTGTAAAAGTAGATCCTAGAAAGAAAAATTAGAAACTTCTTTAGACTGTTGTATTTGAATATGCACTGAAACTTTTAAGTTAAAAATTTACTTGAAAATCATTTGAAAAGTCCATGTGAAATCTATGTCAAACAATTTTTAGGAAATAGAATAGTTTATTGATAGATATGATTCTGCAGAATCTGAAGGCAATTTTTAAACATCAAAAAAAGAAAAAAGCTTTTCAACGCCAACTATTATTACTCCTGAACATACAAAGAACAGTGTCGAACAGAGATTTAGAATTAGATGAATGAAAGTCTACTGTGGCTAAGAAATATATATCTTAAGGGAAAGAAGATCACTCCCTGAAATTACTATGACCTATAAGAAATTGTACAGTGCCGGAACACAATAAGTGATCAATAAAAATTATCGTAAGGGAAATATCTATGTCAAAATGACATACAGATGTCTGAGAACAGTTCTGGAGATATTCAAAGATATTATCTATTAGCAAAGATATTCTTATGCCAGTATCTGTGACTCAGCCTGTGGAGGATGTTAGGTGTCCCCCTATCCTCACAAACAGGTCAGAGTTTGTACATGGGAATGGCAGCAATAGATTCTTATGTTCCCATTTTCTGACTTTTATTTCAACAGTGGTTATGTCTGGCTGCCTTACTTCTCTTGGTCATTTGGCTTTTGCTACTAACTCCATGAAAAAGATCTGGGGACTCTGCTTCTCCCCACTACTTTAATAGAAAGATTTACTAGGTTTCTTCAGGCAGGCTAAATAGCTTAGTTTGTTTCTCTCATTTGAAGTATTTTTAACTCTCTCATCAGATCCAAATTTTTAGACCAT
Organism: Pteropus vampyrus; assembly: GCF_000151845.1. Classification (NCBI taxonomy): domain Eukaryota; kingdom Metazoa; phylum Chordata; class Mammalia; order Chiroptera; family Pteropodidae; genus Pteropus; species Pteropus vampyrus. The sequence continues at coordinate 8,035,360 of NW_011888823.1, forward strand.
GTCCATGAAAAGTCAGGCAAGGGTACCAGACTCTAAGATATTTCCATTCTTCTAATTCCAGTTCCTCAAATCTTGTAGGATAGACGGAATTATATAGTGTTTTCTGAGCCTCCCTTAGGACAATCTCCCGGGGTTTCAGCAAATCCTATGCTGAAATAACTGAGGACTCAATGCAAATGACGTCAGCTTGGTTGTTACTAAACATGAAGCTCATATTAGAAACTAAAAAGGTGAGTAACCTTAGTGCTGGTGACTTTAAATTCTGAGGATGCCTATGAGGAGTTAGAAGTCTGGTTGAACCTGACAGTTTGTTAATCCCTTATAAAAACACTGGGTGTCAGGGCAATGGCTCAAAGGAAATGACTCTCACATATTCCTTTAAGTAGGGAGAAGAGAGGTATGCTGGTTCCTTCTATACCATATTAGGAATATGCCTAAGGGTTCCTGAGAAACAAAAGAGGTCCTACAGAACCCTGAGTAGTTTTAGCTCAGAAAGAGTATTAATTTAAGTGAGAAAAGGTTGGGAGAAAAACTTAAA
>NW_011888823.1:8037537-8042900 GCF_000151845.1 Pteropus vampyrus
TCACCTCCTTCAGTTTTGTGATAAATATAATTTCTATTATACCTTCCATAATCAGCTATTATAATCACATTTCCCTCCTCCGCCCCAAAGCACTTAGCCTACTTTATACTTCTCCATAGCACTTATCAGTGCTTCACTATATTCGTTAGTCTCACTGGTGAACAATGTTTGTAGAGACCTTTCCCACTAATTTATTCCCAGAACCTAGATCAGTAGCTGACACACTGACTAAACACTGAATAATAATCAGGGTTGGTCCTTTACATGGGCAAAGTAGACACCACTAGCTAAAAATGAGTAGATGGCTCAAAAGTCATGTTTAGACCTCTCTTCTTTACTTACCTGTTTTCCCCAAATCTTAATATGAGTTTGCATTCCACAATTAAAAGGAAGAATTAAAATATACTAGTTAGCCGTGGTGGTTCTTCAGGATGGGGACATGGGCCTCTGTCAGGATCGTCATGGACACAGTGCAGGTTGTGAGCTGCACACGTGTTGGCTGTAGGGGAGTAAGTGAACTCCTGCCAGGGTTGCTACGTAAATTCCATGCCTGACCTGGGACTGCACTGCCCTGGAGGTTCTCCCAGGGGATTTTTCTACTTTTCAGAAAGGCACTAAATGTGACGAGAGTCGAAGAGGTGTGGGAGTGAGAAGGACAGGCTGGATATTAGGGGTGAGGTGTGAAAGGAAAACTTACTTTTTAAAAGCGAAGAAAACTTTTATTCTCTTTGAAGTTGTTTGCTTCTTTTATTTACTCATTAATGTATGTGCATTATCTATTATTAAGAAAGCAAAAATGGTATATGTGACATCTTCAAAACATTGACATAATTTACCCTGAAATATAATAGATGGATCAATAGCAGAGCCTTCCTTAAGGATGAGTCTGCGGGATATCTTCCACATGCCCTCCAGATCTGTTTTCTACCCTCTGCCCCGTTTTGTGTCCTGTGCGTTAAAGCTATGTGAACTAAATCAACGAGCTTTCTTTCTTCTTGTGTCCAGTTGGGATAATCCTATGTGGAGCTCCAGCAGGATATCAGAGGAAAGAAGTACGAATTTTGGTTATATATTCCCTTGATTCCAAAGTCACAGCTTTTCTCAACGTGGCCCTGTCTACACATCTCTCTCCTTCTGGATCCTAACTACTCTCTTATCCAAGGCATTTACTGTGTCTTTTATACATCTTCTCTACACCTTTATTCCTAGTTCTTTTACTAAATCTTCTTGGGTTATCTTTGTTTGAATGTGCCATATTTGTTACCAGCTGATACCCTAATACACGTTTCATAAGAAAAAAAGAGAACTATGAGGAGACTGTAAAGAAAGAACAGATGCATTGGGTCAGAGATACGTCAGAAAACAGACTCAGGAAATACAGAGTTAAGGTCCAAGAGGACATCAATATAAACCAACCAAGACCTGGACTCCTTTCAAGTTAGAAGGGGACTTTGAGTTTATTTAGCTCATGTCCTTCATTTACTATCTGAGAGAAACTGAGACTTAGATTTAGTGACCTTGTCCAAGGTCATGTGACCAGTTGGTAACAGAATCACAACTAGTACCCAGATCTGAAACATCAGCCCATTTACTCCATTATAGTTAACAATTTTGCCTAGGGCCAGCCACAGAAAAAATATGCCCTTTCGTGTATATATATAACTGCTGGCCTCTTTTTCTAATGCATCGAAAGATATGAATATATACATGTTCTGTTCACTGGGATTGTACTCATTGAGATCATACCCAATGAGACAGATAAAATCTTTCTCCAGTTGTGGGTATGGTAATCATTTTTCTCCCTGGCCACATCAATTTCGACTTCTGGTTTGCTGATTCATTTCCTGTGTTTCATATTCTTTTCTATGATAATTTTTCACATCATGGAGTTTTACATTAATTGGAGAATAATTTTATTTAAATAATGATTTTTCACTAAAAGTTCAGATTTTAAATACTGAGCTATCTACAATGACTACTGCTATAGATTCAGTGGTCTGTCTTTTGAATTGCCCAGACTTTGAGGTTCTTCCAAAATATCGGTGCTTTTCCCCCTTATTGATAAAATGCTATTAATAATGTGTGCATAATAGGCCTGGACTGAGATTTAAATTAGGTAATACATACAGGTCTCTTAGAACAGTAGCTGGCACATAGTATGCCATCAATTAATGTTAATTACTATGGCTTACTTCAGCATAAGGTAAAACTCTATAACTTACAGATCTCTGTTCTCCATTTTCTCTTCTGTATTTTGGGATGTATGAATTTGGGAGGAGGGGTGAGACCTTACTATGCTTTTCAGCTTGAAAAGCAGTTTATGGGTTAAATCCAATCAGCAAAATGATTCCTTTTTTGGACCATTATGATTTTCATGATGTTTCTCCTGTAAAACTATTGAATAAAGGGCTTATATTGAGCGATACCTTGAGTCTTCTGGGATTTTCCATTTTAGACATTTTACATTTCTGTCTGGTAGGTTGCATTTGCTTAGGGCATTCAGTTTAGTTCCACAGATGTTTACTGAGCAAATACTACTGACTAGAAATGCTAGGGATAAAATGGTGACTCAGACAACACACTCACCCCAAAGAGCTTACAGTCTCCTGGGAGTGTTTTGTTCTTGGCCTCATCTTTGTTCAAGCCTAAGAAACAGGAGAACACATCAGTCCAACATGGATAACTAAGTGCTAGCTCATCACTGGGATTGGCCCCAAATCAGCAACTTGTCATCATCTGATCCCATATAGTTACCAGATACATTAGTGGGAATTTTGAGGGTGTATCTAAGAAAAATTTATTCACTTGTTGCATTCTTCCTAAGTGTAAGTGCATGTCCCAGGAAGCTTGATGCTTATCTGCTCTTCCTCAGGCTCCAGCATGCCAGTCACCTAGTGCTGTGGAAATGGTGAGCACACTGGAGACACACTGTTCTTCAGAATGTAATGAGAGGGCAGAGGGGAATTTAAATTATTCAATTTTAAGAGGGCTCAAGCAGATTACCCAGCAGCTAGATTCTACAATCTCGCTCAAACCATTCATTTTCCTGATGAGGTTACATTGACAAGGTTACCACAGATTACTCAGGGAGACTCTGTGACATCCCAAGGGTCACCCAGCTGGTTGTGGTTTAGGCAGAACTAAGAGTTGAGTCTTCTTTAATGCTGTTACCTATAACTGTGAAGTGTCTGATTATTTTAGCTTTCAAGTTTTGTGGTGCTATGAGATGTTTTTATATCTGTTTGGAAGGTCTTAGCATTGGCAATATGAGTTTCTTAAAGGCCAGAATTTATAAAGAACTGGGAAGATTTAATTTGCCATGAAGATATATCACTATTACCAACTTTTAGAAAATTCTTTTCCTTTATTAGGCTTTCACAAATGCAAAATGCATCCATTGTACAGACATGCTACTTGAAGATGCTTGGAAATTAGTACTCTTAAGTTCTATGTCATTGTCATAGGTCTCTCCATACAGTCCTGCTCTTGAGGGGAGAGAGAGGTGATGGCAAAAAAGGAGCAGTTAGTGAGTGAAGAACTCCTACTTTTGAAGTGAACATATATGCCCAAGTGAAACTATAGCCCAATAGAACCTACAGAATTTTTTAGCAAGACGAGAACCTTAGAGATCATTAAGTTGAAAGCTGGAAGAAAAGAGGCTAACTGAAAAGCATCCCCTGTAGGAAGATAAGATGCTAATTTTTAGAGGCACTCAGCAGTTAGAAAATCAATTTTTCTTAACATTGAGAATTATTGAGTGGCTGAAAAAGCATCTTACTCTATGAAATATAGTCACTGTTTAGTGCCTTTCCATTTTATTTACTATTTAAAGCACACAACAGCTAGTTAACCAACTACTTATAAAATATATTTAATGTTTAGAGGCACTCAGTGTGGTTATAAAATGATTTTAAGGGTATACAAATATTGTATGTTAACCACATTTCATGAACTATGGTTCCCTCTGGAAAAACAAAAACGTTTTCCCTGGCATCCTGCGGCATTTCATCCTGAAGTTTGTAAATGACCCATATTGCTCAAACTGGCTGCCTCACTGGCTTTTGATGCCAGCCACTTTAGAGCACACACCAGAAAGATCAATATAACCCTACATAAGTGATAGAGCACCGGGCACTCAAAGGCTGTTAGACTCTCCGATAAAGAACGGCTTGACAAACGCAGTGAAATTAAGCAGCATGCACAAAACCCTAGTAAGGAGGTTGTAGGGCTGTAGTCTTTTCCCCGTGCACGGTGGATTGATGGGTGCAGTGTGGCACAAGATGTACTGAGATGACACTTGCTCCCTGCCACGGGTATGCATTAGCAAGATTATGGGCCTATGAAAATGTGAGGAGAGTCTAAGAAAGGATGGGAAAAGAATGGAGCATTTCTCTAAGGAACCGGCTGTAGAGAATTATGACACATGAGACATAAGGGGGCCCAGCATAAACTTAACAGTGAGAGAATGTTCAGCCATATTTATTTTCAGGCAATATCCTAATTCCCTGAAAACACTCTATATCACAATGTGTTACTCTCCCTCTTTCATTATTGAAACTCCACGGCATTGATTATTGAGGAAATGTGATGGAAATGTTGCTTTTAATTTCCTGCTTGTGTAATAAAGCTGAATGTGTAATGATGTTCATTTTGTCTTTACTTTACCATTCTGCAGCACATAGCCTGGCAGAAGAGCTTCTAACCCAAGGTGATGACCACACTGAAGCTGGGGAAAGGATGCAAAGACAGAGATGGAGGACAAGCTGGTATAAATCCACACTTTGTCACATCACATAGCGGGTAGTATTTCTAGTAAAGGTAACGAGTAGTAACATTTTAATCAAGGGTAGTTCACAGGGAAGTATACTAATTTTTAAATCAAAAGTTTAAAAAATGCATAAACTATGAAAGAAGATAGTGTCAAAGAATACAAAAATGCACGAGAAGATTGTTAGATTGATTCACAAGGACTCTCGCTTACAATGCAATATGCTTCAATTCTCCGAGTCATTTCAAAATATGCTAGACTGGACTTCTGGTTTCCAGTCTAGCATGTAAGGAGTTTGGAAGTCATCACTTCATTCTCACAAGTAAAAAGCTGAATAAACCAAAAATTAACAACTCTCTTTAGATCTCTCAGAGAATGGAGGCCACAGGGCAAACTACTGTCCCCAAAACTGGAGAGACAGGTAGATACAGAGAATCACAATTTATTGGAGCACAAACCTACAAACAGAACCTTTGTGGCAACCAGTACTAGGACAGGAAAAGCTAAACTGTAATTGAAAATTTGCTGGAAGTTCAGTATTGACAAATCTGAAACTGATAAACTCCAGGGTAGCACCCCCTCCCCGCCAACAGCT
>NW_011888823.1:8042950-8056132 GCF_000151845.1 Pteropus vampyrus
AAAAAATGCATAAACTATGAAAGAAGATAGTGTCAAAGAATACAAAAATGCACGAGAAGATTGTTAGATTGATTCACAAGGACTCTCGCTTACAATGCAATATGCTTCAATTCTCCGAGTCATTTCAAAATATGCTAGACTGGACTTCTGGTTTCCAGTCTAGCATGTAAGGAGTTTGGAAGTCATCACTTCATTCTCACAAGTAAAAAGCTGAATAAACCAAAAATTAACAACTCTCTTTAGATCTCTCAGAGAATGGAGGCCACAGGGCAAACTACTGTCCCCAAAACTGGAGAGACAGGTAGATACAGAGAATCACAATTTATTGGAGCACAAACCTACAAACAGAACCTTTGTGGCAACCAGTACTAGGACAGGAAAAGCTAAACTGTAATTGAAAATTTGCTGGAAGTTCAGTATTGACAAATCTGAAACTGATAAACTCCAGGGTAGCACCCCCTCCCCGCCAACAGCTTTGTGAGCTTTACCTCCAGGAGTCCTACAAACTTCTCACTGTGAAGATGAGGGGAAAAAAAATCTCATGATTCCAGCAAGAAGAGGAAAAGCATCAATGCTCAAAGATGCCAGAGCACTCTGTTTTTAACAAAGCCTGCCCTTGAGAGAAACTATTTTACCAGAGCCTAACTAACTCGACAGAAGGGAAATATCTAACTCCAACCCCTCCAGTCATCCTGTCCCATCTAAGGTGGGAAGTGGGAATAAAAAACATTTATGAAGGTCACAGTCCAAGGTCTCAGATTCACTAAAAGACTGAGACCTAATTATAGGGCTAAAGCAGCAGTCCCCAACCTTTTTGACACCAGGGACCGGTGCTCCTATGAGAATCTAATGCCCAATGATCTGAGGTGGAGCTGAAGCGGTGATGCTAGCACTGGGGAGCAGCTGCCCCTCCTGATGTGAGGCTGGGTTCCTAACAAGCAATGGACCAGTCCATGGCCTGGGGGGTTGGGGACCCCTGGGTTAAAGAATGCTTCCTCTCCATACTTCCACGCTACCCATATCACCAAAAGCTTATTTATCACAGTTCCTTTTATAAGTACATCATGTCTAGCTTTCAACAACAAAAAATTACAAGGCATACTAAAAGGCAAAAATCACAGTTTAAAGAGACAGAGCAAGTATCAGAATGAGACTCGGATATGGCAGAGATGTTGAAGTGATCAGATCAGGAATTTAAAACAACTATAATTAATATGCTAAGGGCTCTAAAGGAAAAAGCACACAACGTGCAAGAACACATGGGTAATATAAGCAGAGAGATGTTAATTCTAAGAAAGAGGAAAAAAGAATTGTAGACATAGAAAATGCTGTAACAGAAATAACGACTGCCTTTGATGGTCTCATTAGCAGACTGACACAGCTGGGGGAAGAATCAGTGAGCTTGAAGGTAGATCAATAGATATTCCAGAACTAAAAAGCAGAGATAAAAGGCTGAGAAAAAAAGTAACAATATCCAAGAACTATGGGATAACTACAAAGGGTTAGCATAGGCATAATGGAAATACCAGAGGAAAAGAATAAAAGAAACAACAAAATTTTTGAAGCAAGAAAGCCTGAGAATTTCCTCAAATTAATGTCATAGACACTAAACCACAGATCCAGTAAGATCAGAGAACATTAAGCAGAATAAATGTAAAAAAATCTGCATCTAGGTATATCGTACTTAAATTGCATAAAATCAAAGATAAAGAAAAAGTCTTGAAAAAAGCTGGAAACACCTGATCTATGGAAGAGCAAGGATAAGAATGACATCAAACTTCTTGTCAGAAATCATGGAAACAAGAATAGGGTAAAGTGAAACATGTAGAGTCAAGAGGAAAATACAAACACTAACCTAGATTTCTGTACCCAATGAAATTATCAAAGTATTTTCATAGAAAAGGAACATAATATGCCAGAAACTCAATCTATATAAAGAGTATTCGAGAAAGAATAAGTTACAGTAAAAAATTTAATTTTTTATTCATAATTGATTGAACAGGTAAGTTTGTTCATAATAATAGCAACAATATCTATAATGTGTAATTACTTTGCACTACTCGTGAAGCTATATAGTTATTTCAAGTAAACTTGGATAAGTTGTAATATATACTGAAAATTCTAGAACACTGACTTAAAAAAGTAAAAAAAGTAATAATTGATATGCTAAGAAAGGAGAAAAATAGAATCACACAGAATGCTCACTTAAAGCCACAAAGGACAGGAAAAGAATGGAAGAAAAAAAGAGGAACAAAGAACAAGGGTGACAAATAGAAAAGTTAAAAATATGGTAGTTATTAATCAAATGATATCAATAATCACGTTTAATGATAATGGTCTAAATGCAGCAATTAAGACAGAGATTGTCAGAGTGGATCAAAAGACCCAACTCTATGTTACATACAAAAAAACCCACTTTAGATACAAAGACACATATAGATTAAAAGTAAAGGATGGAGAAAGATATATCATGCTAACATGAATCAAAGAAAGCTCATGTCAAAACAAAAAAAATTATCAGGGATAAAGAAGGATATTAGATAACCATAAAAGACCAACATTCTAAGAAGACATAACAATCTTTCATATGTATGCACCTAACAAAAGAGCATCAAAATACATGAGGCAAAACTGGTATAATAGCAAGGAGAAACTATAGTTGAAGATTTCAGTACCATCTATCAGTAATGGACAGATCCAGCAGGCAAAAAAGTAGTGAGGACATAATTGAATTCCATAGCACCATCAAATAACTAAATATAAATGGCACCTATAGAATACTTCATCCAAGAAGAGCAGAATAAACATTCTTCTCTAGTTCACAGGGAAAATTCACCATGATGGATCACATTCCAGTCCATAAAACACATCTTAACAAATTAGAAGAATAGAAATCACACAATGTTTGCTCTCAGCCTATAATGGAATTACCCTAGAAATTAACAATAGAATAGCTGAAAAATCTGGGAGCTTAAACAGCACATTTTTAAATAAAATGTGGGTCAAGGAAGAAACCTTAAGAGAAATTTAAAAATATTTTAACTAAATGAAAATAAAAATACAACTTATTAGAATTTATTGGAATATAGTGAAAATAATGCTTAAAGGGAAATTTATAGCATCGATTGAAGTATTAGGAAAGATGATCTAAAATCAGTAATTTATGCTTCCACCTTAGAGAACTAGAAAAAAAAGAAAATTAAATCTAAAGTCAGCAGAAGAAAAAAAAATAGAGCAGAAAACAGAAAATAAAAATTAGAGCACAAAACAAATAAGTTGAAAACAGAGAATACACACAGAAAAATCAATGAAAGCAAAAGCTGGTTCTTTGAAAAAATAAATAAAACTAAGAGAAGAGAAAGGACACAAATTACTAATTTCAAAAATGAATGAAAAGACATCGCTGCAGATCTTATGGACATTAAAAGAATAATAAGAATAATAAAAAATGTTTTGAACAACTCTATACCCCCAATTTTTTTAATCTAGGTGAAGTGGACCAATTCCTTGAAAGACAGTCTGCCAAAACTCACACAAGAATAGACTGACTAGGCTTATATTTAGTAAAGAAATTGAATTAATATTAATAATCTTGCAAAACAGAAAGCACCAGGCCCAAATGGGTTCACTGGTGAATTCTACCAAACATTTATGGAAGAAATTGTACCCAATTCTCTACAATTTCTTCTGGAAGATAAAAGCAGAGGGATAATTCCTAACTCATTCTGTGAGGCCAGCATTACTCTTAATACCAACACCAAAGACATCACAAGAAATTTACAGACCAATAACTTTCAAGAACATAGATGCAATAATATTCAACAGAATATTAGCAAATCGAATCCAAAGATGTATAAAAAGTTATGCACCATGGCCAAGTAGGACTTATATTATATATGCAAAGCTGGTTCAACATTCAAAGATCAAATTAATGTAATCCGTCACATCAACAAGCTGTAGAAGAAAAAACACATGTTCATACCAAAGCCCATTCATGATAAAAAGTTAGCAAGCCAGAAATTGAAGGCAACATCCTTGACTTGATTAAAAAACATATTCAAAAACCTACAGTTAACATCTTAAATGGTGAGAAATCATAAGCTTTCTAAGAGCAGGAGGAAGGCAAGGTTATACTTCTCATTATTCCTTTTCAACATTATACTGGAAGCCCTAGCTAATGCTCTAAGATAAAAAAAAAAAAAAAAGGAAATAGAAAGTATATGGATTGGGCAAAAAGAAATAAAAATTTACCTGTTAGTCGATGACATGACTATCTATTTAGAAAATTTGAGAGAATCAACAAAAATACTTCTGGAACTAATAAGCGAGTACATTGAGGTTGTGTGATAGTAAGTAAACCTAGAAAAACCAGTTGCTTTTCTACACGCCAACAATGAATAACTGGAATTTGAAATTAAAAATCACAATGTCATTTACATTAGCATCCCCTCCCAAATGAAATAGGTATAAATATAAAATATATATAAGATCTGTATGAGGAAAATTATAAAATCCTGATGAAAGAAATTAAAGAACTAAATAAATGGAGATATGGACCATGTTCTTAGATAGGTAGACTCTATATTGTCAAAATGTCAATTATTTCCAACTTCATCTACAGATTCAGTGCAATCCCAGTGAATACTGACTAGCTGATTCTAAAGTTTATATGGAGAGACAAAAGAACCAGACTAGCCAATATAATATTAAAGGAGAAGAACAAATTTGGAAAACTGACACTATCCGACTTCAGGTAACAAACGATTTTAGAACACCTGGATATCCATATGCAAAAAAAAAAGTGAATCTAGTCAGATTTTACACCCTTCTACAAATATTAGCTTAAAATAGATCATGGACCAAAAGTTAAATACAAAACTAAAAATAAAAAATAGAGGATAACACAGATGGTCTTGGATTTGGTGATAAGTTTTTAGATACACTACAAAAGGCACAATTCATGAAGGAAACTACTGATAAGTTGGACTTCATTAAAATTAAAAACTTCTGCTCTGCAAAAGACATTGTCAAGAGAATAAAAAAACAAGACACGGACTAGGAGAAAATATTTCTAAAGGACATAGCTGATAAAATACTGTTATCCAAAATATACAAAGAACTCTTAAGACTCAACAATAAGAAAACAAATAATTGATTGAAAATGGGCAAAAAGATCTGAACAGCCACCTTGCTTCCAAAGAAGATATACAGAAGGCAAATAAGTATAGAAAAAAATGCTTAATATCCTGTGACATCAGGGAATTGCAGATTGAAATAATGAGATACCACCACGGACCTATTAGATTGGTGAAAATCCAAAACACTGACACCAAATCATGGCAACAGGAACTCTCATTCATTGCCGATGGGACGAAAAATGGTAGCCACTTTGGAAGACAGTTTGGCAGTTTCTTATAAAACTAAACATACTCTTAGCATACAATCCAACAATTGTATTCCTTGGTATTTATCCAAAGTAGTTGAAAACTTACATTCACACAAAAATCTGCACATGAATGTTTAAAGCAACTTTATTCATAATTGCTACAACTCAGAAGCAACTAAGATATTCTTCAGTTGGTGAATGGATAAACAATGGTACATCCAGACAATGGGAAAAGCACTAAAAATAAATGAGCTATCAAGCCATGAAGACATGGAAGAACCTTAAGTGCACATTATTAAGTTGAAAGAAGCCAATCTCAAAAGGCTACTTACTGTATGATTCTAACTACACAACATTCTAAAATAGTAGAATAGGTAAAATTATGGAGACAGTTACGGATAGGTGGTTGCCAGGATTTCAGCAGGGGAAGGAAAAAGAGGAGGAACAGAGAGGACTTTCATGGCAGTGAAACTATTCTGTATGATACTACAATGATGGATATATATCATTATATATCCGTCAAAACCCATAGAACATGGAACGCCAACAGTGAACTCTAATGTAAAAATGGACTTTGGGTGATAATGATGTAACAACATAGTTTTGTTTCAAGTAACAAATGTGCCATCTTCATGTGGGATGTGTATAGTTCAGGTGTTTGTGTATGGGAAGTATATGGGAACTTCACTTTCCTCTAAATTTTACTGTGAATCTAAAATTGTGCTAAAAAGTAAAGTCTTTTTTTTTTTTTTAATATGCTAGGCATCTAATGAGTCTGAGAAGAGCGATTTCTATTTCTAACAAAAAATCTTGCATTAGTGAATGGAAAACTTTTTTAAGGATAAATGTTCTGCAGAAGCACAGATAAATTTAATTAAAGCTGCAAGACAACTTATGCTGAAGATGAAGCTCCACAAATGTATCTAAAAACCAATGGCGATACTGAACTCTTAATAAAAACGTAGTGTTAAGTTTTAAGGATCTAAATTGTTATTTTTTTTTTTTTTAGGAAAAATGCATAGAAAATATTATTCGAAGGCTTATATTCGGCTAAGACTTAACGTGTGTGTGTGTGTAAAATTTTTCACCTAGAGTTCATTTCTGCACAAATGCTAAGAGAATGGTGTGGTGGTCTGGGTTCTTGCCCCTCACCAAGAAATGGGGTGGAGGCTCTGGCAAAGAAGAATGTGAGGCTGTTCACTGGTGGAGTAAGAAGCCTAAGGAGCTCTCACAATAGCAGGGTTGCTGAAGACTAGGCCTAATGACCTAATGACTAATGACCACTCTGGGAATGAGCCTAGGTCTAAGTCTGACTACTGAGGCCTTGCCTCAGGGTGTGCTTGGGTCTGTCTGTCTGTGCGCCTTCGCCGGCGTCTGCGTGGCCTGCTGGGGCACCGGGGAGAGTAGGGAGGAGGCCCTCTGCTCTGCTGCTGGGTAGAAGCTCTGCGGATGGGGCCCAGACGCAGTTGGGGGGCAATCCTCAAGTTTGCTTCTCCAGCATATCCCACCTGGAGTGTCGAAAGGTCACTGGAGAGCTGCCAGCGTTGTAAAGACGAGTAAGATGGGGTACAGGTGCCATGTCCGTATGTCGAGAACAAAGGCTGAGCTTGGGGAAAGGACGTAGAAGATCGCTGTGGGGCACGGAGGCACGAGGACGTGGGCAGGAGCCAGGTTACAGCTTGTTCGCCTGAGTCACCTCTGCGGTCCTGGGACTGCCTCCCGCTCTCCTGGCTCGTACTTCCGCTGGTAGGGCCATTCCTTATCCACCTGCCCACTGGGTTGCGGCAAGGGAGGTCCACGCCCCAGGCATCCGCCACGTGCGCCAGCAGCAGCTGGGAGAGATGGCGGTGCGCGCGCTCGTCCCAGTGCACGCCGTCTCGCTGCCGGTGCTGCCCGGCATGTCGGAAGTGGAAATGTAGGTCCAGCACATCGAAGCCGTGTCTGCTGGCCTCAGCTGAGCTGTAGAAGTTGGCCTCCATCACGTCTTCCCGCAGGTGGGCGCCCTGGAGCTGGTGTTGGGTCGGGAGGAAGCCGCCCGAGACGACCTCGGCCACCGGCATGGCCGTGTTCCACACCAGGAGGCAGGACATGGACAGCACCTGGTCTAGGAGCCCGAACAGGCTCTCCAGATTCTCGCGGTAGCCCCTCCGGAAGTTCTGCCCGTACCTCGAGAGGTCCCACAGGCAGGAGTTCATGATGACCACGTCCGGGGCGTGCTCGCCGTGCCGCAGCTCTTCCAGGACTTCCACGACGTACTGAGAGTACACGCGCGTGAGGAAGTAGAAGCGCACCAGGTGGTGGCCCGAGCAGAACTGGCGGACCTCGCGGTAGTGGGTGCCATTGTGCATGCGGCCCCGCCTGCCGCCCTCCAGCAGCACGTCCTGCTCGAAACTCAGCTCACCCTTGGTCTTCAGCTGACTGGAAGAGAGCAGACAGTCCTTCTGCAGCAGGAGCACCAGGTCCTTGTACACGACCCTCTGGACTGAGTCTCCCATGACGACCACGAACTTGTTGTGCAGCAGCTGCCGGACTTCGCAGGCCCGCAGGTGGGCCATGGTGACTGAAGACCGGGACGGCCTAGCTCTTGCCTTTCCTCAGGGCAGGTCGGAAGAGAGCTCAGAGGTAGGGCAGAACCGCACTGCAAAGAGGGCAGCGAGCGGGCGGGCGGCGGTGGGGTTGGGTGGAGTTCTGCCGGGCGCGGGGCCTTCGCGGCGAGTGGAAGGGAAGGGGAGCGGCGGGCAGGGTACCGAGCTCTCCTCTGCCAAGTTGACTCTGCCCCAGGACGTGCGTGACCTCTGAACCGCGGAGGCCCTTGTGTGGGACTAAGCTCCACCTGGCGGAGGGGAGGTGCAGAACCCCAGCGGGAACCTGCCCCACTGGGCTATGGAGTGATCCTTCTCATTCACTGCATTTGTTCATGTGCGTGTTTCAAGTTCCTCAGATTTGGAATGCTGTTAGTTTGTACTTTGGGGCACATCCAGTCCACTGCCCGCTCTTTGTTTTACCAGTTATCTCGCTAATGGGCCCACTGTCGCATCTGGGATGGCTCTCTTTGTTATGTCTCTTGATTTCCGTTTGTGTCCCCGCCTCTGCTTGAGAATTTCTTCATTGCTGTCTTGCTTCTTCTGAGCTACCTCCTGCACACTCCTGTACTTGAGGATTTTGAGGAATGACTCCACTGTGAGAGGGGTGCCATTTCCAGGGGGCGAACCCCACTGAGGACTGATCTAGAGCCAGGATTTCCAAGCTGTGATTGGTAGAGTAGTCGGACCCTGTACAAATACTAGATGGTTCAACTTATTTTTTTTTCCTTTTAATTAAACGTTATTATCATCTATCTCATTGTGGATTTTCATCCACTTATAAGACACAGTACAGAGATTCCCGTGTGCCTACTTTACCCAATGGATAATATCTTGGAAAACTATAATATAGTGCCACAACCAGGATGTGAACCTCGATATATTCAATATACATGCCTTTCCTCACTGGCAAGGATCTCTCCCGTTTCTCTTTCCTCAGGGCAGCACCTCCCTCTTGCCCCATTCCCCTAATGCCTGGCAGCTGCCAAACTGCTCCCCTTTTTTAGAGTTCTGCCATTTTGGGAATTCTGTATAAATGAAAATTGCACGGTATATAACCTTGGGGGAATTGAATTTTCTCCCTCGGCATCATTCTCTCGAGATTCACACAGGTCTGTGGGGATTTATCTAACATGCCCACTTTATAAGCTCTAACTGCCTGTTTCCTGCATTATGAAGTGAATTTTCCAGTGGCACAAATGTGTCAATACTCTGTTGCCTTTTCTATTTGCTGAGTACTATTCTATGGTGTGGATGTACCACAATCACTTTAGCCATTTTCTCTTTAAAAGGTTGTTGGAGTTGTCTCCAGTTTTTGGCTATTACAGATCATGCTGCTGTGAACATTCTAGTACAGGTTTTTGTACTACAAACTAGAACTTAGGTTTTCATTTCTCTGGGATAAGCCTAGAACTGCGATTGCTGGGTTGTATAATGTTTGCAAAATTAGTGCTTTCAGAAATGCCCAGACTTTTCCAGAGTGGTTTTGTCATTTTACCTTCCCACCAGCAATGTATGAATGGCTGAATTCCTTCTCTAGGCTATATATATAAATATCCTGCATATGACCTTTCTGGTTGTATGAACCCTGGTCTCCTTCCTTGGATGTGGATATAAGCTTCAAGCTGTATCATGCAGTCCTCCTTCATCTTTAGGCATGGATTTGAGCATCTAGCCTGTGTAGCCTTAGCCTCGTCATCTTTGCTTAGGGATGTGGGCTTCTTGCTGAATAAATCCTGATCTCCCTCTCTCTATCCTTGGTCCAAGATGGAAACTTCCTGGACCTATTTTTAATTTTTTTTTTTAACATGCTAGTAAACGATTCCCTTTTAAAATGCCCCTGATAGTTATATTTATCAGTCATGAAGACCTTTGTGTGAAATAGCTTATTTTGGAGTCACTGTAATTATTTTTAGTTATGACATAAATATAAATTCATAAAGTTATAAAAGTCACAAAGTAGCATTTTAAGTATTATCAAGAATTGTGCTTGTTTCTATATCAAGGGAAAATTCATACTTTTTTCACCTTTACGTACTTTCTTTATATTATATAAATTTTAAAAAACTAATTATAAATCAACTGGTTTGTACTTTCTTTACATGTTTTACAAATTTATTATTGGGGTCTTCAAAGTCTCTTACCTTCACTACAAAAGTGTGGTTTATATTAGTTTAACAATTTACTGTAGGACCCCTAAAATCAATGGTTAGTCCTTAATGGTGAGAAAGCAAATAGAAATTATTCAACAGTGCATGTAAGAATCACCTGAAATTGTATGTTATTTTATGAAAACAAAGTGGTTTGTTTGTATATTGCATTTTATAGGTAATAACTAAATAATAGAATTAAAGTCAATTTAGAATAACTTACATATAATCACCTGTTACTCTTCAGTTACTTCATGGACATGCTACCCTTTTTCTGAGTGAGAATTCTCTGCTTACAGCATAAAATGCAGAAAGAAAATGTTTTAAACCAAGTTATGGTGATATCTTAAGAGGCCTTTATACAGTATTTTAAAACTAAACATGTGAGTAGCTAAAGAAGTATTATATTTATTAGAATATCACTGTAGTTTTTATATGCCCAAATACTAATTACAGGAAATAAATTTTTAATCTAATAAAATTAAAGGAAATGGACTAATTTCAATTTTTTCTTAAAGAGCTTTTTCTTTCTTTCTTTTTTTTTTTTTTTTTTTGGCAGAGCTTGGCTCTGTCTTCAGAGCACAAGTGAAATAAGTATTGTTAGTTACCAGTTAAGTTTTTAAGAATACTTTCATCTACTTGTTTATTCACATTGATTTTTTTTTTTAAAAATCTGTTATTTGACAGATTTGCATTTTCTTTTGTGTTGTATAAATACAACCTTGAAAGACATTTCTTTGTATTTTATTCCCTGCTATAAGTATAGAAACATTTTAATTTAGGACCAGTGAATGTTAATGCAAATAGGGAAAGATGTGAATGCTTACTTTAATTCATTTTCCAATGTGACCAGTTTTTCAACTGTTTTTTTTCCTAAAGCCTAAAGTTCTTTATCAATAATATAAAAACCTGAAATGTGTTCAATTTAAATATGATACTAGCATGAGCTTTTCAATATTTTTCATTTTAGTGCTCTTTAAAATTACAAATATTATAGATGATTTTAAAAACTTAGAGAATTATAAATAAATATTAAGTCTTTACTCTTATACAGTCTCAAAAATTGAGTGTGTATCCATTTAGACCTCTTTTATACCTTTACAAACAATATGCTTAAGTATGTATACATTTTGTTATATAAAATTTGTCATTCTCCACATTATTCTATAACTTGCTTTTTCATATAACATTATATAACAAAGATCTACCTTGCATCAAGTTCCTTAAAAAATGGAGCTTAAAGAGAAAGCTGATTTGCTAATTTATTAGCAAGCATAATCCCAGAGAAATTGGAGAGAGTCAGAGAAGAAAGGAGAACAAATATGATGGAATGCATTACTGGGCTGGGTCTGTGAGTGTCACTTGCAACTGACAGTGTAATCTCATAAGCTCTTCTTTCCAAAGACTGTATAAACTACTTCATCTCAGGACAGTTGAAGGAAGAAAAATGTATCTACCATCTCGTTATCTCTCATATGTCAAAAATGTATTCACTGCATAGGGCATTCAGTTCCCCTATAATTCCAGATTGCCACTATGTGAGTGTTAAATGGATCCCCTTGCCACCGATAATTCAACAACAGAAAAGGCCTGAGGCAAAAGGTGCGAGTTTTAATAAGGCCTGAGAAAAGTCAAATGCCACCATAACAGCTGGGACACAGCTTCTATGAAAAGGATCAGCCATGGTGGTACATAATGATGTCTGAAACATGTTTCCTGTGTCTTACAGATATAGCTAGCTCATTCTTTTAAATGGCTGAATAGTATTCCATTGGATGGATGTACTACAATTTATTTAAATAATATCCTAAGAATAATAGTTTTAATGATAATAAGGAGAAAAAGAAATAAGGCGGGGGGTGGGGGTGGGGGTGAAAAGGGCATAACATTGAATCTAAATCTTGGGTTAGACCATGCCAATTAATTCTCTCCATCCAGAATTCCAACCTTTACTTTCTGCTTCCATCTTACTTTCTCAAGATCCTTCTGCTACTTTCTGCTGCTGCTTTTCCAGTGTGATTCTATAATTTGATATTTTTGCACAATCTAGTCCTGCTTTTTGTAACTATTAATTCTGAGCATGGAGAACCTTTGAGAATCAGGGTATTTATACCTATAGGATTTGGATTTTTAACTTTTGATTTGGGTACTTAGAACAGAGAAGGACCAGATTGATTTTCAACAGAAAAAGGCCTAGAAAAAGAAGTTATAGGCATTCCTGTTTGGACTAAAGTGGGAGAGTTTTGGAAGCGTTGTAGGGAAGAATCCAGAAAGGTAGTAGGTGTCAGCGATACCAGCCATGAAATCACTGGGGAGTAAAGGGAAAATATGTCATTTTTATACAGCGTCTTTTAAGAGACTTCTACAAAGATCTGAATTACTTTTCAGTGCTTTCTTGCATACAGCACCATGCTCAGGCCAGCCATGGGAAGAGCCAGCGATGTTTGGGGTTTATATGTACAACCTCCCTTAAAAATTAGCTCAGTAACCACATTGGTTTCTGTAGAATACCTGGGCCTTTTCTTCCTCTGTGGCTTCATTTGCAATTGCATAGTTAAAATTACATTTATGTGAACTCCTGGAATCATCTCTGTCTCTTGGAATCGACTCAGTATTTCCTGGCATAAAAATCAAGCCTACCTTTTTTTCTTTTTCCCCCTAAGTAAATATTTAATTATTTTTCAAGTTGATGTTTTAAAAATTTGATTTACTCCCTCTACTGTTTCACTGAAAGTCCACATTTAGTTATTTGTTTTAAACAGTGGACATGCTCATGTCATAAAAGAATGACTGACTCTATTCACTATCAAATGAAAGAATACATCTTGCAGTGGCTAAGCAGATGACCTGTTATTTATAGTTGTTAGCCTGTTCTATGGAGTGATAGAAAATACACAACCTTTGTTCGACATTCAAATTATTTGTGCATGAAGATCAAATGCTGTTTTAACTGTTGTTTACTTTTAGTAAGCACTGTTTCTTGCCTCATAGAAAAGTATCATCTAATAAGAGCATTGTCACTACATAACGATTCAATACTGATACTGTAGGGTAAATTGAAAAC
>NW_011888823.1:8056182-8124721 GCF_000151845.1 Pteropus vampyrus
CAAGAATTGTGCTTGTTTCTATATCAAGGGAAAATTCATACTTTTTTCACCTTTACGTACTTTCTTTATATTATATAAATTTTAAAAAACTAATTATAAATCAACTGGTTTGTACTTTCTTTACATGTTTTACAAATTTATTATTGGGGTCTTCAAAGTCTCTTACCTTCACTACAAAAGTGTGGTTTATATTAGTTTAACAATTTACTGTAGGACCCCTAAAATCAATGGTTAGTCCTTAATGGTGAGAAAGCAAATAGAAATTATTCAACAGTGCATGTAAGAATCACCTGAAATTGTATGTTATTTTATGAAAACAAAGTGGTTTGTTTGTATATTGCATTTTATAGGTAATAACTAAATAATAGAATTAAAGTCAATTTAGAATAACTTACATATAATCACCTGTTACTCTTCAGTTACTTCATGGACATGCTACCCTTTTTCTGAGTGAGAATTCTCTACTTACAGCATAAAATGCAGAAAGAAAATGTTTTAAACCAAGTTATGGTGATATCTTAAGAGGCCTTTATACAGTATTTTAAAACTAAACATGTGAGTAGCTAAAGAAGTATTATATTTATTAGAATATCACTGTAGTTTTTATATGCCCAAATACTAATTACAGGAAATAAATTTTTAATCTAATAAAATTAAAGGAAATGGACTAATTTCAATTTTTTCTTAAAGAGCTTTTTCTTTCTTTCTTTTTTTTTTTTTTTTTTGGCAGAGCTTGGCTCTGTCTTCAGAGCACAAGTGAAATAAGTATTGTTAGTTAGCCAGTTAAGTTTTTAAGAATACTTTCATCTACTTGTTTATTCACATTGATTTTTTTTTTAAAAAATCAGTTATTTGACAGATTTGCATTTTCTTTTGTGTTGTATAAATACAACCTTGAAAGACATTTCTTTGTATTTTATTCCCTGCTATAAGTATAGAAACATTTTAATTTAGGACCAGTGAATGTTAATGCAAATAGGGAAAGATGTGAATGCTTACTTTAATTCATTTTCCAATGTGACCAGTTTTTCAACTGTTTTTTTTCCTAAAGCCTAAAGTTCTTTATCAATAATATAAAAACCTGAAATGTGTTCAATTTAAATATGATACTAGCATGAGCTTTTCAATATTTTTCATTTTAGTGCTCTTTAAAATTACAAATATTATAGATGATTTTAAAAACTTAGAGAATTATAAATAAATATTAAGTCTTTACTCTTATACAGTCTCAAAAATTGAGTGTGTATCCATTTAGACCTCTTTTATACCTTTACAAACAATATGCTTAAGTATGTATACATTTTGTTATATAAAATTTGTCATTCTCCACATTATTCTATAACTTGCTTTTTCATATAACATTATATAACAAAGATCTACCTTGCATCAAGTTCCTTAAAAAATGGAGCTTAAAGAGAAAGCTGATTTGCTAATTTATTAGCAAGCATAATCCCAGAGAAATTGGAGAGAGTCAGAGAAGAAAGGAGAACAAATATGATGGAATGCATTACTGGGCTGGGTCTGTGAGTGTCACTTGCAACTGACAGTGTAATCTCATAAGCTCTTCTTTCCAAAGACTGTATAAACTACTTCATCTCAGGACAGTTGAAGGAAGAAAAATGTATCTACCATCTCGTTATCTCTCATATGTCAAAAATGTATTCACTGCATAGGGCATTCAGTTCCCCTATAATTCCAGATTGCCACTATGTGAGTGTTAAATGGATCCCCTTGCCACCGATAATTCAACAACAGAAAAGGCCTGAGGCAAAAGGTGCGAGTTTTAATAAGGCCTGAGAAAAGTCAAATGCCACCATAACAGCTGGGACACAGCTTCTATGAAAAGGATCAGCCATGGTGGTACATAATGATGTCTGAAACATGTTTCCTGTGTCTTACAGATATAGCTAGCTCATTCTTTTAAATGGCTGAATAGTATTCCATTGGATGGATGTACTACAATTTATTTAAATAATATCCTAAGAATAATAGTTTTAATGATAATAAGGAGAAAAAGAAATAAGGCGGGGGGTGGGGGTGGGGGTGAAAAGGGCATAACATTGAATCTAAATCTTGGGTTAGACCATGCCAATTAATTCTCTCCATCCAGAATTCCAACCTTTACTTTCTGCTTCCATCTTACTTTCTCAAGATCCTTCTGCTACTTTCTGCTGCTGCTTTTCCAGTGTGATTCTATAATTTGATATTTTTGCACAATCTAGTCCTGCTTTTTGTAACTATTAATTCTGAGCATGGAGAACCTTTGAGAATCAGGGTATTTATACCTATAGGATTTGGATTTTTAACTTTTGATTTGGGTACTTAGAACAGAGAAGGACCAGATTGATTTTCAACAGAAAAAGGCCTAGAAAAAGAAGTTATAGGCATTCCTGTTTGGACTAAAGTGGGAGAGTTTTGGAAGCGTTGTAGGGAAGAATCCAGAAAGATAGTAGGTGTCAGCGATACCAGCCATGAAATCACTGGGGAGTAAAGGGAAAATATGTCATTTTTATACAGCGTCTTTTAAGAGACTTCTACAAAGATCTGAATTACTTTTCAGTGCTTTCTTGCATACAGCACCATGCTCAGGCCAGCCATGGGAAGAGCCAGCGATGTTTGGGGTTTATATGTACAACCTCCCTTAAAAATTAGCTCAGTAACCACATTGGTTTCTGTAGAATACCTGGGCCTTTTCTTCCTCTGTGGCTTCATTTGCAATTGCATAGTTAAAATTACATTTATGTGAACTCCTGGAATCATCTCTGTCTCTTGGAATCGACTCAGTATTTCCTGGCATAAAAATCAAGCCTACCTTTTTTTCTTTTTCCCCCTAAGTAAATATTTAATTATTTTTCAAGTTGATGTTTTAAAAATTTGATTTACTCCCTCTACTGTTTCACTGAAAGTCCACATTTAGTTATTTGTTTTAAACAGTGGACATGCTCATGTCATAAAAGAATGACTGACTCTATTCACTATCAAATGAAAGAATACATCTTGCAGTGGCTAAGCAGATGACCTGTTATTTATAGTTGTTAGCCTGTTCTATGGAGTGATAGAAAATACACAACCTTTGTTCGACATTCAAATTATTTGTGCATGAAGATCAAATGCTGTTTTAACTGTTGTTTACTTTTAGTAAGCACTGTTTCTTGCCTCATAGAAAAGTATCATCTAATAAGAGCATTGTCACTACATAACGATTCAATACTGATACTGTAGGGTAAATTGAAAACATAAAAAAAAAATCCATAAGTTATTTTTATTAGCTAAGCAGCATATCTCCAATGAAAGGATTCCTATCTTTTTGTATCATCTGCTTCACTTTCTCCCTCAAACCACTGGTGCTGTGAACCTTCATTATTATCCTTAGAGCATTCTGGTTGTGTTTAACTCATGAACTGGGTTCCATCCCCAGATGCCTTTGTGCCTATTACTTAAGACTTTAGTGCCTTCTCTAATTCAAATAAAACTATTTACTTTGGGTTTTGTATTTACAACTTTTTTTTTTTTTTTTTTTTTTTTTTTAATGAGCATCCTAAAGCCTTGGTCACTGTTTCTGCAACTAATATTCCATGGCATACTAGTCCTGGCAGATTTCATTTTCAGAAGAGTAAAAAAAAATATACTTTGGTAAATGTTAAAAAATGCTATTTACTATATACTCCTTCCTTGAAAATTACATATATATTTCCAAAATAAAGAATCTGAAAAGTCTCAGTATAAAAACATTTGCTGAACTTTAACCTAGGCATTTCCAAAATTGTATTGAAAACTCAAAAACCATTTACATCTACAAGTTTATTTGCTACACTCTACATTAATGTGATTTTACTAGGTGGCTATCTTTATTACATGACTTTACTCTTAAGGAAACTTACAGAGGACATTAAAGTTGCAAATAACTTTATTGTTCATTTTAAGAACTTTTAGAAAATCCATTTATCTAAATACTCTATTTACCTTCATCAGAGTAAATACCATTTCTCAGGATAATATGGCATCAAAGGAAGGGTAACGCTTCAGGAGTCTCTTTGTAACCATGTCCATGCTGTGTTCACCAATCCTATTATCCCATGAATCTTCTGCAATCTTAATCAAACCCCCACTTTAACCATGCCCCTCAAATCTCATAAATATCTCCCCTTTGGCTTTCCCACTTAGAGATGCTTCTAAAGCTATCAAAGAAGCTATCTTCCTCACCATGATGAGTAATAAACCCAGCTTTGCTTTGTTAACAGAATATTTCAGGGGATCAGCATTTGATAATCTGATCACACAATACTTTTCATGTAAACCTATTTATATCCAGAGGAACCATTGTTTCCAGGAATACACTTGAGGGCATGGAGGCTCAAAGGATTGTGCCAGAAAATTTAGTGCCCAAGAAGGCCTGGATCTGCTCCTGTATGTAGGGTGGGTCTCAAAATTTTATATCTAGAATTTATTTGGAAGAGAACGACCAAGCTAAAAATCTCTGAAATGTCCTCCAATTGAATATGTAAAATATCCACTAACAAATGTAATTTAATAAACCTCATCTTAGCGAGGGCAACTCTTGGTACCATAGCTGTCCGGGACTTCCAGGAAAGCCCAGGTACTTCCAGGCACTTCCCAGTGAATGTACCAGTAACCTGTTCTGCAGGCTTGACATGGGGAGATAGGTCTGGGAGAATATAACTGATGCAGGATATTCCCTCTGTCTCATATCCCCAATTTCCGCAAACAGGGCTACTTGTCATCTGCTGTTTTATCACCTGCTCATGTCCTTTGCTCTCTGCCATGCCCTCCTCCACCCCTGCACCCCTATACTCGTGCACAAGATGAGATGGGCAGAAAACAGAAGACTGATTCATATGTGTTGTGCAATTTTACCATATTTCATGGTTAAAAATTTAAAGATTAAACAGAAATTGTACATCTGTTGTAACTACCTGAACCTCAGTGTTCTCATTTGAACAATGGAGATGTTTGTAACTGTTCAATATTTCAAAGGTTGTTGTAGTGATTAGCATAGAAAAGTACTAAGAATATAAAGCTTCACTAAATGTAAACCATTATTGATATGTAAAGGTGGTTATAGGTATCGGTGCTACTTCATAATAAGGTAGAAGTAATAAGAAAAATAGTCTTGTATTACCCTTGCCACTTTAAATATTTTCACTATATTATTATGGCTTTCAGCAAAATCTTAGTTTAAGGTAACTACTGTCATTTTTGCCTACACGTTCAGCTTTAGTTTTGAATTTAATTCATTCCAACTAGAAAACTACAGCAGTGATCAAAGGCATAATTATAACATATTTATAGCCTATTATTACTGTAACATTCTGAAGTAAAGGGCAAAAATTCCACCCAGTGAACTTGTTCTTCCTGTTACTGACACAAGATTGAGACATTTAAATGCTAAGACATGGATCCCTGAGGCAGAACATAAAATATTTATAATGAAGGGAGTATGGACCAATAAATTTCTGTTATGAATGTTTTTAGCTAGAAGAAATAATAAATAACCTTCTATGGGCAATATTTCAGTTTGCATTTATTGTACCTCATCACATCAGATTTTCAGGAAACAATAATGATTGCATAGTAGGACACTAAATTACTCTCATGTTTAATGAACAATTAAACTGTTAAGCTTTGATTAAGATAAAAGAGCCTCACTAATTTGACTGGGAGATGTAGTTTGCTTGGAAAGGCATAGTTTGTGATAGCATCAATAAAGATATTATAATTTATATAATTTCTATTAAAAAGAGTAATTTCATATATAGGTACACTTTGAAAAAGGTATATAAAACTCAGATTTAGGGAGAAGAAAGGAATAGCTTTTAAATAATAGATTAATTATGTACTTAGAGTGTCTTATGTATAGTCTATTTGAACAGTTTTAAAAAATTGGTACGGGAGATGGCTTAAATTTTATCAGATTATGCATATAGTCATTGCTAGAAGATACTGTGGTACCTGGGAGATAGTTCAGGATCGGGTGTCAGAAGATTAAAATTTAAGTCAGAGTTCTGACTTTGTACCTTACTAGCTGTGTGGCCCTGGGCAAATCATTTATCTTCTTTGGTTCTGTTTCTTTATTTGTGAAGTAAAAGTAAAAAGATATCCGGCATGGTGGTAGTAAAGATGACATGAGATGGCTTATGAGTTTTAGCCTGGGCTCTCCTGGAAGGAGAGCCTGTGAGCAAGTTTTTCATTGGCATTTGTGATCCTGGGAACTAGAAGGAGTGAGGGACCAGCAAGGAGAGTGAGTCAACACCAGCATGAGTTGCCAGGGAGCCACTACTACAAGTGCCTACTTTCTTGATCACAAAGGATACTATCACAAAGCCTTAACATGAAATGTAAGTCAGGACCATCTGTCTAGGGGAAGCGTGAAAGAAGAATATATTTATTCGTTTCCTTCCCCCATCGGTCGCTCATGGGGTATAATATAGGCTGAATTGTATTCCCTCAAAATCCATATATTGAAGGGCTAACCCCCAATATCTTTCAATGTCACTGTATTTGGAGATAGGACCTTTAAAGATGTGATTAAGTTAAAATGATCCAGTCTGACTGGTATCCTTATAAGAAGAGGAAATTTGGACAGAGAGACACCAGGAGTGCATGTACACAGAGGAAAGACCATGTGAGGACATAGCAAGAAGGCAGCTATTTGCAAGCCAAGGAGAGAGGCCTCGGAAGAAACCACATCTGCTGATACCTTGATCTCAGACTTCCAGCCTCAAGACCTGTGGGAAAATAATTTTCTATTGTTTAAGCTACCCAGTCCATGGCATTTTGCTATGGCAGCCCCAGGAAGCTAATACAGGCTGTTAACTTTACCATATTCAGGGTTATACATGTGTGAGTGAAGAGTAGGTTCCCTCCCTGTCCCCACCTTGAAGTTTCAACAGAAAAGCCTTGACTGGCAAGTGAGAGATGGAGTTCTGGGGCCAAGTGCTGTCTGTGGGATGCTGACCAGAGCCATCACAGACCAAGTGGTCACTTTGGTGTCTGGAATAGGATAGATGAGACCAAGAGAATCCAAGGAGGTGCACAGAAGGTATTAATACAGCATGCAAATCATTTTAAAGGTTATTAGTTATTATCAAGGATAAAGCTACTTATTGGTACTTTATGTATTTATATAGAGTTCATTAGGAATATATATGGTTTATGAGCTCATAATCATATTACTAAATTTTGTTTTGAATCATGTTTACGTAGAAGTCTTCTGAGACCAAAGAGAGATAGCCACATATTTCCTCCAGAGAGCAAGCAAAAATCTAGAGTCTTTAAAAAAGAGTAAACAAATGATATACTTGAGAAAGCATTAAAATTTTCTTTTGTATATGTGCCCACTTGCCTTGAAATCCAGAGCACCAGGATTTAGCCTTCAAGTTCCATGTACCATGGTCTATTGCAAAGAATCCTGAATTGGACATACCAGAGAGATGAGTGATTTTCTTGGTCACACGGGGCATGCATATGGTGATAAGTTGGGTTACACAAGACCACGAAAGCTTTCTGTTATATTTGTGGAGATGTCGGGAAATATCTCCATATTTCAGGGGTAGTTAAAGGGTTTGTGGATTGGTGAAGTGAGAAGGAGTGACAGGAAATGTGGTTTCTGTGGGTAAAGAAATGGAGTCAGGAGTCCTGAGTGCTCTGACATACACGTGTGGAGTGTCCTAGAAATGTGCTCATGCAGAAACCAGCGATTGAACACTTCACTTATCAGTTTTGAATTTTCTATTTCAACAAATTTGACATCATACACGCTTCATGTATACATTCAGGTCTAGGAGGAAAACAGGTCAAAATCTATCTTCAAAGTTGGTATTCAGTAGAAGTCGAACGGGTTTTCGTAATAAAGATTGTCAAAATGTTTGCTTACTGGGGAGCCTGATGAATGTTGGTAAGATGAAAAATGAACACTAAAATTGTAGGTTTTGCATAAGTCATCATTTAATAACTACCTTATTTACCTAATAACTACCTTATTACCTAATAGCTGAGAAGGAGAACACAAGAGGAGACAGATGCGCTTGCTCACCCACTGTTGAGCTTTGTGTGCATCTCTGGCCGAGTGCCATTTCCAGGTGTTTGGTATTGAGCCAAGTACTAAAATTAGACATTTGGTACAGCCCTTGTGTGAGACACAGGGGTGATGTAGAGAAGCTTGTTGAATCCTTGGCCCTTGACACTACTTACTGTTAGAGCCTTTCTTTCTAGGAGTGTCAAAATTATCCACCAATTAAAAAAAAATGAAATCCATAAGATAGAAATGTGATTAGAAAAAAACTTAGACCCCAGATGTTAAAGCAAGGTCTCCCTCAAGCTATACTTGTTTACTGAAACTTTTTAAGTTTTCTATTTCTTTGGAAAACCATAGAATTTGAGTGATGCTTCTATCTTTTTCAAGGTTTGGTCCAAATGTATTATGAAAGTGCTCATAGGTACAGGAAATTGTAAAGATAAAGTCTGGGCAAGCAAAACCGATATTTCAGACGTTGAAATTTTAAGAAATAGTAGTATGCCTATATGTGAATTAATCAGATTGTAGACTCTAATCCTCAATTTTGCAGGTCCGAAAACTCTTATTTTGTTGGTACCCACAGAGGGTACTGCAGAGTGATGCTACTAACTAAATCCCCAGTAGAATAGTATCTTATTTGTTATAATGAATTATGATTAATTTATCATGTTAACATGTCTGCTTGATTTGCTATCTACATATTATAGGATAAAATGATTTTAACAAGTGCTTATTGTCCAAATAGGTATACCTAATTGCTTTGATTATTTGTATCATATATTGAGGAAAAAACATAAAGAAAGGTGGAGAGATTTGTTGGATAAATATGAAGAAAAGTAACACTATTTCAAAAATAAAGAGGATTTCTAATCATGGCTGACCAGTCTTTCAGTTTTGCTATTAGGAAGTGGAGAGCATAGACCCCTGTCATCAGACAAGTGAGGCCTCTGTCTGCCATCTCTCCGCCATTACAGAGACCCAAGGGTCACACCTGCCATGGGTTTTCTACACTTGCTTTCTATCAAAAGGCTGTAAGAGCTCAACAATAACTGTTGGGTGGCTAGGAATGGTCAGAGAAGAGTTTGATTTAGTGTAGCTAACTTTCCTTGTATCAGGGACTAAGTCTGGGCACGGGCCTCTCGCTCTCTCCCATCCCCAAAGTTTATGAAATGCCTAATATCTATGATTGAGGGGAAGAAGAAAGGTAGGAGAGAATTTATGTGTTTAATATTTTGATCTCTGCACCACAATGAATGGGGCTTGGCTTTAAGATCCGAAATAGTAACTGGGCTTAATTTGATCTCACACACATTAGATAAGAAAGTCGAAACCAGAATAATGGCAGAGAGATATACCTTTTTTTTTTTTTTTGTGCCTCAGGCTTAAATTGGAACGAAAGTACCTCCTTCCCCAGGCTTGAGATATCTGGAAAGCAGAAATTAGCAATTCTAAAAGTTTCCCCAAGAGCAAGAATTTAAAGCAAATGAAGATTGTCTACCTCAAGAGATGTTCCATCTCAGCCATGGGGAAGCATGATAAAATGCCCCTCACCCATTATACCCATAAAGTAAACAGAATCCCTGTCCCCATGTTTATTTCTCAAGCTCCATACAGTAAGTTTTAATTTCTCGATTACCTACCATCTTACTCTCTGACAATCACACCTTTCTTTCTCTCCATATACTCAACCCTCCTCTTCAGCTCTGTTAAAATAAATGATTGATTCTGGTTAAGCCCTTTCTTTTGATTTTGGGCATGTGCAGTACTGGATCTTTTATCATTGTACGGGGTGTCCAAAAAGTTAGCCATCATTGTTAAACAGTATGTTAGTCACATTTCAAATAATAAGTTCAATATGTTTTCCTTCAACCACCAGACGCATTTTCAGCTGAAGTATTTTGAAATTGAAAGGAATGGGTTCAAGTGTTAATTTGAAAGAAAAAAATAAACCAATAAACAAACAAACAAAACCAATAAATACACTACTTTCTCTGCATTTCCAGACTTTTTAGATCCTCAAGTGTACATTCAGCGTACCTGTTTAGATTAAAAATTAAACCCATTGCTTGAAATTTAGAGATATTGCACTCTCAAATATTTTAAGCATATTTTAAAAATGTAGCACAATATAAAAATGTTTGCCTATGTTCCCTAACCTTTTATATACAGTGTATTGTGATTCTTTTAGGTAAACATTCAGAGTCATACTGCTTCCAGCTTCAAACAGAACAGGGCCTATTGGTATTTACTGTCACTTAATACTGGCTACTAACTGATGTATTACTAGGGCTTTGTCTTTTTTATTTTCTCCATGTCACTGAATCTGATTTTTTTAAAAAGGCATTTCGGTGTTCCATTCTCAGCATAAATAAATGCTCACAAAGAATCTCAAATGTTCTGCCCTTGACTTTGTATAGTTCATGCCAGAACAATTATTGCAACACCTAAAACAGCAGGAACTATTCACTCGAGGTCTGAACTTTTGAAGCAAATCCACTGTGTCTTCCTTAGCAAAGCTGTTGTCAGCCTTCTGTGCAGCTCATATTTATAACAAATAAAGAATAATAATTTTACAAATTATATTTAAGCCTCACAAAGTGAGAATATAGCTAATATTAGTGAAAATATCTTCTGGGTGCAGAGAAAGCCTTATGATGACAGAAGAAATAATGAAAGCAGGGGAACAGATAGTTCAGGGAGTTGAGAACCTCTCCGTCAGTATTTTCACACCTCAGCTGAATTCTTGCTTGCAGCATCTCTCAGGTGTGGTATTAACTTTTAACCAGTGTCTGGATAGGTCTGCAAGCCTTGAGGCCAAGCCCTGGAGCTTTGATGATGAGCATGTCCAAAGTGTGATTGAATGAAACGACAGTCCCTATCTGGGAGTCATAGTCTGATAATCTCCAGAAACTGGAGAGCTGATTCTGTTTGAAATCTCCTTTCTAAACATTCTTGGACCAGTGATGCTTACCACCTGAAACCTGAATCTAGTGTCTGACAAGTCCCAACATACCATAGCTCCTGATACCTACAAAGTCTGTACTCAGTCTAACCTATTGATTCCCTGAACTTGTTGCCTGAGGCAGAGAGGGAACTAATTAAAAGAAAATGGAGCTTTGAAAATCTCTGAGAATCTCTCTGAGATGCTGCCACTAACCTCGGGAATTTGAATCATTGCCCAGCACAGGAGCTAACAACAAATCTTTATCCATGCTGCTGAACTAGGAGTGAGTTGCCTTTAAAAATGGGAAAAGAAAAATCATAAACCTCCCTACTCCCATCTTCATTCTTCTCTAAGATTTTGAATGAAGAAAAAGAAATTTTATGGCCCCCCAAATGTATATGTGCATGTCTATATGTGCATGTATTTTGGATAATTATAGTTTGTATCTCCAGGTTGTGTATAGATATCAATTTTTTAAAATTCTGTGCAGTAAGGACAATTTCTTCTAATTTATAAATAGGAAAAATGAGACAGAGAGAAGTTAGGTAATTTTTCTTAAGTAATCTGAGTCAGCCAGAAAGACAGTTGGATGAGATTACAGCTCATAGTTGCTGACACTCAAATACACATGGAAACCACTAGACCACATCGCTATCTTTTTTTTTTTTTGGATCTACTCTAACAAAACAGCACTTATATGCATACAAAATCCTTGCCTGTTTTGTTCTGAGGTGGTTTTTAGTCAGATAGAAAAAAAAAAAAAAATCACAAATTTGTCACTAAATACTAGCCACGATGGCTCACCCCTTATTTTTTGAATATACTATGACCACTGGACAGTGGGGAAAAGATATAATACCAAGATCCTAATATTTTGTTGGTTGCATTTATGGCCACTTTCAGATTGAATCACTTCCAAAAAGCTGCAAAGGCATTTTGCCAGAATGGCTCCTTCTTTCCAGGCAAGGTCCAAAAACATGAGAATAGACCACAAGGCTATCATTAGATTAAAACAATAGACTAGGGCTCATTGTCCTAAAATCCTAAACCTGTTTCCCACATCAGATAGTTTGCTAGTAACCCATGAGTATTCATCCTTCCACACCTTGATTGAAATTACAGGTAAATAAAATTGGAAGATTTATTCCTGAATAATAAAGTAAATTTTCTTTGACTTTTTTTTTTTTTCTGATAACAAAGAATGATTTAATACAAAATTCAAAGCTCCAAACCCAGGGTACACATTTAGCAGCACAGAGTTAGCCAGTAACTGTTGAAAAGCATGAATCGATTCAGGTTCAGACTCTTGTATTCTCACTTTCTCCAGAACTGGAGAGGTGAGAAGCATAAACTGCTACTATTTCAGTTACACCAGAAACCCAAATGAACTAGAGAAAATGAGACTTTCACATAAGATGTTCTAGTTATCTATGTCTGTATACAAACCACTCCCAAATTATTGGCTTTGTTAAAACTGATTTATTATTTCTTAGATTCTGTGGGTTGGCAAGTTGATTCCTCTGCTGTTTTATCTTGGGCCATTCAGGTGACTGCATTCTGCTAGAGGATCAGCTGGAATGTCCAAGGTGGCAGTTGGTACTGGCTGTCAGCTGGGTCACTTTATGCCTCCATGTAACTTATATTCTTTCTGTAGGCTAGACTGCCTTTCTTACCTGAAAGTTTCAGGGCATTATTCCAAGAGGGCAAAGGCAGAAGCCAAAAATCCTCTTAAGGTTTGGACACTTGAACTTGCACATCACTTCTGCCACATTCTAACGAAGAATATCACAAGGCCACCCCGTATTCAAAGAGTAGAAAAATAAACTCCGCCTCTGGATGAGAGAAACTGCCAAGTCACATTACAAAGAGACATGCCTACTGGGATAGGAGGAATTTGAGGCTGTTAACCATCTACCACATAAGATGTACAAGGGAAATGAGGAAATTAAGGAAAGAGTTCTGCATCCTGTGGCATTTTCTGGGAAGATGAAGATTATAGAGAAAGAAGTCACAATTTAGCCCAGTGTAATAGATACTTCAGATAACTCATAAATAGGGCAAGTTCTTGATCTTTGAGGTTTTTTTGGGGGGGAGGGGCATAGAACTAGAGTAAATACTGTCCTTATAGTGTAAATACTGCCCCCAAACTCCTGGGCTTCTTTGAATTTGAACTCAGATAACAAAATTTCTAGCAGATACTACATTCTCTGTTTAAAACAAAACATTGAACTATGGATTGCCTTCTGAAGCATGCCAGTCCTACCATATTTTCAATACTCGTTTCTCTGGAATATTTAATGGAATATAAGAGGCAATGGTCAGTTAGAACAATGAGCTGGCAAGGAGCTAACCTGTGTGCCCCAGTGGTGTGGCTCATCAAGACAAACATTCCTGGTACAAAGACTGCAGTTTGAGAACTTGTCTACCGATGGCTTTAAAATGGAATTCTCAAAACGGTCCATGAGCTCAGACTTCCATTGCCCTTTTACTTTACAGGGTATTGGAAGTAAAGGATTTGAGGCTAAAAGACCTACTCGGGATTCTAAAATAAGCTCAAAAGGGTAGAACTAGGAAAAAAAAGATACTTTGAAGACTCACTGAATAAATGTTCATGAAAAGATTTTGTTTTATAGACTATTTAATAATAATATGGGGAGGGCATTTCTGTCAGCCACAGTTATTCTTTGATTTACTTGGCTCCAAAGAGTTTTCTTTTCTGTTCATAGAAAAGAAAGAAAAAAAGCAATGAAAAAGTTTACTTGCCAAAGAGAGTTTTAGTTTTCATATGTCATTGCTCTGGGAATTTAAACCAGTGGGTTTGTTTACCTTGTGGAAGACAAGTCTCTCATACTCATAGACTTTAATATACACAGACATGACAAGAATGCTTTAATGGAGAGACTGTAAAAGGCATAAATAAGCTATTTTATGGATTTGGTCTAGGGAAAAGCCACCTTCTAAGTAATACCACTTAAGAGTTCCAACCAGAAATTCCAAATATTATTTTCTAAGGAGCAAATTTTAATTAGTATATAACAGAAGAGAGGAGAGTATGGTGACAATTTAAAAAACTGTACAATGAATAGAGTTGTTCTTTCAGAGGTACAACTTGTCTCCATGCTTTTGGGAGAGAACAATTTTGTGCTAATTGAAGTTTTAGTGTTCTATGCAGTTTGCATTTAGAGAATGGTCAAGAAAAATGCATACAATAAGACCTATACATTTTTTTAGAAACTTCATTGGTGAATTCCAGGTCTTGCACTAATGACATTAGAGAACTTTCAAAGTGACCTTTCTGCTTGGACAATTCAAGTCAATCTCTGTATCAGTTTCTTTTTTTAATTCTTGAATTTATGCAACCCGAAGCACTACTGGAAAGAAGAAAACTGGAGGTGAAACAAGGAATACAATCTAATATAATGGCTTTGTCAGGAAAAAATAGAGGTCTTTTTCTGCAGAGAGTTCCTGTGAGCATGGTTAGATACATTATCTGTGGAGGATAATGTGGTCTTGGTGCTGGATAATATGGAGAATTAGGAAAAAAATAGTGCTTTCTCCAGACCAAACCTCAGGGATGGGCCTTAGAGAATTATTGTTTAACTTTTCTTTATGGGTCTTGCAGACTCTTTCAAAGTAAATGAGGATTTAGAACTTCATTATGCTTTCTCATGTTTTTCAAACTTTCTTTTCTCCAGCATCCCTCCACCTATGCCCATGGTAGCCTATTATGACTCTCCAGTATGTGTTATCTAGACTGTGAATCCCAGGAAGTTTTTCAGCTAAGAAATAATATTGTCCAAGAGAAAGTCCGTGCTCATATTCTAACTTATGGTTCTAGCCAGCCCATAGTAGTGTGCTCTTCAATTATGATTGTTATCAAGTTGGAAGGGATATTAAAGAAAGAGTTAAAGATAAATGTTTTCTTTTGCCCACTTGGATCAATTTTTAGTTTCTACCTTTGAAAGGGAGAAAAAAGTTTAAAATTTTAAGGGATTGGAATGTGGTATCACAATGTGGTGCTGAGGAAGTCATGTAATCAGAAAATCTTAGAATTAAAAAAAAAAAATCTACTAAATTCCAGAATAGGTAGCCACTGCTTGGTTAGATGGTTTGATTTCTAGTGATATGATATTTACTATTGCAAGACAGCTGATTCCACTGTTGGATAACATAAATGGTCAGTAAGTCATTTTTAGATTGAATCAAGGTTTTCTCCTAATATTTGCATTCATTGGACCTGCCTTTGCCTAGTGGATTAATAAAAATGATTTTTTTTTTTATTATAGAAAACCTCTCTGTAGCACTTATTGAGTGCTTCATCTATGTTAATTCATTTAACCTTCACAACAACCCTGGGAAGTAGGTACTTTTGTTAACCCCATTCTACCAATGTGGAAACTGAGGCATTCAAAGACTGCATTGAATTGCCCTAGGTTGTGTCATTATTAGGAGACAGAGTTTATATTTGAACCCAAGCAGCTAGATTCCAAGTCCTTTGCTATTAACAAGTACAGATACACATCAAACTGTTAAAAGCCAACAGCAGTATTTAGTAATTGATATAAGGACGTACCCATATCAGCAGTTGTTGCAATCAACAAGCTTTCTCTCTCTCTCTCTCTCTCTCTCTCTCTCTCTCTCTCTCTCAACATTCTCAGCATCTTATTCTATAAAGTCAAAAAGCATTTAGCTTTAATACATTTATAAAAGCACCTCAGTTGCGATGCTTACTACTTCCTTTAGGTAATCCTTGCACACTTGAGGACGAATGTCCTGCTTTCTTTAAGACTTCTCCTTTCCAGGCTAAACATCCCTAGTTCTTTAATAATACTTTATATTTATCTTTAGCCAGAAAATATTTGTCAGGCACATACTATTTCCCCAGGCAATGTGGTAGGCACTCTATAAAAACAAAACACTCAGAAATTAGCAGCTTACAGGTTTTGGGGGGAAGAAAAGTTTAAAAAATGATTATAGTGTATTAAAGACATTATAGAATTATTCTTCGAGTTCTTTGGGAGCAGAGACCTCTGAGTATTATGGGGCATTATGGAAAGATTTCCAGAGATGGTTATACTTAAATGAGACTTGAAGCATGGGTAGAAATAAGCTAGGTGGAGAGTTGGAGGAGGATACAATAATAGCATAAGAAACAAAATGGGCAAAGCCTTGGCAATATAACTGAATATGATGTATGTACTAGAGAACTGTAGCAGTTTAATTCTCTGGAGTGAAGGATGCATTTAAAGGAATAGCTGGAGATTAGATTAGAGAGGGAACAAGACTTTCTTTCCTAAACCTAGGTAGAGGGAAGCCACTATGATGTTTTAAGTGACTTCATTTAACAAATGTTTTTTGAGTGCCTACTGCATACTAGTCCTGTGCTTGACATTTGGGATTTGCTGTGAACAAAGACATCATTTCTGTTTTTTTGATACTTGCAGTCAATTGGAAAATAAAGAGACAATACCAATAAATGTAGTGCTATGATAAGGGACATATGGAAAGCTACAAAAGCATACATTTCTAGAATCTCATTTATCCTGGGATTACAGTTAGCCTTCTCAAGGGAATAATTTTTATGATAAGACTAAAAACACAAATGAAACTTAGCTATGAGAACCTGGGAGGTAGAGGTTCAGGGGGTGGGGAAAATGTACCTATCAGAAGAGGAAACAGAACCGATAATGTCCTTTTAACATGCAAACTTATCCTTTAACTTAGGAGATATCCAAGAATATCTTCATATTGTCTTTGGTTGGATTCCCTAGAAGTAGATCCTAAGACAAGAATTTGAATGAAAGTAGTTTATTTTCATGATCAGAGGAGAGTGGGGAAGTAACATTGAGAGGTTAAACTCTGAACAGAAAACATTAATGATCAGGTTACCTCTTTCAACATCTGGGGCTCAGTCCCACTGCGCAACTCTGGAAGACTGTGAAGAGCATGCCTCAGAATTTTGGTATCTGAGGAGCGAGGCAGCCAGGTTATTTATCCATCAAGTTACATCTGTAATTTATCGAAGGTTGTTCTTAAGCATATTAACTTCCCAACATTTCCAGGTTGGCCAGCATGTATGCTGAACAAGCTCCTAGAGCCAGAGGAAGCTCTCATACAGAGCCACAGGTGTTTGCAGTAAAATGTGTTCAGATGTGATATCTCATACTGACTACTCTCTTTTCTGTCAATGGATCTTCAAGATTGTTGGTCACAATTAAAAAAAAAAAAAACTTATAGTGGAAGAGATAGTAGGAAAAGCTATAGACCCTCCTGTTGCAACTTATTCCAAGGCCAAATATGCAATATATCATTCGTGTCCTCTACCAGTTATTTTAGATACCCCTTGACTTACTCAACACTTTTGCTGTTCTAAATCGCTTGTCTGGTAGGATTACCCAGAACTTCTTCCCTTCATCTCCGAGTGGCCTTCCTCTCCATGAAGCTGATGACCATCTGTACCATTCAGTTTGCCTTCCCCACAGTCTTTCAGGGCCACCCGTGAGTTGGGTTATAGTGCATTCACAGTAAATTTGTGGTCCACCTCAACATACAGAGTTGACTTATCAGGTCATGAGAAATGCCTTATGGGGCCAGATGAGTGAACTGAAAGAGAAGGGTAGGTCTGAGCTACTGTTTTACGTTAACTTGTACCATCTGGGCTTTTTAAGACCCAATTTACATTTCCACTGTACTATGGATTTCTACTGTGTTTATGACACGAGGGTCTGAAGATGACCAGTTCATGATGGGCATTACCAGTTGTATTGCCACTGGATTTCCCATGATCTTGCATTTAGCCTCTACTAAGGCCCATGTACTTAGTTTCTGTTAGTAGCATGCCAGAAGTTGCTTTTAAAACTCATTCTCTGCTGCATATCAGATGACCTTGCTCAAAAATCCTAAATTCAACATAGCATTCTTATTTACTTCAGATATCTCTAGTAAAATGGAATCTGTTGAGTCAGATGGCCAAGTGGAAGGTTTGCTTGTACGGTGGCCTTAATCTGCTGCAGAGCTTTCTCTTTCTATAATCTCCAGTCAAATTTGGAAGCTGTCTAAATACCCTATCAATGTGTAGGAGCAGAAGTTCCAGATGTGGGATATGCTACATCTAAAATATAAGAAGACATGAAGTGCTGTGCTTCTTTTTTAGTATTAAAAGGGGCAAGGTATGCAAACTTGTCTTTTAACTTGGAGGAGATATCCAAGAATATCTTCAGACAATGAATTTCTAACAACCTCACCAACATGACAGGATCTTCCATCATTTTAGGGTTTATCTATCACCCTCTGGTTTACATGTATCTTACCAGTGGCACATGTATATGTCACTTCCTGCACTTCAGATTCATTTATATAATAGGTCAGTGTGATGTTTGTGAACATATCAAGATTTTCAAGACTCCTTTGGACTGTACTGTAATAGAAAACAGGAGAGTTAACTTAGGCTGGAGGCAAGACTATAAATATGTACTGGTGCCCAACCCCAAGTGAAAGCAAACTGCTCTTGATCCTCTTGTTTTGATGTCGATTGAAAGTAATGCAATCTCTAGATGAATAGCCTCACATCAAGTTCCAGAGCCTATGGTGATTTGTTCTAATTGAGATCACATCTGGCAGAGCATCTGCAGTTGGGTCTTTGTGTAGAAAATCCACACTATTTCTGTGTTTCTCCTTTACTCTCACACTACTAATACTCTCACTACACTTTGGACACTAGCCGAGTTGTGGGGCTTATCCACGCCAAGCAATTCTGCAACACCAGCTGGGTATCCTACAATTTAACTCTATTCTGGCATTATCTACCTGCATATAGCATCAGATACCATGGGTTAAAGGCTTAGTCCTACAAGACCCCTGACCCCCGGCCCCAGATCAGCTGCCAATTTCAAGTCTAGTTTGGTACCTATGCTTCTGACTAATCAGCTATAAATTGAAAGTTCCCACCACTCCCTCTTCAAGTTCAATTAATTTGTTAGAGCAGCTCCCAGAACTCAGGAAAATGGTTTACTTATTTTACTATTGGGATTTTTATGGAAGCTTTATTACATAGGCATGATGGATCATTAAATTAATTTCTAGCTCCTCTTTTCTCTCTGGAGA
Source organism: Pteropus vampyrus (assembly GCF_000151845.1). Classification (NCBI taxonomy): domain Eukaryota; kingdom Metazoa; phylum Chordata; class Mammalia; order Chiroptera; family Pteropodidae; genus Pteropus; species Pteropus vampyrus. Next base: position 8,075,265 of record NW_011888823.1, read on the forward strand.
ATGGGGAGTAGGGCTGAAAATTCCAAGGGTCTAATCACAGCTTGGTCTTTCTGGTGAACAGCCCCAATCCAGAAGCCCACCAAGCCTTGCCTTATTAGAACAAAAGACATTGCTATCACCCAGGAAATTCTAAGGGATTTAGGAGCTCTGTATCAGGAACCAGGGTCAATGACAGAATATTAGAATGAAAGATGCTCCTAGTGCTCTTATCATTTAGGAAATTACAAGGATTTTAAGAGCTTTGTACCAGGAACAGGACAGAGACATACACACACACACACACACACACACACACACACACACACACACACACACACACACACACTCTCTTCCACTTTCTCAGTCTTTCACCTTAAGACTTGCCTTGATCCATCTGGTTTTATAGGGTCATAGCAGTGAATTAAATGGTGATGAGTGAGAAACACCATACATGCATTATTTAATTTTTAGTAGTGGCGCAATACTTTGCCATTCTAACCAGACCGTAGTATTGCTTTTAATTTTCTATCTTAGCCTGCAAGGAGGATGTATGGATAGTTTCAGGAGTGTCACTCAGCCTTAATTATAATAATGACTCTAATTCCACATGTTAGGGAACTATTGTGGAAGTTCTCCCAGTAACCAAAAATAACCAACTAAATTGTGCACATAAGATTCAAGTAAATGACCAAAGGATCAATGGACTCAGAAAGATGGACTTTGACTAGGACTCATTTATCACCCATCTCCATATGCTTGCACTTTAATAGGATCTGTGACTGTGTACTGGGTCCCCTCTTATCAACGTCAGCTCAGACCTTATATTCAGTGGCTCTCAGAAGATTTGAATATTCCCTTTTTCCTTGGATACAGTGACTTTGGTAAACAGCTTTACTTCTCTGTGAAAAAGGATTAGGGGAAAGACTGTTGTATATACATGTGACATTATGGGATCCTTCCTCAAGGCAGCCATCCTGTTCTCTACTTGAGGGGACCCTGGGTCAGAAAACCGGCTCAAATGTGGAGACTAGGTGAAGAATTATGATTTTCCACTGCGATAAGTGATAAAACACAGTAAGCTTTTTGCTTACCTGTTCTTGGTCTTTTTGTTATTGTGGCAGTCGAATTACACACTCATAGGCTGTCCATCTCTATCTTTACTAGCAACACCAATAACCTATTAGCCATTACCTCAAATACCTACAGGTCAAGCCTCATAGTTGCCATTTTGTCCTTGTTACTGTATATTGTAACTGTCATTATCTGGCCTCTGCTATTATAAAATCCTAACATCCCTATTGACACTCATTGCAGCATCTCCTTCCGTCTATATAGAACAGCCGCCCCTGAGCTTTTTAATGAGGCTGGTGGCCCATTCACTAGTGCATTTCTTAATCGCTATTGTTTTAGTGAAGAGTTTTCTTCTGCCCTGCTCCTACCCTCAAGGGGGGACAGAGAAAATCACTGAGCTTTCTCATCTTATGTAGTAAATTCATCTTAGCCTTTGCAAATCTCTAAGACCTTGACTCCTTTCTCAGTACTTTATCAAGGCCGTTTTGTCATCTCTGCTTAATGTACTATCGGCTATTATTTTTTCTAAACTTCAAATAGACATTGTGGTATAACATTAATACCATCTGCAGGCATCCATATTAGGATAGTAAATCAGAGACACAGAATAGGTCTCATATCCATTGACTCTATAGTATGCAGCTTATATTCCTGTCCCATCTATCACCCTTATATCTATCCCCAGGCATCTTCCCCTAGTTCTTGCTTTAGCCTAGTCTTCTCATTATTTGGGAAAATACTTGCTTTTCTCTAGGTGGTGGGTACAGTACTTCCCTACTCAGAGGACATGGAGATGTGACTCTTAATTGCTGCTATAGAAGCAATGAGGTGAGGCTTGAATAGATCTTAAGGAGTCAAGCATTCTTTTGTAAATCATTTGCCTTAGGGCAGGGGAGAGTTTTTCACGGAATTCAGGCAATAGAAGCCTGCTCTCTAGTAAGTGGAGGGAGCCACTTTTACTGGCCCAGAGAAATCTGGAGGTTTAAAGTTCTCAAGCTTATTCACTCAAATGTCTGCATCCTGAGTCATAGGATCTTATTCTTTTCCTGACATTGGCATAGGAAGCTTTGGAGGTTTAAATTCAGCTGCTTTTGAAACTCTTTCTTTCACCCCTATAATCCAAATTTGGGCCTGATTTAAAACAATGTCTGGGACGAGGTTCCATAGTGTAGCAGTTAGCACGTCTGCTTTATACGCAGAAGGTCCTGGGTTCACACCCCAATGGATCCACAGTCCATGGTCTATGGCCATGCCACCCTGAACAAGCCTGATGTCTGATCTTGGAAGCTAAGCAGGGTTGGGCCTGGTTAGTACTTGGATGGGAGACCACCTAGGAAGACCAGGTGCTATAGGCATAAATAAAAAATAAATAAAAAAATTAAAAAAGTCTGCCCTCTGACAATGGGAAGTAAGAGTATTTTTAAATGCTTCCATGAAGGCATTCTGGCTTTTACCTGAACGTTGATTGATAGTTGGTTGACCTGAGAATGTCATTTTCTTCCTTCAGAGCTTCACAGTCTTTAAGATCATTGGCTTCTTCCTACCTCTGATTTCAATTCATTAAAAATGAGACCTAAGAATTACTTAGTAATAGTGATGCTACAGCATGTTAGCATCATGAGCTGACTTGTCACCAGCAGTGGGGTTCTTGCTGCTATCTCACTGGTGAATGAATGATCAAATTCCAAAATCCATTCCCGAATGTTTGCTTAGGCCTATTTCTGGTACTAATTGTCTTAAATTGTACAGGTCTTAAAAAGCAGACCTTAAGAGAAAGGATTTGAGTGCAAGTAGTTTATTAGAGAAGTCTGAAAAAGTGTTTTTTGTTGTTGTTGTTGTTGTTTTTACATAATTGGGGGAAGAGAGACTGAGAAGTTAGCAAAGCCATTACAGGGTACATTAATGACCCAATTATCTTTTTGGATCACTAGGGCCTAATCCCACAGAGGACCTCTGAAAGACTATACAGAACATTCTTCAAACTGTTCCACTCAAGGGGTTAGGAAACTAAGGGAATTTATTCACCAATTCCCATCCATAGTTGATCGAGGGCTGCTCCTGAGTGTCTTTCCAGCACTTCTGACCTGACCTAAACAATTGCCAAGCATACTGACATACATGACATACATATATTATTTTCTCACATAAGTGAGGAAGTAAAAGGCAGTCACAGGTACCTAAATGAAGCTGTCGGTATGTACAGAAATGGTGAATATTGATAGACATGGAAGGGGAACTGACATGTGCTATAAGCATCAAGTGTCAGTCCGAGCACAAGGAAAGATGAGGCAGAAAAAGTAGACATTGATAATTATACTAAGGGCAATTATAAGCTATAAAATTATAGCTACGTTTTAAAAAGTAGTTATTTTCCTCTTTCTGGAGTTAAGCATATTTCAGTTAGGACAAGGGAGAAACAAGCACTCTTTTGAAATAATAAAGCTATACAGCGATGTGGAAATTCTGATTATCTTGCAGATACCACTCAAGGAGAGCCCATCCAATATTATATATACATATTTAAAAATCCTTATAAATCAGTGAAAAAACAAGTAACCTAATAGAAAAGTAGACAAATGGAATGAACAGACATGAAACAAAATTCAGAATACATAAAAAAAAGTTTAATTTCTTTAATAATCAGAAAAATTCAAGTTAAGAGCATAATCAGATATAATTTTATACCCATTAGATAGACAGAAATCAAGAAATCCTAACTATATCAAGTAAGAGAAGGATAGAGAACTATGTGAAAATTTGTATACTGCCAGGGGGATAATAAATTGGTACAATAACTTCAGAAAACAGTTCGACATTCCTTGAACCTCTGGACATTTGCATTCCCTAAAGCCAAATAACTGCATTCCTAGATGTATGCTCTAGTTTGTAATATATCCAAACTTATTATCTCCATTTGTATTATCAAATATTATACATTTTTAAATGAACAGGAGAATAGTCAACCAACATAGACTACCCTTTTAGATGCTCGGCTATGAAAGGAAAGAGAGAGATAACTTTTGATTTCTATATGATTCGCTGGTCTTTTCTGGATGTATTCCTCCTCAAACATAGCCTCCAGAATTGGAATATGATCCTCTTTCTCCTAGTTTGCTCTGGCTCTTGTATAGTATCCACTGTGGTGTCAATGATTACCTTAGTTTTCTGAGCAGACCCTTCCCATTTTGCATTATCCTGAGTTTGCTGTCAGTTTTTGAGCCAGTCCGAGAATCTATCCAGTATTTAAAATATAGTTTCTATGGCGAAAAGGAATCCTGGACTATTGTACCAACTGAAAATGTGAGTAGTGATATCTAATTTACTAATTTCTAGAGCTTTCTGACATTCCTGGAAAATAGCTCATTTTATTAAAGGCCTTTTGGAATGAGAAAAATAATCATAGATAAGGATGATGCTATTTATATAAGCGTTATATGCAATGTTCTAAGTGTTCTCAGATGTCACAGCTCAGATGTCTGGAAGAGGCATCACAAAGAGTATTGCCAATGTTGTTTTTTATTTTTAGTAAATATTCAGGAGAGGCTAAATCAATGCCCCATTAAAACACTTTCAGAACTGGGTCTGAGTCATCTTGGTTTTTCTTCTCTAATCCATTTGTTTTCTAGACAGAGTGATTGAATGGTTTCTTGATTGAGTGATTTCCAACCTTGACTTAAACAGACTAGCATATGCTAAGCCTGTAGCTCTATTCTATCAACTATAGTGAGCAAAGTGAGCGCAACTCTGTATATGAGAAACCTTCAAAGATCATCATCATCAAAAGGGTCTGGTTGAATCTGCAGCAGTCCTTAGCACTGTGCTGTGTTAGTACTGTGAGGTTTCAAAAAGGCTGCTGATGATTCGGAATAAGTAATGAGTAAATATCCTAAGGAGGAAAAAAAAAAAAAAAACTTGAAGAACATGTTACAGAATGCAGAGTCTGAAGTTTTCACCATTTATGTCAACTGAAATTTTTATTGTTTTCCTTACAAGCATATTGCACATTTCAATGTATAAAAGTCTTCTGTATACTCTTTGATTATTAGAATCATTGTGAGATAAGCAAAGGGCTAAATCATCACCCCCATTTTATGAATAAAGACGCTGAGATTTAGAGACTTGCACAAAGTTACGGACCTAATAAATAATGGAAAAGGGGCTTGATCCCAGCTACATCTTTTGATTCCAAGTTCATTGTTCTTTCAGCTATACAACAATACAAAGTTGTCAGCCAGGTAAGGATTACCATGTTCTTAAATTTTAACTATATGCTCTCTGCTTTCTTCTTCCTTGTAATTGGGTTGCAATGTTTTAACTGGTCATTAATTTCAAATGATTATTATCATAACAGTGATATAAATTCACTCTATTTAGCTTTTTTAAAGTAACTCACGAGAAGGTCATTTATATATTTTGCCCTGAGCTAGTTTTTTAATTAGGTAAAATTTACTGCTTGATAGCAGAATATCACGGAATTTCATCTCTGCAGTTTTTCATAGTCCTAAAATCCTAGAATGTGATTTAAAAAACAATTGACTGTGTATTTTGCAATAGAAGTATTCATACAAATAAAGACATACATTTTACATATCTAAATTGGTATTGATATTTGCTAAATGTTATACGGGTATTATCTAATCTAATACTTATATTAGTCTTTAGGAGTAGGTACTATTATTGTCTTTTACAGATAATGATACGGAATCTAGAGCCTGAGTAATATGTCTTAGTTTACCAGTTAATAAAAAAGGTTTAACAGTCTTATATGTCAATCGATACTCATGGCCCCATGCTCTACTGCAGCACTTTGTTATTTGTAAGAGAAAAGTTTGAGGTCTTGGAAACTGATATCAAGGATGTCTAGAAGTAGCACGTAATGATGCATGCTAGAATTTGATGTCATAACTTTCAACTGTATGGGGAAAATGCAGGCTTTTGAGTTAGACCCCATCTGTAAATGGAGACCAAATATGAACCTCACAGGGTTGTTATAAAAATTAAATCAAATAATGCATATAAATCTGATATGTAATATCATCTCAATAAAATCAGTTTTTCTTAGCCTTTACTTCTGGAATATGCCACTTAGAATACATTTTATTTAAAGAAACCAGAAAATTCAATAAAATGTATCCAAGGAAACAAATTATCTTGTATAAGAAAAGGTGTAAGATAGGTAATTCTGGGGGTGATGAATTCAGAGGCTCAACAATATTACAGTGGGGTGGGAAGGGGCTCAGCCTCCCTTAACACATATGACCACTTGAGACTTGTGTAGAATTAGGGTTATATTTACCAGGAAGAAAGAGGGTGGGGAGACAGCTATGAGAAAGGCAGTAAAAAGCATGTACAGCACACCTGAGAGGAAAGTGAAATGTGAGGTAAAAGTCTCATTTCTAGAGAAATTAATCAAGGTGGGAACTTGGAATAGGAGAATGATTTGTATGAAATGGTGCTCAAATTTTATTCTTTGGTTCTATGAGTTGGATGTTTTAAGAGTGTGTGTATGAATGTATATATATTCCATACACACACACACACACACACACACACACACACATATGAATGAGTTCATGCAGAATTTGTTTTTCTGTGTCTGGCAAATAATTGAAATAACATTTATCATAATGTCCACACTCATCCATATTATTGCAAATGGCAGGATTTCCCTTTTTTATGGCTGAATAATATTCAATTATATATACCACTTTTTTATCCATTCATCTGTGGACACTTAGGTTGTTTCGTATTTTGACTATTATGAGTAATACTGCAGTGAACATAGGAGAGCAGATATTTTTTTGAGAAACTGATTTCACTTATTTTGGATAGATGCACAGAAGTGGGTTTGCTGGATCAAATGATAGTTCTATTTTAATATTTTGAGGAACCCCATACTCTTTTCCGTAATGCATCTATCAAATTACATTCTCACCAACAGTACACAAGAGTTTCCTTCTCTTCACATCTTTGCCAACATTTGATATCTCTTGTCTTTTTATAATGGCCATTCTAACAGGTGCGAAGTGATATTTCATTGTGATTTTGATTCGTATTTCCCTGATGATTAATGATGTTGAATACGTTTTCATATACCTCTTGGCCATTTGTATGCCTTCTTTGGATGTATTTATAATTTTTGATCTTTGTGATATTAATTAGTTATTTTTGAATACGGTCCAGTTGATAGAAGTTAATAAATGTAAAGGGATGACACTAATTTGTTGAAGGAAGAGAAACTAGCTTTGCCCCCCTCCTTTTTTTTTCCACAAGATAAAATTGACTGCTCTGTCCTCACGTGTCAGTTCAGCATCTATCATTTTATATTGAGTGCTGACTTAAATCAATGGAAACTCATCAGACTCCTGTGGTAGTGTGGTGATGTAACATGCAGTAGTATGCCAGAAGGCTTCTCTTTATTTAACAAAAAATGAAATAAGCAATGATTGTTGGCTGTCAACCTGATATATTCTGGCACCAAACCAAACCAAGCCTGGGGCCTTTCGAGGATTTCAAGGCTGTGGAAATTGTCTTAATTATAATATGCTGTGGTTCCATGAATACATTTTTCAGAAGATCTCATGTAGCTTTACTTACAACTTTGCAATTAGCCCTTGTATAGTACGTAGTATACTAAGAGTCAACATTAGGGTAGAGTGAGGAAATAAGATAATCTAAAATACTTGGCAGCAGCAGTGCTGGCAAAGATAAGGACAAAAATCTGCATTTTCACTCTAACTCTGGTACAGAACTGGGTCAACAATTTTTTTTTCCTTAATTCTCTTATCTACCGTTTCCTGACCCTCACAACAGGTTATAAAACATGCATATTATTTGGTAGATGACAGCGTTTAACATTTTACTGTGTGAGAAGTTACTTGAAAAAAATTAACTGCTGAAGTTTTTTTGTTATGGAGTAAATACATTACTATTCAGTTCAGATTAAATGATAATCTCTGAGTGAACAGACATGCTTACATGCTTTGGGGGAAGAAACTATTAATATAAGGCAAATATATTATATATTTGGGTACATAATTATTATGAAATTAATGGAGAGTATCAAAATCTGTAGCTCAATACCTGTTAAAATTAACAACAAAAAGTACCATCATAATGCCAATTCACTCTTTCGAGCAGTCAAGGTTACCTACACCAAGCAAGACATTTATACCCATAATAAGAGACACTTTGTTATTGCCCTAGGATCATTCATATCTGTTGTTTATTCTATTTGGGCTGTTTATTTATATCATAAATAAATGATTTTTAGTTTTGTGATGCAGACTCTATCCAGTACCCCGTTGTACCTATCACAATTTTAATCTGGATCTCTGAAGATCTTTAGCTTGTTTCATAATGCCTAACTTGGACTTATGTTCACAGTCAGCCTCAGCTGGCTGACTCAAACTCTGTATCTTATGAGTCTCTTTTGGTTGGATCTAGGATCCAACCCAGATCCTTCCTGGATGAATTCATGATACCCATGGTCCCAGTCTATGTGAACTTTTCAAACATGATCTCCTATATGCCACTCTTGCTTTTGCATTCTATTGGGCTAGTCTTCATGTCCTGGCCTGGCCCTTCTCACTTCCCTGGTGACTCAGCAGCAAAGTGACAAGAGAGTTGAGAATGGGATTGATTTGGGGAATGGAGTATTGGAAAGAGAGTAAGGCCAGAGTTATTCTGTTGTGTAAAGGAAGGAATGCATAAGTTGCCAAGGAATGAATAAATAAATCTGGGCAAGTATTGGGGCAAAGGTTCAAAATGATAGTAAGGTCAGGGATAAAAATGTATCTGATGCTTGGAGATCAATCCATCGGAAAGAGGCAAGCAAGATAGGATATTTAGTAATCATTGTAAGAGTTTTTTTCTCACATACCTTTTTCAAACCTTTGTTGGAGTATAAGTTCCAGTTTAATAATACGAATCCATTGGTGGTGGAAGAACATGGAGAAAGCTGTTTTCAGGGAAAAATAGGAAGTAAAGCAAAACAAAACAAAACAAAAAGTAAACAAACTAGTTCCTGAAATGTGAAGGTAGAGGAGGAACAGAAGCAAATTTGGATTTGCGTAGTCAGCTATGGATCTAAGGACAGACTTAGTATTAGAGTTTGGGGGGAGATCAAATGTAGGGTTAAGGAATTTGGAGACAGAGAGGTAGATGGTCATTACCAGTGAGTGGGAGCTTTTTTAAGGTTACTCTTCACAATCCCTGATTTTCCACTCCCACTCCTGATTCCCTACTCCTTTTTCCCCTAAGTATATTATTATAATAGTTTAAACTCTGTTAAAGTAGATGATACTATTCTAATTGCTGTTATGTATTCCCTGCAGGCTAGATTCAACTACCTTCCTGCTAGCTACGCTTCTACCTCATTGTCACCCTCTTAAAAAAAAGGATTTCAGAATATGAATGAGTGACAATATTATTATAAGAATGTTCTTTAATCTGCTCTAATTTACGAAGAAAAAGGAATTCATTCATTCTTAAATTTTGATACTTTAATGATTACTATAAACAGATTATGTAGGGCCATATCTCAGAATGGTCATGATACATACATAGTACTTAATGAGTTTCATTTAGTACTTAAGAATCCAGTGCCTAAACTTCTCAATCAGAGGTTGGCACATGGTAGGTGCTCAGTGACATTCATTATATGTGAATACAATATTTCAAGATTTCATTTTGATAAGTAGGTAGGATAAATTCTGTAACTTCTTTGGTCTTCAGGGTGAAGTAATTATTTTTTCACAAGTAATTATGTGCTTTTGTAGCAGTCTGAATTCAAATTCTGGCTTATGTTTCTTAAGTTCTCTAATTATCAATTTTTTTTTTGGCTTGTAAAAAAAGATAACATCTGTAGATTTGTTTTGGTTTTAACTAGATAATGAACATAAGATATTTAATCCTTAATATGCTGTCTGGTACATTTAAATATACTATCTAGTAAATGCTCAATAAATATTAGTTTATTATTAAAATAACTAATAAGTGTATGTAAATATAATGTTTAATTAGATATAATTAAATGTAACATATGATCATTATATAATATTTCATTATTAATAAATATTAACATTTTCTACAGAGGCAGTTTTATTTATCTAGAGACTGTCTTAGATGAAGAAACCTTAAAAAAGATATCGATTTGTCATTATCAGAAACTTTAGTGAGACAAATGCTAAAAAAAATTGTCTTATTTTGTGAGCAGATTCTTCTCAACCCAAATCTAATCTGTTTCTCAGTGATACTGCACATTTTTACTTAAACTCTTCTAGTCGAGGCCTTAACTGGGTTCAGCATCTCCTTTAGCCCCTCTGCTTCTCCTCTTCCCACCTCCCCAATTCATTGTCTGTCTTATTGTCAGATTTATCTTTTAAGGGCCCTGTTCTGATCTTGTTACTCTTCTGCCTAAGAATTGTCAACTCCTTGATCTGCCAAGCACAGCTTTCAATACCCCTGCTAAATTATGTTTTCAACATTATCTCCCACCGTTCTTCTCTCCTACCACTATGCCTTAACCAAATGGGGTTAACTGCTGGCCTGGACACCCAGACTCCCTGCCTCATCTCATAGGGTTCTTTCTGCACGGAATACCAGGACTTCGGGTTCAGAAATTAATCCATTCCTTTCTCTTTCCAAACACACCTTAATCATGACCAAAAGATAGAACAATAGCTTTTTTTGAAGGCTCCATAGAAATAAATTCCAAATATGCTTCAGTAACTTAGTAAAATGTTGAGCAACCTATATACTTATGATTTGCATGCTCAGATATTAGAATAGCTAATGCATTTACATTGTATATATTTTTTACCTTAGTTACTGGGGAGAGTTGATGTAACCCTCAAAGTATTGCTTCATTTTCTTCAATCACAGGATCTGACCCTATATGTAAAATATGCCAAGAAGTTGTAATGGCATTCAAAAATGCCTTTGGACTTTTTTTTTTACTCTTTATGTCTGTTTTTTCCATACTATCATATTCACACATTTTGTTCATTTAAAAAATTTTTGTTTACTAGACAACTATTTTCTCAGGTGCCACAGTGTGCCAGTATACAGAGCAATTATACTTCAAAATGGTGAGCTTTATGAACAGAACTATGTAAGTTATATGATAAATAAAAATTAAGAAAATTAAAAAAAAAGATTCTGAGGAAGGGACTATTAATTTCGTATGCACTGCCAAAGGCCATAAGATACTTAGTAATATACTAATGACCCTTTTTAACCCATGCAAATTAATATTGCCTGCAAGTTAGTATAACAGTAAATTATACAGGAGCTGAAGAATATTGGACAGGGAGTCTAAAAAAACAAGTTAAGGTGTTTGACCTGATGCCATATGAAAATATGTTAACAGGATTTCATACAAAGAATAACTCACAGTCTAATTTTTATCTTCTTTCAAACCTAAATATATGTCCTCAGTGTTAACTGCCTATTGATTTCAAAAGGTGGTACGGACTTACAAAATACATGTGACGAATTGGAATGAATTAGACTCCAACCATATATCACTCGTTCTCTGTGGGAGAGAAGTTCATAAATCATAGAAGTGCCTTGAAATGCAGGTTTTGCAAAAAGATGGCAACATTTGTTTTTCTTTGTTAGATAGGCTTAGGAAACTCTTACGAAATTTAAATTCTGCCACCCCAAAGACAACATTAACCTTTGTTAACTCCTTACACACATTTATTATTAAGTATGTTTTAAGAGTTTGATATCCAAACCTTACTAAAGCTTCTCAATGTTTAAGTTCTTAATTTAGTGATAGGAACTTGGTTGTTTAAAGAGAGAAGTAGGAAATGAGCATTAATGATAAAAGGATATAGAAGAAATATTTGAAATATCCGAATATCAGTCTGAAGAGTTGATATTGAAGGACTCCAAAAGAGAGTTGTTATGATTAGGATTCAAATCCTAGCACTTATTAGCTGCATGATTCTGGGCAAGATGCTTAACTATTTTTTTTTGCCTCAATTTTTCCACCTATAAGTAAGGAATGACAATAATGGGACCTTGCCAGGGGTATAATGAGAATTCTATAAGATAAAATCAGTGTCTGATATTTTTCATTATTACTGAACCATTTTTCATATCATGGAAATATTAGTCTGATATATTTAATTACTTTTGGAAATATGCTATGATTCTCAATTTTAAAAATACTCCAATAGTTTTAATATTCATTTTTTTTGTTCGTTTAAAAAATTTTTGCTTACTAGACACTCAGGTGCCACGGTGTGTCAGACATTATAGTCAAAGTTGAATCAAAATCTAGTCCCTACCCTACCTAAGGAGCTGGCAGACTGATGACAGCGCTAGAACAGCGAAATTCACAGTTACTGTACAACATCAAACTAGAATGAACAAAATGTGGTGGAAACACAGACGTTCAGCTACTCCAAAGAAATCCCATTAATAACTTCACAGTGAAGGGCCCCCATAAGAACTGCGAGGTATCAAAGGTCCTCATGCAGCTGCAATGGTAGACGCGCCTAAGAGCGCCAACACCTCCAAAAGTTCTCTTGTAGTTCTACCTTTTTCAAATGTGACCCGTCGGAGTTTCCAAGCTGCTTTTAAAAACAGTTCCATCTGATAAAGCCCAGGCGGTAAGTGAAACCAAACAGTACAACACAAGACATACTCAATGCCAAGGTTTCCTTGCCATGCCTCTCTCTCCTTCCAGTGGCCCAGCAAACACTGAAGCATGTATTCAGTCTACAAGTCCTTAAGCAGCACCTCCTCCTTGCCTTTGTGTCAAGTCTTCTGCACCCATCACACAGGAAAGATCTTGGGAAAGCTCTATATGTAGCAGTACTTTGCTATGGGATCTTATAGGTATGCTAGGGACCTCTCTAGGCACTGGGGGTGGACCAATAAATGAATTAAACACCTGGCCTCACTAAGCTAATATTCCACTGGGGTGAGAGATGGTAAATATATAAGTATATAAATAATGTAAACCGAAGTCCAGGCAAGTGCTGTGAGGAAAAGTAAAAGATAGCATTAAAAGACTTTTAAAAAGGGTGGTCTGTTAAAGCCTTTGTAAGCAGATGACATTTGAGCAGGGACTTAGGGAAGTGGAATGAAGAAGCAAGCCTTGCAAAAGTTAGAAGGAAGAGACTTACTGACAGTAGATGAAAATGACCCAGACTGTTGTAACAGAAAATGGAAATGTTTGCATGCAGCAAAGGAAAAAACCATTAACAACAACAACAACAACAAAGCCAACTGACTGGGAGGAGATATTCACTTATGATATGCCTGTTAAGAGGTTAATATCTAAAATATATATAAAGAACTCATGCAACTCAACAGCAAAATAACAACAAAGAAACAAAAAAACAATCCAACTAAAAATGGGCAGAAGACCTTAACAGATATTTCTCCAAAGAGGAAATGCAAATGACTAATAGACATATGAAAAGATGCTCAAGGTCACTAATCATCAGAGAAATGCAAATTAAAACCACAATGAGATATCACCTCACACCTGTCAGAATGGCTGTCATCAGTAAATCATAGACCAACAAATATTGGTGAGGATGTGGAGAAAAGGGAACTCTCATACACTGTTGGGTGGGATTGCAAATTGGTACAGCCATATGGAAAACAGTCTGGAGGTTTCTCAAAAAATTAAAAATAGATATAACTTTTGACCCAGCAATTGCACTTCTGAGTATTTATTCAAAGAAAACCAAAACAATAATTCGTAAGAATCTATGCACCCCTGTGTTCACTGCCCCAGACTCCCTGCCTCATCTCATAGGGTTCTTTCTGCACGGAATACCAGGACTTCGGGTTCAGAAATTAATCCATTCCTTTCTCTTTCCAAACACACCTTAATCATGACCAAAAGATAGAACAATAGCTTTTTTTGAAGGCTCCATAGAAATAAATTCCAAATATGCTTCAGTAACTTAGTAAAATGTTGAGCAACCTATATACTTATGATTTGCATGCTCAGATATTAGAATAGCTAATGCATTTACATTGTATATATTTTTTACCTTAGTTACTGGGGAGAGTTGATGTAACCCTCAAAGTATTGCTTCATTTTCTTCAATCACAGGATCTGACCCTATATGTAAAATATGCCAAGAAGTTGTAATGGCATTCAAAAATGCCTTTGGACTTTTTTTTTACTCTTTATGTCTGTTTTTTCCATACTATCATATTCACACATTTTGTTCATTTAAAAAATTTTTGTTTACTAGACAACTATTTTCTCAGGTGCCACAGTGTGCCAGTATACAGAGCAATTATACTTCAAAATGGTGAGCTTTATGAACAGAACTAAGTAAGTTATATGATAAATAAAAATTAAGAAAATTAAAAAAAAAGATTCTGAGGAAGGGACTATTAATTTCGTATGCACTGCCAAAGGCCATAAGATACTTAGTAATATACTAATGACCCTTTTTAACCCATGCAAATTAATATTGCCTGCAAGTTAGTATAACAGTAAATTATACAGGAGCTGAAGAATATTGGACAGGGAGTCTAAAAAAACAAGTTAAGGTGTTTGACCTGATGCCATATGAAAATATGTTAACAGGATTTCATACAAAGAATAGCTCACAGTCTAATTTTTATCTTCTTTCAAACCTAAATATATGTCCTCAGTGTTAACTGCCTATTGATTTCAAAAGGTGGTACGGACTTACAAAATACATGTGACGAATTGGAATGAATTAGACTCCAACCATATATCACTCGTTCTCTGTGGGAGAGAAGTTCATAAATCATAGAAGTGCCTTGAAATGCAGGTTTTGCAAAAAGATGGCAACATTTGTTTTTCTTTGTTAGATAGGCTTAGGAAACTCTTACGAAATTTAAATTCTGCCACCCCAAAGACAACATTAACCTTTGTTAACTCCTTACACACATTGATTATTAAGTATGTTTTAAGAGTTTGATATCCAAACCTTACTAAAGCTTCGCAATGTTTAAGTTCTTAATTTAGTGATAGGAACTTGGTTGTTTAAAGAGAGAAGTAGGAAATGAGCATTAATGATAAAAGGATATAGAAGAAATATTTGAAATATCCGAATATCAGTCTGAAGAGTTGATATTGAAGGACTCCAAAAGAGAGTTGTTATGATTAGGATTCAAATCCTAGCACTTATTAGCTGCATGATTCTGGGCAAGATGCTTAACTATTTTTTTTTGCCTCAATTTTTCCACCTATAAGTAAGGAATGACAATAATGGGACCTTGCCAGGGGTATAATGAGAATTCTATAAGATAAAATCAGTGTCTGATATTTTTCATTATTACTGAACCATTTTTCATATCATGGAAATATTAGTCTGATATATTTAATTACTTTTGGAAATATGCTATGATTCTCAATTTTAAAAATACTCCAATAGTTTTAATATTCATTTTTTTTGTTCGTTTAAAAAATTTTTGCTTACTAGACACTCAGGTGCCACGGTGTGTCAGACATTATAGTCAAAGTTGAATCAAAATCTAGTCCCTACCCTACCTAAGGAGCTGGCAGACTGATGACAGCGCTAGAACAGCGAAATTCACAGTTACTGTACAACATCAAACTAGAATGAACAAAATGTGGTGGAAACACAGACGTTCAGCTACTCCAAAGAAATCCCATTAATAACTTCACAGTGAAGGGCCCCCATAAGAACTGCGAGGTATCAAAGGTCCTCATGCAGCTGCAATGGTAGACGCGCCTAAGAGCGCCAACACCTCCAAAAGTTCTCTTGTAGTTCTACCTTTTTCAAATGTGACCCGTCGGAGTTTCCAAGCTGCTTTTAAAAACAGTTCCATCTGATAAAGCCCAGGCGGTAAGTGAAACCAAACAGTACAACACAAGAAATACTCAATGCCAAGGTTTCCTTGCCATGCCTCTCTCTCCTTCCAGTGGCCCAGCAAACACTGAAGCATGGATTCAGTCTACAAGTCCTTAAGCAGCACCTCCTCCTTGCCTTTGTGTCAAGTCTTCTGCACCCATCACACAGGAAAGATCTTGGGAAAGCTCTATATGTAGCAGTACTTTGCTATGGGATCTTATAGGTATGCTAGGGACCTCTCTAGGCACTGGGGGTGGACCAATAAATGAATTAAACACCTGGCCTCACTAAGCTAATATTCCACTGGGGTGAGAGATGGTAAATATATAAGTATATAAATAATGTAAACTGAAGTCCAGGCAAGTGCTGTGAGGAAAAGTAAAAGATAGCATTAAAAGACTTTTAAAAAGGGTGGTCTGTTAAGGCCCTTTGTAAGCAGATGACATTTGAGCAGGGACTTAGGGAAGTGGAATGAAGAAGCAAGCCTTGCAAAAGTTAGAAGGAAGAGACTTACTGACAGTAGATGAAAATGACCCAGACTGTTGTAACAGAAAATGGAAATGTTTGCGTGCAGCAAAGGAAAAAACCATTAACAGCAACAACAACAACAAAGCCAACTGACTGGGAGGAGATATTCACTTATGATATGCCTGTTAAGAGGTTAATATCTAAAATATATATAAAGAACTCATGCAACTCAACAGCAAAATAACAACAAAGAAACAAAAAAACAATCCAACTAAAAATGGGCAGAAGACCTTAACAGATATTTCTCCAAAGAGGAAATGCAAATGACTAATAGACATATGAAAAGATGCTCAAGGTCACTAATCATCAGAGAAATGCAAATTAAAACCACAATGAGATATCACCTCACACCTGTCAGAATGGCTGTCATCAGTAAATCATAGACCAACAAATATTGGTGAGGATGTGGAGAAAAGGGAACTCTCATACACTGTTGGGTGGGATTGCAAATTGGTACAGCCATATAGAAAACAGTCTGGAGGTTTCTCAAAAAATTAAAAATAGATATAACTTTTGACCCAGCAATTGCACTTCTGAGTATTTATTCAAAGAAAACCAAAACAATAATTCGTAAGAATCTATGCACCCCTGTGTTCACTGCAGCTCTATTCACAATAGCCAAGATTTGGAAGCAACCTAAATGTCCATCAACAGATGATTGAACAAAGAAGTTATGGTTCATATATACAATGGAATATTACTTATCCATTAAAAAATAAAATCCTACCATTCTCAATGACATGGATGTACCTAGAGGTTATTATGCTGAGTGAACTAAGTCAGAGAAGAATAAATACCATAAAATTTCATTTATATGAAGAATCTAAGGAACAAAAAGAAC
The DNA here is from genome assembly GCF_000151845.1 of Pteropus vampyrus. NCBI lineage: Eukaryota > Metazoa > Chordata > Mammalia > Chiroptera > Pteropodidae > Pteropus > Pteropus vampyrus. The sequence goes on from NW_011888823.1 coordinate 8,092,515, forward strand.
AAACTAATCAAAAAGAGACTCACAAATGTAGAAGGCAACCCGATGACGGACGGAGGGAAGAGGCTTTTGAGGGACTGAAAGAAAGGGGTGAAGGGTTAAAGAAATACAAATTAGTGGTTGATAGATGGTCATGGGGATGAGGAGCACAGCATAGGGAATGCAGTTAACATTAATGTAATGGCTAGGTGAAGAGCCAGAAGAGAGAAAGAGCAATTAGGAGGATCATTTTATAAACTATATAAATGTCTAACCAATGTACTGTATACTTGAAACTAATATAATAATAATAATAATAATAATAATAATAATAATAATAATAATGAAGAAAATGGCAATGAGGCCAATAAGGTCTCAGGAGAGCAATTTGAAATAGGAGTGGTTTGAAATAAATTGAGAAAGGTAGATGGGAAAATCAGAGCAGGCTTTGAAGGAGAAGTTGGGGTAGGGGAGCTGCAAAAGCCCTTTTCATTTCAGCTGACATCTGGAGAACAGTCTCTATGGAGAGTTAAATGGAAGCCATTGGCAGGGGGACCTTCTGGTTCTTTATTCCTCGGTTTTTGAACTTGCTATTGAAGATCTGAGATTTCCATGCCATGAGTCTTTGGAAGATGGTGCTTGGCTCACTCTTAAGTCCATTTTGTAGCCACCTGTCCATGGAGTTTTTCCATGTCATCCCCTTTGGCATTTTGCTACCCAGTTATAACCCATTTGTGTTTTCTCAGTACATTAGCGTAGTAATAGGCACTCCCATAGACTTACTGTAAATCAGAACCTTCCCTTATCTCTGCCTCACCTTCAAGACTGTTTTCATGATTTTCAAAGACTTTGACTGTCCCACCACGGTCGTCATTTAACTATGTCAAATAAACATGTGACATCAAATGTATAACCTACATCCTAGCTGTTAGACACAGAACTAACTGTCTTTTGATGTGAAAGTGTAGTTTTGAAACAATTGAATAGCAAAACATATCACTTTAAAATATTGTCAATATTGTTGACTAATCTTATGTATCCTGCAGTGTTTTTTACCCTCGAGTTAGTTGTTTATTTTATTTAACAAATACGTTGAGCACATCAGGCAATGCTAGATGCTGGACCTGCACGTTATGTACTGTGGTCACTGTGGTCAGTGGATAATCACTTAAGGAAAGATTTGGGATAATGCATGAATGTTTCCTGAGGTTTTGGTTAATTATTATTATTTTTTCCTGAGTATATATGTGTATATATTATATGTATTATATATTATATACACATACACCCACAGTTGACTCTGAACAACACGGGTTTGAACTGCATGGGTGCACTTATACGCGGCTTTTTTTCGGTACATACCTGCACTGTTTTCTATGCACGGCTGGGATTCTGTGGATGCGGAGGGCTGACTAGATGCATTGGTTCACACCATTTTATGTAGGAGACTTGAGCATCTGCAGATTTAGGTGTCTGAAGGGGTCCTAGAACCAATACCACATGGACACCGAGGGAAAATTGTAGTAGTTGTTTTTGAGGAGTCAAAAGTTGTATGTGGATTTTTGAATGTGCAGGATTTGGCACCCCAACTCCTGCATTGTTTAAGGGTCAAATATATATGTAAAAAGTGTATATGTGTGTCTGCGTGTGTGTGTGTGTGTATGTATGTGTATATATATTTGTGTATGTTGTATACGTGTGTACATCATGTAATAAAATAGTTACTGTTTATTTATCTCTTTGTGCCAGGCATTTCCCTGATTTAAGCTCCTCAGTCACCATGCAACATGTTAGGTATTAGTCACATTTTAAAGATTAGGAAACTGTGGGGTTAACTTGCCTCAAATCAGGAGATGAAAAAGCCAAAGAACCAGGATTCAAGTTCAGGTCAATGTGACTCTAAAGCCAACTCCCCCAAACAGAATGCATTTGGGGCAAATAAATTTACTTTTAAGAAAAGCAGAACCAGGTTTATAAGTCTTTACCATCAAAATCACATTTCTGTTAAATCGTTTAGCATTTCTCCAGGGCTTCCCAGTAAAGAGAGGGTATTTTATTTTAAATGAACACACACAGAGATTTATATCATTGACTTCATTTTTTATTTTTCATTTTTTATTTTTTGGTATTGTGTAAAACTCATCTCCATTTTCTTCTCTTTGTTAGCCTGTTGCTTCTCCATAGATAAAAGATTGCAGAAAGCTGTTATACCACATCCAAGGAAACACTCAATCCTCAGGCTTTTACAAGCTTTTGTAAAACTGTAGTGATATTGGTGAAAAATGTCCTGGCTGGTAATATAGTGAACAGATGAGCTCACCCCTGGTATGCAAAGCTGCCGAATTAGCTGGTTAAACAGGCTGCTGAGATAATTACATTGTCTGTTTTGTGACACATTACACCGGTGCACTTGGGATTAACCTATTCTCTTGTGTCTACTTCTGATCAGTGTTTTAGACAGCCTTTTATCTGATGAAGGAGCACAGACATCAAAAGAGAAAGGGGCGTGGGTGAAAAGAAAGGGCTCACATAGAGCTGAAGAGTTAAATTTTGTACTTAAATTACTGAACATGCAGCTCTTATTTCTATAATTTTAGTTGCTCTCTAGAGACCTCTGCTGGAAGTGATTGGTATAGATTTTCCTTTCCAATTCATTGTGATTTACGTTGGTCATTATATCATAAACTCAGTAACTAATTTACAAAATGACTTATCAGTGTCATATCATGCACATAACACACTAGTTATAAAGCTGTACTTAAGACAGAACAATTTGCATTTTAAAGGTTTCGAAGGGCATTCTAATGCTAGAAATACACTCTGATAGTCAATCAGCACACATTTATATATTAAGAATCTACTGTAGGTTTAGCAATTATAGTACTGTTTGTTTGTTTGTTATTTCCATATTGTTTTAATGCTGTTGAAGCCCAAGTGGAATTATTTATTTTGAAATTAAATATGGCACATTATAAAAACAAACAATAACAACAACAACAAAACAACCAAAAGAACTATCCCTTAAGTTCCATATCATTATCCTGAAGAGGAAAAATTATTCAGAGCTTCTGATTATGTGGGAATGTAGTGCACATAAGATTTCATCAATGATAATTTAGACAGAGAACAATTAAGAGAATAAATAGAAAAATCTACTCATTAACAGCCCCTAGCAACTCAAATTGAATTTAACCAACTATTGAGCCTCTGGCTTCAGGAAGATGCAATTTAAAGCAGGTATAATAGATTTTAACAACTAAAACTTGTTTGTCACATTGTACCAACTAAGATATTAGTTAAATGGTGCAAGAAATTTCCTTTAATGTTAATGAACATCAAATTTAACTCCTGCTGTCCATTTTGTTTTTTCTTTATAAAATAGCTGTGCTTGACTTGATAGGCCAGTATTCAAGTGAAGTTCTTTCAAATGAGTATATAAACTTTAGGGGTAAAATTTGGCTCAGTCGAATCTGCATTTTTTTAAGCTGTTTTCAATGTAAGAAAACTTAAAAAAATATTGTTATATTCTCTCTCTATAAATATGTTCCCAATATAATGTCACATGCAAAGGCTCTGCTAACTTCATTTGCAAATTTCTGTAGAAATCTTAGAACATATTTGACTTGAGACCTCATTTAAAAGTAATGTGTTTTTTTGATGATTTTTAAAAACATTCTCATCAAGAAAAATAAAGTCTATGTTCACCATTTCTACACGAGTCATTACTTTAAATACAGACAACAGTGAGAAAATAAGATAATTTTATGTTTTCACTATCTCAGCTAATATGCAGTATTCTTTAAGTGTGTCTTTATGAGTTTCTACTCATCATTTTACTAAATTTTGTGATAAAACAAAAACGAGTGACTGAGATAACCTTATATGATGAAGTTATCTTCCAGTCAATTCAGGAAAAGGTGAATTTTTTCTTACAAATTTTTGAAAATATTTTTGACTGCACAGCCATGAATTGTAACCATACCCTGATTAGTACTTTGACCTTGGACCTAGTAAGTATCAGATACCCAAACTAATGGGAATTATAATAATATTTTCCAAACTTTTATAATAATGTCTTTCAAACTTTTTTGCTTTGATTTAGTTTCTATGTTTATGCACAATTATTAATGTACTTATAGCATAAATGCCTCTATTTTATTAATTCAGTGGGTACGAGTATAAATGATAGTTTTATGAAGTACATACTATGCGCCAGCAATGTGCTAAAGAATTTGCATATGTAATCTTATTTAATCCTTTAATGATTCAATGAGATGGTGATTATTATACCCACTTTACCAATGAGGATATGTGGCTTAGGGAAATTAAATGATTTGCTGAAATTAGGATGGCTCCAGAATGGTATACATCTGAATTCAAACCCAGATTTCTTTTTACTCTAAAGCCCAACTTGAGTACTATTGTATACTGCTTCTGAAAAAAATGCACATTAAATGTACAATTTGTAGGCTGACTGCATACTTTGGAAATTGGATAAATTTTGTATGTATGTCTCTAAAAGAGAAGAGACTGGCATTCAGAGTAGTAGGATTGGAACTCAAGTTTCCAGTATCTGAAGTCCATGAACTTTCCACTTAGTGGCAGCGATGATATCACAGATTCAAGAAACTAGGTTCAATTTCTTCAATACGGAAAGCATTCAGAGCAGTTTTGGGAAAGATATTGTGGTGAGTGACTTGGAAATAAAGTTTGTTTGAGTTTATATCCAACAGTGCCACTTAAGTAGGTGTGTGACTAAGCAAGGCATAGTATTTTTGGAATTCTATTTTCTCATCTGAAAAATGGGGATAATAACACAAGTCTTAGGGAGTAGCTATGAAAATTAAAGATCATACTAAAGTGTCTGGTATAATAAAAGTACAAGGTTGGTTCCCATCTCATCTTTCTCTCAGAGTAAATTTTGGGAAATTTAGTATGTATATATGATGCAATTAGACATGAAACAATGAAAGAATACTATAAAACTACACTTGATAAGGTGCAACCCTGATATGCAATAAAAATTCTACCAATATAGGATGGAATTTTGAGGGAATGTTCAAGGAGAAAATTGGGCTTGAGATGAACCTTGAAAGATGGGAGGAGAATTTATATAATTTGAAAGAATGGAGTCATTTTTCCAAAGAGGACAGCACTAGCTCAATTGTTTGAGTGTAATAAAAGTCTAATCCAGTTACAAAAATACCATTCCAACAAAAAGCTTTAATGGGAATTCTGTACTCCAGCAGATGACCCATTTATTTAAATGCCACACAACATTCAATACTAGAGAATTCCTTGATGACATGACAATTTACTCAATTTCTGGCAATTGGGTGTAATTTAATCAGCATAGATATTTAGGACGCTTTACTGGCAGTTAGTATATTGCCTCTTGAGTTAGCGTTCTCCACTGAGCCCAGGACTGGCTGCTGGACTTGACCTTCTTTTCGAGAAGGGCATTTCTGTGCTTTACCACCCATGTTCTAAGACCACTTTTGCACCTAGCTCATACAGTAGTTCATCATCTTTGCCCTGTCAGCCATTACCTTAATCTCTGCAGAGTCAGCATTACTTTCATTCTAATTTATCAATGATTAATATGATTAAATTTGTTCACAAAATCCTTGATGAGTCATGAACAGTAAAAGTGGAACAAACAGGAACATCTGTCATTTATGTTAAAATTTGGGCCCTTTCATAAACTCTTGGTAAGAGCATATGTAGTGGTGGCCTTTTTGGAGGGAAATGTGTCAAAAACTTTAAATCCACACATTTTTTTTGATTCAGCATTCTATTTCTAGAATGTTATACTACAGACATATTTACAAAAGTGTCCACAGAAGAAAAACTGAAAACAAGCTAAACATAAGTCAAGATGGGGATGGGTGAATTAGTTGAGATATATTTATGCAATGAACTATCATACGGCTATTTAAGTTAGATTTGTAGATGTTAATTTTGGAAAGACTGCTAAAATATATTACTAAGCAGAAAGAAAGGAAAGTTGAGAACAATATGTACTTATTTAGACAGCCAGTTGACCCAGCACCATTTATTGAAAGGGCATTCTTTTTCCAGCCTCTCTGTAGTGCCACTTTTGTTGTAAATCAAGGTTCAGCATATATGTGGCTGTTTCTGGACTCACTGTTCTGTTTCATTAGTCTAGTTATCTATCCTGCGCCAATACTACATTGCTAAATAGTTTTGCTTTATAATATATCAGTTTCTCTCTACTTCTTCAATACTCTTGGCTCTTTGTATTTTCCTAAAAATTTTATAATCAGTTGATTTCAATCTCGCACATAAAACTTAACTCATTTTAAAATTTTGATTGCATTGGATCTGTACATCAGTTGGGGGGAGTTGACACCTTAACAATTCTGAGCCTACGTTACTATAACCATTGAATATATTTCCATTTATTTAGGTCTCTTAAATTTTTTATCAGAAGTGGTTTATGGTCATATGAGAATAGTTCTTTTATAGATTTCATTAGATTTATTTCTAAGTAGTTTATGTTTTTGATGTAATTATAAATGGCATTGTTTTAATGTAGTCTAACAATCAGTCTTTAGTAATTTATAGAGAAATTGCCGATCATCAAAAGACATCATTAAAAAAACGAGAAAAAGCCACACAATGCTTACATGTATGCAAATATATACAATATCCTGCAAAGTAATAACAAAATGATAGACAACAAGTTTTTAAATGGCAGAGTACATGAACAGATAACTTACAAGAGCATATCCAAAGGACTAATAAACATATAAAAATAGTCATTAAGGACAAGAACATTAAAATTACAATGAGATACCTTTATGCAACCACTAAAACTGACTAAAAATAAAGAAAGCAGATTAATGAAAAACAAACAAACAAACAAAAAAAACAGATTAATCCTGTCAGAGAAGATATAGAACAGCTGGAACTCTCACAGTCACAGCTAGTGGGAGTCAAATTTGGGAGCAAAGTCTATAAATTGAAAAACTGGCACCATTTCTTAAAGTTGAGTGTAATAAATAGTATGGGCTAGCAATTACACCTCTATGTAAATACCCAATAGTAATTCAAGATCTGTGCATCAAAACACTTGAACAAAGTGTTTATAGCAGCATTATACTTAATAGTCCAAACCTGAAAATAATCAAATGTCCATCAACAGTACGAGGGGTATATAAATTGCAATTTTTAAAATATTAGAATATAGCATATTCTATATACATCTTCTATATTTCTATATATTTGAAGTTGCACAGTAAAAAATAGGCAAATAAACTACTGCTACATGCAATACGATGGGTAAATTTTATAGACATAATGCCGAGTGTAAATAGTCTGACACAGAACAACACATTTTATGTGATCCTATTTATTCAGGGAATCTAATTTATGGTGTTAGGATTCAGGATAAGAGTTATATATATGGAGGAATGAGAGATTAGTGCTTGGTGATGACATAAGAGGGGGCTTCTGGGATACGTGTAATATTCCAGTTGTGAATCTTGGTGATGATTATGTGTGTGTTTATCATATTTCATCAGCTATATATTTATGAATAGAAATATGAATATAAACAGCTATCTATTTATATATAGTTATATAAACTATAACTATATACGTTATAGTTTAATAAAAATCTAAACATGTCAGAAAATGGAGCTTTTTTGGATATATGCAAAATAAACTTTATTCTTTTCTTAATGAGTGAGATTAGAGATTTGGAGAGAAGAAATTTTAGTTTTAATTTTTGACCTTTATTATTTATGTTAATCCAATAGCATACAGTGTTTGTATAATTTTTAAACATTATAAAAGTTAAAATCTATGCAAAAATATCTAAGAAATTACATGTAATAAAATTTTAGCAGTTGGATAGACTACACTAGACTGTCTATAATAAGATTTCTTCTCTAATCAGTTGCTTTGTTGAAATTTATACGGTAATGAATATAATCATTATATTACCTAAAAATGTTTGGATTAGACCAGTTTCTGGACTCAGAATCTATTTGTAATTTCACTATACCATAGGATCTTTTTAAGATACAACAAATATACTTAATTCTTTAGTGATTTTGATTTTGCTTCCATAACCTAAGACCTTATTTACCAAAATAGTGAAAAATTATAACTCCGCTCCTAATCTTAGAAGTAAAAAGAGCTTGAATTTTAGAATTTAAAAAATCTGAATTTAGATCTTATTTTTTCAGTTACTAGCTGTTTGATCTCAAGCAAATTTTTTAAACTCCTTGAGCTTCAGTTTCTTTATCAGTAAAATAAGGATAAGCATTCTCATCTTGTAGCCTTACTCTGCAAACTAAATAGTAAAATATATTTCAAACACCTTTCATAATGTCATGGAAGGGATATAGTAAAAGGTAAGCATTTGGTATCAATAAATTTTATGGACTATAGCTAATATTTTATGATCTAATTTTTATCCAAATATTTATTTTTTTAGGTTTATGATGAAAAGGAGAGTAGATCTTGAAAGTTCTCATCACAACGAAAAAAATGTAACTATGTATGGTGATGGATGTTAACTAGATTTATTGTGGTGGTCATTTCACAATATATACATATATTGAATCATTATGTCTTGTACCTGAAACTAATATAACGTTATATGTCATTTATATCTCAATTTAAAAAAGAAATACTTTTATAAAAATCATTATCCTTCTCATGTCCTTTTGACTTAAACTCTAGTTTCTTATCTTCTATAAATTCATCATGAAATTTGTAAATATCATTAATTTTATGGGTTCACTTTTATTTTAAAATTACTCCCCATAAATATGAGAGATTTAATCTGGATCTAAATGAATATAAAAATTGTCGCAAAAAACAAATAGATATTTGTGACCTCCAGTAAAGTCACAAATAGTTAAAAGTTTTATTAATTAGAGCATCTTCATATCCTTTGATTGTATGCATAGAACATCACCTTCAGATTTTAAACTAATGAATTTTTGATGGATATCAGTAAAACTATTGCCCACGCAACTCTAACACCAACAGCCACCAACAGAAGGCAATAGCGATTACTAGTGAGTGTCATAACCCAAACAAACCTATGTGTATCTTAATGCAAATGTATTTTAAAATTATAACTTTGTGAAAATATTTGAGGAAAACATAACACTGTTGCTTTCATCCTGAAGTTTGGCCTTAGAAAATTTATCATTCTTCATATGATGAATGGACAAATGAAAATGAACCAAAATTTGCATGCTCATAAAAACCTTAAGTACTCTTTCAACTTATCAGCTGTTTCCTAGTAAGTAAATATTAATTTGTATGACATCAATGTAGGATGATATTTTATGAAAGAGTAAAAATTTTTAAATTAATTATAAGGATTAATTAAATTATGGAGAGATCAAGTATGTTTATCCTTTAGTCCTTACTGACATGTTAATTTCCCATCTTAATAGTGAATTTTATTGTCATTAATGAAATTCAACATAACACTTAAGGGAAAGGGAGGGGAACGGCAATAATGTTTATTGCCCAAAGTTGTATAGGTGCTTAATTTAATTCTAAAAGATAACTTACATATTAGAGATTATTTCCTTCATGTTACTGATTAAGAAACTAAAGTTCCAGAAGATCAGCCATATAGCTAGGGGAGCAGGAATTCAAAGCCAGTTCTCTCTGAATCCATAAAGAATGTTTTATTAAAATGATTTTGTTATATAAAATTGATTATGTTTAATTTTTTAATTATTAAATTATAAGCTAGAAGAGGCTTGTTAGTATTTTTATTTATTTATTTATTTATTTATTTTTATGGTGACATTGGTTAATGAAATCTAATAAGTTTCAGCTGTACACTTTAACAGTAAAGCATATATACATTTACACTGTGTGTTCACCTCCCATAGTTAGATTTCTTTCCGTCACCACATATTTGACCCCCTTTACCCCGTCAACCTCCCCTCCCCCCACCCCTTTCCCTCTGGTAACCACTAGTCTATAGTCCATGTCCACGAGTCTCTGTTTGTCCTGTTCCTTTGTTGCTTTTGCTAATATTTTAAAATTATATTTCATTTAATGTTATGTTTTTGCTATTTTTGTAGTTCTAATGATTTTAAGTGTTAAAATAATATGTCAAATATTTAAGGGATTTTTTTTCTAATAATAATATTCTCGTTCCTGGAGCAAAAAGACCAGAATTGAATACATCCAAAACAGATAACAATTCAAAAGTGCTTTTTAATCATTTTGATGGTTTAAAATTATCAGAATGTTTCCAACAGTATAGTAACCTGATCCATATAAAAGCAACTGAAATCACATCGGAATTGTGGAATTTCTAGCCGCTATTTGCTTTAGTTACTATTTTGACATTACCAAATCTTCCAAGAGTTTTAGAATCCTGTTTTTCAATTGGGGTTTATAAATATTAGAAATCACTGGAAATATTTTCCTTCAGAGAAGGTAATATTTCTATCATATTTTTTCTTGTCCCTTGGGAATGGTTTTTAGTTGTTGAGTAGAAAATGTGACTAAGTGTAGAAAATAAGCTTCTCCAGCTGACTAGCACCATTTCAAAGAGCCAGAGAAAGGTGTTTTTTTCCTTCTTTGCATTCTCATATGTCTTACACATTAAGATTATTTGAAAATTTAAAATTTTATTTAATAGAACTATATATTTTTATACTCGTGATTTTAGTTTTCGAGTGCCTCACATAAAGTTCTGGAAAGCTCCAGGTATGGCTTTATTAATTAATTTTTTTTTTTTTTTTTTAAGGATAGAAGGTTGTGGGAATAGAATCTTTTGTCTGTACCTGATCCTGCCTCCTTCTTCCTCTTCTTTTGGATTGCTTCTACTCAGCTATCAGAACTCATGAAAACTTACTTTCTGGAAAGGTTCTCTGATATCCCAGAAAAGACTAAGCTTTCCTTTCATGTAGTTTTTGGCACCCTATACTTTTAAAATAAAAAAATAACTCATTTAACCATGAATGGATGACCTTAGTCATGTACTCTTTCTAAATAACATCTAAATTATCTGGTATTGTTTGGTTTTGTTTGTTTTTATATATATTTTTTTGTCTTGTTCCATTTGAAGTAGACCTTAGCCACTCAAATCCTGGTTCACTGATGATGCTGTTGAGCTAGGTCCTTAAGATGAAGTTATATTAAATGGAACAAATGAACATAGAGAGAGATAATAATTTAAATTGTTCTGTCACAAACTCAGATATATGTAGACATCATTTGTCTTTAGCAAAAATAAAACCCTTTAACCCACTTCTTTTTTTAAAATGCTATTTCTCAGGTTCAACATCAAAAGCAATTGTCAGTCTAGAGTTTACACTACAAACTCTCAGTTGCTTTTTTAGTACTTGTTAAACCTGAAAGACACCCTTAAATGCCTGAAATGCGTATAAACAACTATACATTAATGGGTTATGTTACTACAGTTTTATTCGGCTGTGTTCTAAAATATACATATTTTGCTTGTACATTTCCACAGTTTAAAAATACTTTTCTGTTCATCAGGGTAATTAGGAGATTGTACAAAGAAGTAGACAAATTATGAGAATTCATGGGAGTGCAATATCATAATGTTATGAAGAGAAAGTTTGATTTACGATGAAAGCTTCAATTAGAGACCTAGTGAAAACTGGCAAAACATTGACTTGGGGGTGGCAAGGAGGACATAATTATAGACTGAAAATATTTGAAGGTGCTGGTGCCCATGAAGAGGAAAAATACTCATGTTTATCTTTCCCTTCTTGTCTTTGGCATTTTCATCCAGTCTTACAGATTTTTAGAGATGATTGCTAAACCTCTGCTCTCTAGTCCATCTGGATATTTTACTGTTATTAATTCATAAATAATATTATTTACTCTCCTAAAAACTTTCCTTTCATACCTGGTTTGCCTTTTCTCAGTGGTAGTACTTTTATCCCCTGATCTTGGGCTGCTTCTAAAAGCTAACACAGTTTACATAGTAGGAACCCACACAACTTAAGTGTTAGAGCTGACTTTTCTTTCGCCTTGTCATCCAATTCCAATCAGTCCTTACATCTTGTACTCTTTTCCTTTATGTTGTCTTTAATTCACACCAATGTTCTTCCAGTCTTTGCCTAAGCCATCCTTTTAGTTCAGGTCATTAGATAAAGTACAACAGGTTTCAACATCTCTATTCATTCCCTTCTCCAAGTCATCTTGCATATTTGTTACTCGTATACTCTTTATCTCTTGAGGGACAAACATGGGGTTCTTAATATAGGAAGCATTCAACAAATATTTGAAGTTTCAGTGAAATACAATTTTATAGAATATGCAGTGACAAAAGACTGAATTGAGAAAAATAATTTCTTCTCAGGAAATTATGAAAATTATGTGTTCATACATACACATATTCTTATAGAAGTGAATCCCTTGAAAGGTTGTGATAGCTCCAGAAATAAACACTGAAATACGTAATCAGTAGATATTCTGATATTTTGCAAATTGCGAAGGAGGAAAAGAGCTAAGTAACTGTAAGCTTCAGATGTGGCAAAAGCATGTGTTAATCTACAACAGTGCTGTTCGATAGACCTTTCCAGATTGTTGAAAATGTCCATACTAGAGGCACTAGTTACCTGTCATTATGGAGTACTTGATATGTGCTGAGTGCAACTGAGAAACTATATTTTTAATTAAATTTAAATTTAAATGGCCACCTGTGGCTAAAGGTTACCATATTGGACGGTAAAGATCTATAGACAGAAGTTTTCCTAAGGATTATGGGCTTTCATTAAGTTCTACTCATGTTTTATATTGTTGCAGTCATCCACAAGTCCCAGGTGGTTTTGCTTTCAGATAGCAGCACACAGGGACCATCTTGATCTCAGTAAAAATTTCAGTCTGACTCTGTAAACATCCTATATCTACATTCTATAACCTCATTTCTCCTGTCCATTCGTTGTAAACATTTGTACGGAATATCTACTATATAACAGGCCCTATTATTGGTCATAGAGATATACAAACTTCAAATCCCTGCTCTCATAGAGCTTTGTTTCTTTTCTAATGGGAGTTACAGGCAATAGATAAATAATTGAACACACATAGGATATCAAGCAGTGAAAGTTTTGTAAAGAAGATAAAGCAAGGAGCGAGATAGTGACAGAGAACCCTGCTTTTAGAAAAGTCATCAGAAAAGAGCTCTCTGAGGAGGCAACGTTTGAACAGAGATGTGAAGAAAAAGAGGGAGTGACCTATGTAGATGGAGGGAGGGAGTTTTAGACAGAGTGACCAGCACATGTCAAGTTCCCGAGAAGGGGGTATTCTTTGAGGAGCATCGAAGATGACACCAAGGTTTTAGATTCAACAAGTAAATAAAGCTGTCATTGTCATCTACCAGGATGGGAAAGTCTAGAGGAGCACAGGTGTGTGTGTCGAGGAGAAGAGTGATGAAGAATTTGGCTTCGAACATGTTAAATTGGACATGGCCTTTAGACATCCAAATGGAAATGTTCAGTAGCAAGCCAAGTTCAGGGATGGCACTATGAATTTTGCAGTCATCATCACCAAGATGGTATTTAATCCCATGAGCCTGGTTACAGTTTCTTCAGGGGTGAGTATAGATCCAGTAGACTGGGTCCCTATAAGATTTAAAGATTGAGAAGATATAGAAGAGTCAGCAAAGGAGACTGAGAAATAGGGCCCAAAGAGTCTGGAGAGCAGCAGAGAATATGTGGAGATTCAGAAGCCAAGTGAGTAGAGGGTATTTAATGGGAAGTGGTCACACAAATGCTACTGAGAAGTCAAGTTAGATGAAGACTGAGAGTTGGCCATTGCATGCGGTAACCTGGAGGTCATTAGTGGCTTTGATAAGTAAGGTAGGAAAAGAAGACATGGTACTTTCCCAGAAAAGTCTTACTCATAGGCAGTCAAGAAGACTGGTGGAATCCAGGCAATGGTGCAAAAGATGTCTGGCCTTTCTTCCTCTGTTGACCATCTATCAGGTGATTCTGAATTCCTTTTGGGATGACATAAAGGAATTCTTCCTCTAGGGTCTCTCCATCCCTCATCTTGTTCTCTTCTACATCTTGTTCCCCTTAACTTTCTGCTATCTCTGAAAAGTGATGCTGGTTCTTCTGCTCTTCCTCTGGCTCAATTTCTTCCATTTTTAATTCCCTGGACCTGGGGATAGAGACTTCAGGATAAAACATTTATAACACAAACCTTCCAATTATTAAAATTGACTACCTCTTATCACAAAATCATGTGTTATTATAATTTAAAATATGTCTCGATATTTTTTTCTGACAAAGTAAAACTCCTTTCTGCTTGGTTTTTAAAATTGCAGTTGGAACTTTACAAACCCAGCAATTTCAGTCCCTTTTACCCTGAGTCACTTTTTTTTTATTATTTGCCATAGCATTTCCAGCACATGTTATAATTTGTTATTTAGTTATTCATTTTCATTACTTATTCATTGACTTATAAATTATAATTTATAAATTTATTATTTTATTTTTTCATAATTTATTTATTAAATTATTCATTTTTTATTCATTTTATTTTCTTCCAGATAAAAACCCCAAGTGATCAGTGATTTGTTTTTGTTTTGCTCACTGCTATATCCTAAATGTTTAGTATAGAGCTTAACTTATAATAAATGCTCAGGAAATTGTCACTGAATAAATGAATGTTCTAGCCTCTAGGAATAGGTATGGGCTATGTTACTGGAAGTAGATGCAAGTGAGAGAGGGGGTTTAATCCTGTCACAATTAATATGTGATATGAATTTACGCATAGAAAATTCCTGTACCCTAATCAATTTCATGTGCTCTAAAACTTGAATTCAGGCCATTGAAGTAGAAGACATCACCTTCTCTGTGATATCTGTAGAAGGAGTAAGGTCAGTTTGCTGACCCCCAGAATACAAGATTTAGGGAAGGATGGTGACACAGTGAAGCACATACTGGAAGGCTAGTTCAGGAGGTTGTTACTTTGCCCAGATCGAGACCAAGAGCAAAGCCAGCCAAAAGTAGACTTGAAGTAAATATCAAAGCCCCAAGAGAAGCCAGACCTTCTTCAGTTATGCCTAGAGATCAGCAAAAATCAGCCTGCTGGTAGTTCTTTTTCCAGGTCTTTTTTGTTCCAACAGAAGAGAAACTATGGGAAGACTGGTAGAAAAGCAACAGCCAGAGTACAGTCGTGGTCAGTCAACAACCCTGAAAATACAGGGCAGCGTTGGCCAAAGAGGGGCTTGGCTCTGTTTCGTAAGAAGGGAAGAATCTCGTGGAGACAGCACAGTGGTGGGGTCTCATCTTCATTCTTAAACCTGGTTGAAGTCTACAGCTGCTACTTATTCTTTGTCCCTTTCTTTGTGCCTACTTTTGTGGACTGAAGTGGTGGATCCTAGTATAGGATCCTAACCTGGAGCATCCTGAACCTTGGTTAGCATATTTTGCTTGGCTGAGAGCCACCCTATCCACACTCCCTTAACTAGTTTTCTTGCCATTCCACCCTGGAAATTGAAGTACCTGCCGTCATGCCATGAAAAGAATGTGATTATGTGTTGGAGGCAGTTGTAGTTTGTAAGAAGAATTCAAGATTTAAGATATGAGTTCTAAAAATATTTTCTGAATTTAAAATATAATATTTCTTTACTCTTTTATGTTATATTTTTATGTATAGTTTTTTAAAGTTATGAAACATTTAAACACATGCAGAAAAGTTGCAAGTATAATATAAAAAGCTTTTCCCTGAACAGTGTGCTCTCCTAAAAACAAGGGCATTCTCTTATATAACCACAATGCAGACATCAAAATCAGAAACTGATCCATTACTACCACATAAACCTTAGACCCCGTTCACATGTCACCAGTTGTTCCAGTAATATCTTTTATAGCAAAAGGATCCACTTCATAAATTGCATTTAGTTGTCAAGTCTCTAGTTTTCTTCAATCTAGAACAGTTCCTAAATCTTCCCTTGACTGTTATGGTTTTGACACTTGATGATCACAATATTTCTTTTTTCAGAATACTCTCTAATTTGAGTTTATCTGAAACCTCTCTTTAACTATGTTTGCTTATTTTGCATATTTTTGATGCTCTGGCATCTAGAGTCTTGCTGACTGGGGAGAACACCCCCCCACCCTGCCCCCACCAGGGTGGTCCAATTCTTAGCCATAGAGTGTGGCTCTCCCTGAGAGCATGGCTTTCATTTGCAAACCAACCTGATCAGAGCCCATAGTAGGAACCACCTCTTGTGTCTGGCTCTTACATTCCAGGAAGCCATATTCTCCTTCTCTAATCATCCCAGGGCTAGGCAAAAACAACTAGAGATGACCCAACACCCCTTGATGAAATTATTCCCATTAGCCAACCCTATTCCTGCTTATCCTGCTTTGCCTCACCTTCCCTAAAATACAACAACTAAGGCACCTACCCAACCCATGCTTTCTCCTTTCTCCTTCTGCCTCCTGTCCTACCCTGGTGCTTCCCCATATGGCCCTGTGTGACATGACGTGCCTCCTCACCTTAGGGACTGTGAATAACAAACTGTCTTTGCAGTGGTAATCATCTCAATGTATTAGCCTTGTCATATCTTTATAAAAATAAAAACTATATTTTAAAAGTCCCCCCATAATTAGATTTAGATACTGTGTTTTTCACAGGAATGTCACAGGAGCAATACTGTGTTCTTCTCACTACATTATTTCAGTTATGCACAATTTTAATTTGTGGTATTACTGATGATGCTTACTTTGATTGATTGATTAATGGTGGTGTCTGCCAGTCTTCCTCACTGTAAAGTTATTTGTTTTGTTCTTTGTAATTGTTAAGTGTTTTGTGGGGTGATACTTTGTAACTATGTAAATATTCTGTTCCTTATCAAATTTTCAATTCCATCTTTATCAATATCCCTATGGACTCAATTTCCTATTTTATTCAGTTATTTATTTTGATGCTCAAATTTCCAAAGTTTGACCAGTAGAAACTCCTTCAAGCTAATTCTTTTGACAAATTTCCATAATTATCTGAACATTTTCTTATTTTCTATCTCAACAAGATGTTCTAGGCTTATCTTGTACTTTTCTTGTCTCAGCACTGGTATCCACCATTTCTCCAAGAAGCCTTGGTTCTATAATCTGGGTGCTAGGTATGCTCAATGGGGTGTCACTGCTCCCAGGCCATCTCAAATGTGATAGCCATTAATTTAAAGGGAATTAGCTACTAAGAATACTATATTATAACTAGTTGTCTGATATTTGGCAGATCTTCTTAACTCTCAGAGTCTCTGTTACTTCATTTTTGAATTAAGTGTATTTGTTTTGGTTAGGATGCATTCGGCAGCAATAAGCAGAAAAATCTGATTCATAGAATTATAACAACATAGACAATTATCTACCATAATAAGAAGTTAGTGGTTTGAAGATATCATCAGAAGCTAGTGTGTGCTGGTGTGTGTGTGTGTGTGTGTGTGTGTGTGTATGAACATTTTCCTATCTCTGCTATTCTTAGGATGTTTGGTAGTCCTTAGCAGCCCTCAAAACCATAATATAGCAACAATAGAACCAGATCTTCTATTATTACACAATAATATCAGTGGAATGTATTTAATTAATTCCTATATAATTCTCATTATTTTTGAGGAAGGATTTTCCAAAAGACCCCAGCAGAATTCTCCTGTCTCACTGGATAAAATTTTATCACATGCCCATGTTGAAACCAGTCACTGGCCAGGGGAATCATTGCAGGATGATTTCATTCTACTAATTAGAATTCTTTCTTTAATAGTGGATCTGAGGCTCACCTCTCTCGAAGTCTTTGCAGGAGATGAGAGATTGGATTTTTGGAGAGAAAAGGGGAGAAAGGATTTGAAAGGCAATGATTGTTGGTTAGGCAGCCAGCAGTGTCTCCTGAAATACTCTATTATGCCAAGACTCTTTTCAACTTTCTCCTTTTGTGACTCAGTTCCCCCACTTGGCATTCCTGTTAAGTTCTCAAGGGTGGGATCATGACTTTTTATATATGCTTCCTTAGTCCTTCGTGCTGAGGTTAGAAACTCAGCAAATATCCATTGAAATAATAAATATGTAATAATTTCTTAAGTCTTATGTTTTTTGCTATGGTGGCGATTGTTGATTTTTAAGAGTTATCCTGAGGTATGACCTCATCTGGGGCAGGCACCTACTCATCTCATATACTGTTAAGATAATGAATATTTCCTTTGAATAAAACATGTTGAACTTTTAAGCAATGAAAACTACCTTCCCTCTTTTACCTATCTCTTTTAGTTGCTCAGGCCTAAATGCGGCCTATCAGTGCATTTGTTGACCAGGCCCTGGATTTATCTTCCGCTGGATGTGGTGAGAGAGCCTTGACAAATATGTTGCAAGAATCCGCAGCAGTCGTGAGAGTCAATTTGGTTTGCATGTCTACCATTGCTATCCACCGGCTGATATAGTACATAGATCAGTGTGGTTAAACACAGAGATATTATAGTGCAGAAGAGATTAACAAATTCCCTCTCTGTTTTGCACTTTAGAAGGTATTGAGTGTACTCAGGAAGAGCAATCACTAGTTTATAATTCTGGAAGCTAGGGAAAGTCAATTCTTTAAGGCATTTACTTTTATTTATGTAAGAAGCCTTTTTATTAGGAACATCAGCTTCCAGGCATAACTAGAATAAATGGGGTTTTTAGTTTGTTAATTGACAAACTGATGAAGGCTTTAAAGAATCACACACAAAGTGTAAAACTTTTAATTATATAAAACTTTAACGTTATTTATGTGTACTTAAAAATGATAAAGGCTGATTAATGTGATATTTTAAAATGTTCTACAGGAAATTAATGAGATTATTTGCTTTGCTTGTATGTTTTTTAGAGCCTTGTACATGGGACTCTGCATCAAAATACATGAATTCTTATTCCAAAGACCATTTCCCATACTTCAAGAAACCTTAGGGGATCACTAAATGTCACTGTAATTCAATTTACCTATTTTCAAAGTAGATGCTTGTGACAAATTAATAATTATTAATTTAAATTTATTATGACAATAACTACAGAATCAATTTTAGGAAAACATTTCTGTTATTCCCCGTTTTCCCAATACAGTATATTTTGAATGACATCATCATCATCATAAAAATCAAATGTCCCTGGGTGTACAATTGCTATAATTAAATAGGTTCTCTTTTTTTTTTCCCTGAAATTATTAGAAATCCAAAGACATATTTGAGGCAAACCATATTCAGTGTTTGGGACAAGCAAAAAGAAAGGCTAAATTCAATGGACATTTTCCAGCGTTTGTTTGGCTGATTTTTCTGTAGCATTTGAACTATTGATATTTTTCTTTAGTAAATAGTTCTGTTTTCTTTACTGCAACCCTACTCCCTTTTGGGCATCCTTTACAATTGTGTTTTTTTTTTTTTTCCACCTTCCGAACGTTCTCTTTTTCTTACCTTACCCATAAATAACATTAGTTTCCACATAACTTAATCCTCTACACCTCTCACCTGACATACATATTTTCCTAGGATGATCTCTCTCACTCATGATGTTTCAAGTATCACCTGTAAACCATTGCTATCCAACTCACTAGCTCTAGGATGATCATTCCCCTGAGCTCCAGAGCCAAGTGGCTCCTTAATATTTCTACCTAGATGTACCACAGACATCTCAAAGTCAACATGTCTAAAAATGGATGCCTCTCTTAACTCTACCCCAACCAAATATTCTGCTTGTGTTTCTTGTTTCAGAGAGCGTCACTACCAAGTTTTGTTGTTCAAGCCAGATACTCTGGTAGATTATAAATCCTTAATCTCTTTCTTCCTTAGCCTACAATCATTATTGTGATGTTTCTACGTTAATATCAGTTGAATTTTTCCACTCACTCTCTGCATTTCTATGGTTCCTATTTTATTTGAGGCCAGTATTTTCTTTTTCCTAGATCAATGCAAACTACCTTCTGATTGATCTTTTTACTTGCATCATGAGAGATCTTGATAGAAAACAGTTTGATCATGATACTTATCTAAAATACTTCAAAGTCATAGCATAAAATCTAAATACATAAAGATGTGTGCATTATATGACATCTGGCCCTGTGTCCCTATTCAGTGTCATCTATTACTACTCCTCATAGTTTAAGTTTAAGACAAAATGAATTTCTTGGAACTTCTTCAATACACCATACTTTTCTTCTCCGTACTTTTACATAGGCTGTAATTCTACCTGGAACATCTTACAACTTGTCTCTTTATCCAGTGGAGTGTCATTTGCTGTTCAAGTTAAGCTTAGACATTACCTCTTTTGAGAAACCAACCTAGACTTTTTCCTCCTATTCCCAACCTGACTTTGTTATATATTTCTTAGCATATACTTACTTACTCTTTATTAAACACTTATCCCACTCTATGAATGAATAATTTAATGACCTTTTTTGCTTAAAACTTATTATAGCAAAGAACTATTTAATTAGTCACATCTACTTCTGACATTTATGTGTCTAAATGAGACAACAATCTCTAAAAGAACAAATAAATTATAACAGATTGTATCAGAAGATGTCGAATGACACATTCATAGCAAAGGATACCCCTAGTTCTATATTAATCTGACAGATCCTAGATTTATTAGATAAAGCAATTCCTCTCAGTGGTAGTACTAAAAAGTATTGCATATTTTCCATTTTCTGACTCTAGTGTCTTCTCAAGAAATGTAGTTTAAAATTACATTTGGAAATTTTTTTTTTTAATCAATTCATCCTCAAGGTCCTTGTATTTTATTCCAGTGCAGCAATTTCTTATGTACTTCTGTACATGTTCTCAATCAAAGTAAAAATGTAGCATTTCTCTTTTTTCTTATTTTGGCAGTTAGTTTTTTGTTATGGATAACTGAGGTTGAAATCAAGTTTTTTAACATATAGAGTGAAATTTGGTGACTTTCCTTTTGCAGCAAGGAAATCACTAGGTACTCAGCATGTGTTTTGAAAAATTCAATTTTGATTCTAAGTATTTAAAGCAAGAAGCTTTAATTTTTTTAAAAAAATCATACCAGTTTTATTTTTATTAACTCATAATGATTTTTGGAAACTTTTTATTTGCTCTCTTGGGTATTTGGAGAGTTGAATGCCTTATTGATCTTATTCTCTTTTGGTGGACAGTGACTATTTCTCTTTGGAGGAGGCATAAGTTCCAAATCTTTGTTGATGCATGACACACTTCCCTGATCTTATACAGTGAGGAAATTCAGTCTAACCCATATGGAGATACCACATGTTGATAATTTATCTAGGTATTCTGGCTAACAGCCCCGGTAAGGTCCCCCCAAATAGTCAACATCAACCACCAGACATATGAGTAAACAAGCCTAGAAATGAATCCATTCCCAAGCTATTGAATTATCTCTCTTTGAATTTTTCCACTTGAGGCCCCAAAAATGCTTACCTCACTGTGCCCTTTCTGAATTCCTGAAACACATAATCTATGACCATAATAAAATGGTTACCATTTTGCATCAATTATTTAAGCATTGTGCAAAAAAATAATTCATTAGTAAAAGCATCATAACTGCAAAAGTTACAGGATCTTTTTTTAAACGTTTTTTCTTGTATTTCATGACTGTTACTTAAATGATGTCTTTAATTTTCTTCGTAGATATCTAATTATTCCTTATATTATATTATGGAAGGCTTTACTTTTTGAGAAGAAAGACTCATACATAGCATTTGTAGTTTAATTTCAGTTAATTTTAGGATTTGATAAATCATAAAAACATACAAGGCAAAACTGAACTAAAGTTTTAAGTTGTAAAAACAATTTTAATAATTTCAAAACTTCATGAAAAATCTATTGGCTTATTCCTAAAAAAACATACCTAAAAAAAAAAAGTTGGAGAAATAGTTTGAAACCTCATATAGGAAAAAGCGTTACAATATAAGGAAGGTATTTCATGTTTTTATAGGTACTCTAATGTCCAAATTGAAATCCATATTGGACTCGGGACATACTGTGTGAATATAAGAGTATGCTTTAAACTACCAAGTGACATTCCTTGAAACAAATAATAGAACATAATGTCAGAAGGTTCTTCGGAAGGTACATGCACCCTATCCCTCCCCAGATAACGTAGTGAAAGAAGCTCCCGTTGAGGCATCATAAGATCTGGGTTCTTACTCTGTGACCTTCAGCAAGTCATTTAACCTCTTTGGATTTTAGTTTCTCAACTGTTATATGATGAAGTGGACTAGAACGATCTTACCTTCCAATAGTAGTTTAATGGGAAAGCTCAAAACTGTCAATCAGTCATTCTTAATGAACGTGGCAGTTCATTAAGAAATATTAATTTTATATGCACAGAAAAAAAAGGTGATTAAACATTTGACCCACATTCCTCTGTAGCTTATCTCAGAGGTTCCCATCTGAGAGGTGGTTTATGTAATCTTTTGATCATTCCACCCAATTAGCTATTTATGTGGCACTTAATACTACTGCCTAGTTTCCTGACAAGGAAAGAAAAAAATCATATCACTTACATTTTAAAAATACTGCAAGCAGATTCTAAAGAGACATTGCAAATAACTTTCGAATTTTTTACTGCTGTATGCATGTATACTGCAAATTCACTTCTATTGCAGTGGAACTAGAGCTAATATTTAATGGAGAAGTCAAGTATCTTATAACTTCTATCATCTGAACCTAGGAAAGGTTCTCCAGTTCTCTTGGAAGAACCGATGTTGTTACAAATTACAAATTCTGTGCCTTTAGTCATTGATAATGGTTCTTCAGGGGAAGGGAAAAGAACAGGTACAAAATTTAAATCTCAAAAGAAATGCAACTCGAGATTATTTTAAAATTTATGTGTGTGGGGGGGTTAAACTTATTTAATTATCCATAGTTACAATTTTATTTTTATTAAGGCTATTTCATTTCTTCTTCATGCAACAAGGTCTTAGTATTTGGGTTTTGTAGAGCAAGAATGGAAGAGAGATTTTCAGATGGGTAAAGTTTTTAGATATAGAAAGTGGCTATCAAATATTAAAATTACTTGTGTATATTAAATATAAGAGCTGTGTAGCATTTATCTTATAATTTTTTGATTAAATGCTTTTAGTTAATTTTTAATATCTTAAAATGTTCAGTGTATGGTAGAAAGTGTGTGTGTGGAGACTTATAAAAGAATGATTTAGTGACTTAAATTTAATGAAAAATTTCCAGAAATATACTATCAAATAACTGACACAAAACTTTGCCTGAAACTAAGAAACTGTAGTCATAAAAAGAGACATCTTTGATTTATTGTCTTCCAGCCTCTGACTGCTTGTGCAATCAGCACCACTAAGACAATATAAAATTACCCATGTAATTGTATTGCTCTAAAGAATTTATTTGTTTTAGCATTTTCCATAGCCTGCAGTGAGTGTATCAAGTACTGTACTAAAGAAGTGTTGCAAGGTACTGAGCCATGACTAATTTATTACCTGTAGAAATACCTTAACACTTAATAAGGTGTTAATTGCATTCAGGTGACACAACTGTAGTTGGAAAGATAATTTGGTGTACCTTATCTGAGCTGATGGAAGTGCAGAAAGCATTCAGGTTACAGTGCACTGGGAAGGGCGATTTCTTGCAGCTTATTAGCAGTTGATAATGGACACTTAGCAGTCTAACTAGTATATGCATTTTTCTATCACCGTTAATGAAAAGCATTTCAACTAATAATAAGTGGGAATGGAAGTTTTGTTTTTTAATGTTTTGACTTGCTCTCTTTTAAAAAGGTATCAGTGTGACTATCAGGAATATAAATTGTTTATTTAGGTGCTTATTATCTCTATCAGCAGTAAGTCAAGTTTCCAAAAATGAGGCTATAAGGGCTGAACTACAGTTAATGTTTGTAGCAGAGGGAACTTAGTGCAAGATCATAAGTTTCTGAGTTGCTGTTAAAATCTACTCCCCCACAGTAGTTTGATTTGTCATAGACATATAGCAGATATAGTGTGCTACAACTTTATTCTCTGTGCAAATTTCAAATATTATTTTCTTAGTTGGGACTCAAGATCATTCAAAATCTTTACACATTGATCTCATTCAAGATCACAAATGATTTAGCACATACAGTAGATTCATATGTTTGAAACCAAAACAAGTAAATACAAAATTTGAAACATTTGAGACTTAAGAAAACCATTGCAGCTTTTTAGATCCATACTTGTTTATCAATTTGTTCTTCACATTTTAGTCTCTGGAATAAAATGCATAGTTGATATTTTTATTGTCATCAGTTAAATTTTGGTGTTGTATAGACACAGGATTGGCATAAATGTAAGAATTACCAGATAATAATAACAGCAGCTGACATTGAGCTCTAAATCTGGCCTAGACAGTTTTATCTTTCTATAGATTATTTTATTTAATTCTCGTAACTCTATGGAGCAGGTAGTAGTTTTCATCCCCATTTTCCAGATGAGGAAACTAGAGCACAGTATAGTACAATCAGTGTCACATAAGCTCTAGTAAATGGAGCTTACTAGAAACTGGAGTGAGGCCAACTTAGATTTTTTTTTTCAATGGCTCAGGATAAAATATAACATGAATGAATGAAACTTGAATGGAAATTGTTTTAGTCCAGAGCCCATGTCTATGAGATATATTTTCGTTTTGTAGTACCAATTTTACTTATTTGATTTTTTTTTTGTTTACTTAAATTATAGAATTGAATTTGGCAAGACCGTAGAGGCCTTACAGAATTCTCATATGTGCAAATACTGATGGAATGTTTTGTGTCACATTTGCACCTGCCTGTTGGATGACCGTGAAGATTGTACTTCTTTAAAGTTTACGCTTAAGTGATGGTTAACTAAACTAATAGATACTGAAAAGAATTTTTAGGTATAGTATAATTTGCAACATTGATGCGAAAACATGACATATAGTTTTTACTTTATTACTTTGGTTGATGCTGAATTATCTGCTTGTGAGTCATTCATACGGTGTTCATCAAATATTGTTTAATGGGAACTCTAGGTAAAAAAGAAAATAATAGGGGAACTAGCAGGAATGCCCATTTATCACTATTTTATATGTTCTCTAGGCTTTTCTTTTTGTGCATAATAGGAGGGGAGCATTTGAAAAGAGTTGAAAAAGTTATTAGAACTTAGGGGATTTGAAGAGTTAAATACATTCCAAATGAAAGAATATGTGATTTGCTGCAAATCAAATAGTCTTTTCTAATCTCATCCCCTTTCAAGCCTCTCATATTTTCATGACTATGACATCTAGCTTACAGAGGCATTACGAATCACCCTGATAGGAAAAAAAAAAGTAAAAAATTCCTAAAGGCAGCCTGAGATGCACAATGAACAGGGAAGGTGGGAAGGTTTATCATGAGCAAGGAACACTGCCTAGATGTGAAGACGTCGTCCTTGTCCTTAGGAACTTTCCAAATAATTAGTAAGTAAATGTAAGATAGTACACACATGTGCGCACACACATGGAGACACACACACAGACACACACAGACATGCACAGACATGAACAGATATGTACACAGACACAGAGACACACAGATATGCACAGACATGCACAGAGACACACACACAGACACACAGACACACAGACACAGAGCCAAACAAGGAGGTAAAGAAGCCTCATTTGCATAACATAAATAATCTGTTGTAAGATTTCCTAGTAGAGGTAGTTAATTTCTGGGTGGGTGATGTGGAAAATCTTCATGAAGGAAGTAATAGTTGAGCTGGACCTTGAAATATGGGTAAGATTTAGAGGTATTATAGGTAGAAGTAATGGAGGTAGAAAAGGCATAATGGAAAGAGTCTGTAAGATTCATTGGGTAGATAAAGGAGAGTTAATTAGGTATTAGGTTATGATTATGACAATAGGAAATAGAGAAAATGAATTAAACAGAAATTGTGGAAGAAGATTTACTAGGTATTTCATGCCCACCATGTGAATGTGCTTTCGTTTTCAAAGGTTCTAGATTTGGAGATTCCAAAAACTAATAAGTTCACCAGCTGAGCCAAAAGTAGTCTATTTCAAAGAAACTGACAACCAAACACACACACACGTGTTACACACACGCACCCGATAAATGAGGCCAATTTATTATTTGACAACTTTCAAGAAAAAAATGTCAGGGGAAGGAAATAAATGAAATTTTGCTTAAATTCTACTGTTAAAGGTATTTAAATATGTAAAAATTATCTCACCTGGTGGGTTGACTTTGTTTCATCTAAAGACATCTGTCTCCTTAACCTTAACTCATACTTCCCCACTTTCTGCTACTAAGATCTCAAAGGTTTGCCGTTTCTCCTCTTTTCTAGCCTCTCTAGGAGTCCTTACAATGTATGGATGACTTATTTAGCAGGTGCTCTCATCTTGGCTTTCAGTTATATGACTTTGGAAAGACTCTTGGGTTCTGCTATGGAGTTGAATTTGCTCCAGCTCCCACCTCTAATTTGCCTGCACTATTGACTTTGCCTGGGTGGCTGCTGAGTCTGCTAAGCCATCATTTGGAGCTCCCTTAGACAATGGCTCATGAGTCACCAACATGCTGCCTTTGATTTGCCTCTGCCCCTCTTGCCCCTGCTACCACTAACTGTATAATACTTCACAGATGTTCTGGGCCCAACAGCTTATCTTTAATCCTGAGACAGAAAATGCTATCCCCTTCTCTATTTTTTATTCTTGTTTTCGAGTTGTTTAGACTTGATGGGTAAAACTTTTTTTTTTTTTCAGTTCCATTTGCTTTTTCAAAACACACACACACACACACACACACACACACACACACACACACACAAACACACACACAGAGTATTTTTTCTTCCCCAGGGTGCAAAGCCAACAGGTAGGCCCAGATCAGCTCCAAACTCTACCCCAAACTACCAATGTCCTCTTATTCTTCTGTTAAGTCCAGATCTTCTGCTGACTCTTTTACTCATGGTGAATTATCTCCAAATGCCTATTTTCTTATCCCTGCAATTTAGCTTCTGTTACCTGTCCTAGTTTTGTCGTGCACCTTTTATCTCAGTAGCCGTGTGACCCATTTAGAAATTAACATTAGACGCTCTTTTATCTCTGTAACAGGGTGACCCATTTAGAAATTAACTTGAGTATATATTGTTTTTTGTTTTGTTTTGTTTTTGTTTTTCTGTGTTGAAGGGAGAAGACCTCCAATCTGTTCTTGAGATGGGGCTGCATATTAGGAAGGAATGAAAATTATCTAACATGGGAAGATAAATTTTTATGTCTAGGACCTGGGTCATTTTTGTCCTTTAAATATCTGTATGTAAGACATACAGACTCTTTGATTTTGTGAAGTCTGAGACCATGAGATTCTGATGGGTACTTAAAACTGTTAGCGTAGAAAGAGGAAGAGGCAGACCAAAAGGAAAGTACTCTGATTCTGGGATAGAAGGACAAACTTGGGAAGAGAGATAATGGTTTCAGGTTCCGCCAGGGCAGAGGTCTGAACCTCTGCGACTGAGATGAGAAAGGCTGCATGTGGGACGGAAGCGGGGCACCTTGAGCTGCAGCCTTGGGAGCCTGGGCGTGGGGAGCACGTGGCTAAGCCTGGCCCAGAGAGAATAGAGATTCTGGGAAACAGTCTTTCGAAGGACCAGACTGGCCTGGGCAGGGCTTTTCTTGGACTCAAAATTGCAGCTCTGGGCATATAGTAGGACGCTAGCATCCAGTCCCTGCCTCACGAGGCGGCGAAGTGCAATGGCAGAGATGGCGGCTGCAAATGGAGAGATGCCAGGGAACCCACCTTTTTGAGAGTGGAAGTATCAGACTACCTTTTGGCACTGGCTTGGTCTCAGAGTCTTTAAATGATCCAGTGGTAGAGGTAGGAATTTTAAGGTCACTTGAGTTTCCTCAAACCGGTGGGTGAGATCTCACACTGATACCAATTTAATGTGAAACATCACCACGGGTGGCACTGCTTGCCTCTGACAGTATCAAACAGCTCTCCAAATTCCAGAGAAACGGTAGGATTAACAAACCGATCTGGTGAAGATATTGGTTGTGGTGAGGGTACATGTGCATCGCTTATGTCACACACCAGAAATATGCAACTCTTCACTTCAGCTCATTCAGGATCCCTGATTACATGTTCATAACACTGCAGTAGATGGCATTATCTCCACTTGTTTTGATGCCTGCCTGTTAAGTTTATATGGAAATAATTATTAGACAACTAATTGGAGGAGAAGTTTTGATGGTCTAAATGGCTTATATAATAAAGGCATGATAGATTAGTCTATTCCTCTCTACTGTCAGGGGACCTCTGCCAAGATATTTAAAACAGACATTTATTCTCAGGGCACCATCTTTCATCAATAGTATTAGAAACTTTTGGCAAATTCTTTCTCTTTAACGCTCGTGTTTCTTTTTTCTACCAATGTTCTGTTTTATTAGCACTGCAAATAACTCAGATATTTGGGAATTTAAAGATTTTTGAGAATTACCTTGAACTTCATAAGTAAATTTGGGGCATAGTCTGGTATGAATGAAATGATTTACAATCTATTTGTTAGGCAGAGTAAAATGTAGAAAGGTCCCTACATTTCATGGGGCTTCCTACTACTTCACATTTCATTTTGTCGGGCTTTCCTGATTCTTCCGCTAAATTCGTTCCCTTTACCCTTTCAAAAGTTATTTTGAAGGCTTATGCCTGAATGGTTGTATATATGGCCCAGCAATTAACAGAGATATAGGAGTCGAGAGAAGGGGCTGACTTGTCAGGGAAGGTAATCGGTTTAACTTTAGATATGTAGAGATTGAGATTCCAGTGGGACAACCAGGTGGAATTATCTAGCAGGTATCAGGAAATGTTAAGTACCTGTGGCAGTATTTTGGAGACATTAAGCAGGACTTTGAACTGAAGGCTGTAAAGTATAAGACAGCCAAAGAAGGGAGTTAGAGAGAATAACAAAAAGCCAAGGGGCAGCACATGTTAAGAGGTGTCTTGGGGTGGGAGGAGGTGGCTCTGAAGCAGCATTGATTTCTTCTCCCAGTTGGCTTCTTCTCTAACTCACTAGCCAAATTTCTGCAAGCACAGCAGCACCAGGAAAATGAAACTTGACAACCTTCACATTAAACAATTACGGCTTCTGGTAAATCAGTTGAGCCACCTGTCATGGTTTCCTGCCTGGGAGTAGCAACAATCCCAGTCAGAGGACATTTCAGGAGCCTGTTAGAGCAACACTGTCACCTCATTTTCAAGCAGTTCTGGCTCCATATGACATAATCCATGACCAAAATTGGTTTTCCATATATAAAGTCAACTTATCTCATCCGAACCTCCGGAATGGGTCCTACTGAAAATCCAGAAGGTAAAGAGTAGATTCTATGCAGAGGGAGCCCATCAGTACAGCTTTTATTTTATACAACTGTGATATACTTTTGCTAGCATCTTTTGATAGAATTAAGTTAAAATTCATAATCAAGTTATTAAGTTGCACAACACACACACACATATACATACACATACACACATACACACGTACACAGTTTATCAGCCAGTCTCTAGAATAAATCTCACCAAAGGACTGATGTGTCAATAAGACACATTCCCTTATCATGAAAACTAAGAAGTTGCTAGTGTTAACCGTTTTCCTCAACAAGATTTTAAGGATTCTCTTTTCGTGTCATTCTTTGTGGTTTATAGAACCCATAACTGTTTCGTTACCTAAATTAAAACCTCAGGGACTATGTCAGGATTTCTGTGTCACCAACTGTTACTAACAATATTTGTATTCCTCGAAATTTCTATGTTGAGATCATAACCCCATTGTGACAGCATGAGGAGCTGAGGCCTTTGGGAGGTGATCAGGGCATGAGAGTGGAGCCTTCATGAATGGGATCAGTGCCCTGTGAAAGAGACTCCAGAGAGCTTTCTCTGTTTCCTGCCCTGTGAGGACACAGTCATCTGCGAACCAGGAAGCGGGCCCTCGGTATACACTGAATCTGCCAGTGGCTCAATCTCAGACTTTCCAGCCTTTAGGACTGTGAGAAACGCGTTTTTGTCCTTTAAGTCACCAGTGCATGGTAATTTGTTATAGTAGCCTGAACTGACAAACACACCGACCTTACTGAGACTTCTTATTTAGATTTTTTATTTCTTTAAAGTACTGTATCCTAAATTCCAGAAACGAGTTAAGGTAAAGCATTTGAATTTCATGCATAACTTTCTGAGATATACTTAAAGACTTTGTTTTCCTGGATCCCTCCACTCTGATAATTTCTTCACATTCTCTCAAGTATATCACTTGTTCTACATTATCTGAACTATATCCATATCTTTAATTGTCATGTGTATATTTGTGGTTTTCTCAATCAGATTATAACTTTGTTGAGAACTAACAGATTGAAGAATTTAATTTTTCATTTAATAGTCCTTATAGTTTCTAGCTAAGTACCAAGTATTAGTAAAAGTTCAGTAAAGGTTAGATTAAAATGAATCAAAAAAGTTAATAAACCTGTAGCTCAACTTATTTGCATTCGCATTACTATATTTTATGTCCATAGTTGCCCTAAAATGTATTTTAATAAATTATATCATTACCCTTAATGTAAATCTGAAATAGTATAGGAATAGTCACTGTATGATTCAAATGACTCACACATACTGAGTTATTAACATATAGGTACCCCTTGTTTCAGGAGTGTGTGTTTGTATAATAACAATAACAAGATTACTGTGACTATCATTAACTTGATTTGTAGAAATAAAAATTACTACAGAAAGGAAAAATAGTATCAGTTACTGATCGAGGAAATAAAATAAATTTATAAAAGGAAACAAAAGGTAGATTAATTTCTGTTAAGTATAATGCTCGATTTATATACATACCAATTAGGAGTTTTTGTAATTAAGCGCCTACCTATGCTTTCCTATTCATTTGTAATTCAGGATTTCTTGACACCTGCAAAATTACGTTATTCTAACTCAAATAACCAATCATTAGGCTTAAATACAAGTCAATAGTTTATTATCTGTGAAGAGGAGTGTAATTAAAAGTTAATATTTTAAAACTTCTCCATTGAACTCCAAGATTCAAGATGCTTCCTCAAAATAAAACTCTGACAGATCCATTAAATAAGTGTCTATCTTGACTCTTCCTAACCCATATGACTCTAAGATATGAAAACAAGAGTAGACAAGGTTGTAAAACCCTTGTGTTTAGGGTCAATATCTAGGACAGACTTTCATTATTTGGCATCAAAAGCTATAATGAAGGTAAAAGAACAATTATGGTGTTAACTAAAATGTAAACTTGCTTCGAGAATTTCAACAGAATAAATTTTCTTGGTAATCTTTTGATCATCTTAAAAAAGTCCTTGATTTTTCTTATTCACTTCTGGTGAAGTCAGGAGCAGGGCAAGATTGAGAAGCTGTTTTCAACTCACAGGTGTGTAGCGAAAGCCTCATATAATTCAACAAAGCCTTTATTGCAGCTCTTTTATAGGAATAAGAGTTTTCACGTGCCCTGAAATTTGACAGCGTGTTTTCAGGCTCTCAGTTTCAGATTTCTTAGTACAGGGGATAATTGAGTAGAAGAGCCAGGTCATTTACTATATGGGTAATACTCTGACAGAGATGGAATGATCGTCAGCTTTTGCAAATGGAAGGACAAGCTGCTAAAGATTTTTAAGGATTTCTTGTAATCTGTGGTATTAAAAAAAGCAAAAACTAATATATTGTATTGTAACAAATACACATATGTATTTCCTTGTGGTGCTACTATTATTTCCCATATATATAATAGGTCTTTACATTTGAGATTTTATAAGACCCTTATAAGGGTTAAGTCTCTGTACAGGTCAGGTAGATTGTCATGTTTATTATATGACTTTAAAAGATTAGAGAATCCTCTCTCTCAAATTTTGGTAACCAGATGGCTTTCTCTTTCATATCTCTTCCTGAGCTAGTGTCCTACATATCACCTCTAACTTCTCCTTCATTCTCCACCCTCTTCCCACTTACTCCTATCCATTCCCATTACCACTACCCCTTCCCTAACCCTAGCCCGATCATATTTTGTACAGACTTTTCCAGTAGGTTTTTTCTTTCATAATGCTTTCCATCTAACTTTCATTCTTAATAACATTATATTAGACAAATATAAGATATAACATGTATCAAAGTGTAAAGCATAATACTGCCTTGAACACTGTCTAATCCACACCTAGAACAATGAGTTGTATCATCTACTTATGTGGCTCTCTCCTAGCCTAT
>NW_011888823.1:8124771-8148742 GCF_000151845.1 Pteropus vampyrus
AAAGTGTAAAGCATAATACTGCCTTGAACACTGTCTAATCCACACCTAGAACAATGAGTTGTATCATCTACTTATGTGGCTCTCTCCTAGCCTATGTCCTCTTTCTCCCTAGAGGTGAGAACTATCTTGAATGTTGTATTATTCTTTGTTCTTTTATTTTGTTTAATTTTATTACATATAGTTTTTAAACTAGTCTTCCTGCTGCTAGAGTTAATTATAGCATTACCCTGCCCCAATTCTTAACTGTCAAGGTGATAAATTCAAACTCATTTGCATGCAAGATTATTTACAGTACTGCCTCTCTTACCCATGCAGTCTCTACTTCTGCCACTCTTCCCGACCACAGCAAGCATTCCGTATACTTTTGTAACTGAGTATAATGATTTTCAGCTTCAGTCTCTTTGTTGAGTAGTGTTCCACTGTGTGAATATATTGTATTTTTGTTTATCTGTACACCTGTCAATGAATTTTTTGTTGGTTTCAGTTTTTAACAATTATGAATAAAGCTACTATGGACATTCATATACAAGTATTTTTGTGTACATATGCTTACATTTCATTTGGGTAAATTACCAGGAGCTATATACTGGGTCATATAGTTAGTTTAACTTACAATAATGTGAGTCACATCTTCTTCCATATTTCCATCATTTTCCTTATAAGTAGCCTCAATTTAACCTTGAATAAAAATTTCCTATAAGAGAACAGCAACAATTAAAAAAAAAAAAACTATACCTAAGATCTCGCTTATAATGAAGTATATTTTATAATAATTTCCTCCTATTCTAAAGAAAACCCACACAGGATTTCTTTTTATACAAAATGCCTATGCTTGTTTTAGAAACCACCTTTTCAACATATAAACAGCCCAGCATTTAGAACTACAAGTAGGAGGTATTGGGGAAGTACCTTCCACTTGGAACCTCATCCTTTCTTCATACTCAAGTACCTACTGATATGCAGACAAAGGAAGTGTTTTCATGATTTAGACAGTAGCACATCAGAAGAGTTGAAACTACTTTCAAAGCGACTTCACTTGGAAAGGTGTTTTACCCCTAAAGGAGTTTTCAGAAAGCCTCAGAAGGCAAATGCAGAGAACTCTAGCTACTTGAAAATTTTCTTTGACCTTTTATAGAGCTCATATTTTCCTTTATCTATTTTTGTTTGTTAATCATTTAGTTAGCTCTTACTTTTTTTGATGTTTGATATATTCACATGGACATTGTTTTTATTTAAAGCAACATTGTGTAACACTTTAGCATCTCTTGAAAGCAGAAAAGGGCTACTCAACACATTTATTAATAGAACAACCCAGAATTAAATGTCATGAAATTGAGATAGTTGTTGAATGAAAAAGGAATTTTTCCTACTAGTTAAAAAAATAATAGACTCTATACCTAGACACATGGGATTTATTTTAAGATTTACTCACCGTACTCTGTACTCTTGAAAACATTTTTTTTTTTTTTGCCTTAGCAAGAGTACTTGACACTACCAAAATCAAGGAGATGTTACTTGTAAAAGCTACAGATCTCATTGAAAGACAGGAGTTATGTAAGCACTGTCTCTGGGAATGGGTTTATACCTCTACTCACAATTCAACTATTTTTTGTCAATAATTATTATCATAACATTTTCTATTTTTACTATAATAGCAGTAGTTATTCACTGATTTCATGAAAATATTTTCTAGGCT
Organism: Pteropus vampyrus; assembly: GCF_000151845.1. Lineage (NCBI taxonomy): Eukaryota > Metazoa > Chordata > Mammalia > Chiroptera > Pteropodidae > Pteropus > Pteropus vampyrus. Next base: position 8,126,468 of record NW_011888823.1, read on the forward strand.
GTAGAAGGTAAATAGATCAGGTGCTAAGAAAACTTTAGTTATATACATTTGTTTGATTCTTGTGCTTTTATCATCCCTGAAATACAGAAAACTCTAAGAGCAAATAAAAAATTAACACCCTTCCCCAATCACCACAAAATATAAGTGGATCTGAACTCAGAGGAAAGTAGTTGGATTTTTGTCACAATTTTTAGAGTCTCATTAATTCCTGACTTCTTTTTTATTCTAGGTCAATATGTTATATATCTATATATGTACATATATAAGTACATATGCATGTATTTTACTGATATATGTTAAATATATATATACACACACACACACATACACACATATATATCATGAACACAGAGAGAGAGGGAGCAAGAGACCCTGTTGATTTATTATTTTCAGGTATTTTTTAATTAAATTAATTTTTTAAAGTTTTATTGAAATTTAATTGACACACAGTGCTGTAATAGTTTAAGGTGTACAGCACAATGATTCGACTTCCATCTATTGTGAAATGATTAGCACAGTAAGTTTAGTTAACTTACTGTGAATATAGATGAAAAAAATGTTTCTTGTGATGAGAACTCTTAAGATCTCATCAGAGGTGTTTTGTTGAACGATATATTTTTTTTAACTTTTTGGAGATGCTAAATAATGCTCATTCATTAATATATCTACCAAAATTACCCAGTATCCACAGTGTGCAAGGATATGAGGGCATGAAAGGATCAGTGACCACAGCTGTTACTTTGTGTCCTGCTTTCCCACAGTGCTTGTCTCCCCCTCATACCCCAGACACTCTCTATGGCTTCCGGACGGTGGTTGCCATCTGACGTGCCGCTCCGGGGAAGGAAGAAAACTCTCATGGTCCAGTGCGTTCCACGTGCCAGATGATCTCTTAGGCACATTGTCACACATGGGAATCTCTGTGTCCCAGTGTTAAATGCACTTCTGGGAGTACACAGACAATTCTAGGTAGAGTGACCCCATCATTTGTTGTCTGAACTGAGATTCTTTTATAAATAGAAGGAACACCATTAATGATTACACAAGGACAACAGAAGTAAACTGTTCAGGCAACTAAAAAATGCAGTGCCTCTTAATTTTAGGAGATATGTATTATCTTTATTATGCTTTCTATTTATGATAAGTGGTAATTTATGAAAATAATGCAAACTTTTTCAATACATGTATTGAAAGAAAAAATAACAGTAAAATAATACTATTGGGTTAGACTCAAAGTTTTGAAACATTATAAGACCAAGATTTGAACATGCTCTATTAATTTATTTAATCACAACAAACCTGTGAGAAGTATTAGTGACTTTTTTTTTTTTTTAATTCATAAGGAAAGTAAGACTGGAGAAATCAAGAAGTCTGCTTAAGATTATTCAGATAATAAGTAGGTGAATTGGCATTTAAACTCAATACTGTCTAAATAACTCGCCAATCCATGTTTCTCTTAGTGAAAGCTCTGATTTTCATTTTTTATTTTAGCCAGGGTGTAAGATTTCCTTTTCCTCCTAAAATGAAAAAATGTGGGAAATTTTCCAGTCTGGCTTATGGTAGATTCTGTGTAGTTTAATGTGTTTTTTTGGTGAGTGTGGTTGGATTCGTATGGATCTCAGGTTTCAGAATTCTCAGACTCCCCCCGATCCTCCTCCATCACCACAGTCCCCACCAGTCTTCTCTGGTATCCAGCTCCAGATAAAGATGACAATTCCCTCTCTGGTTCACAGAGAGAGAGACCTGTTTTGGGCCTTGAATTATATGCTTAGTCCTTGCCTTATGCAAAAGACATGCTGTCTGCTAGAAACCATCGATCGGTATCTTTCTGATCTAGACGGTTTGACAAAAGCATGAGCATGATTTGACGCTTGAATCTGCCTTAATCATTTGAAAAACCTCACCTTTACACACTTCATTTTACCACTAGACTCTAATCTTGGTGATCAAATATATTTTAGTTCACTCCAGAATACAATTTTGAATGCTTTTCTATCCCAGCCCTCTTCTAAAACTTGGGAAACATCAATAAATGAAACAGACAAAATGAAATAAAAATCCAATGAATAACAAAAGCCAACAGAAATATATTTGAGTGCAAAACCCAGAAATATGCATATATTGTGTGTATATATATATATACATATATATATATATGCTGTTTGGATCTATATATTAAATATTAATAAGGTTTAATTTATTTTTCTGTGACAAAATTATAAATGTAAGTTCTGATTTTTCTCTTCTTCATTAAAGTGGATGATTTTACACTTCCTTTGGCTGAATCCATCCCACTTTGGAGGCCACTTTTAAGTGACTACGGAAACCTAGAGGTCTTGATGGTTGCTACCATCTTTTCTTTAAGTATGTATGTGTGTGTGTACACACACACACGCATATGCTTTACATCCATCTCTTCACAACTATCTAACTTTTCCGTTTTTCAAAACTGAAACTGCCTTTTGGATCTGTTTCCTACCTGAAGAACTTTCTGTGGGAAGCAGTTCGGAAGTGGTTGAGTGGTTCTGAGCTATTGAAATAAGAAAAACCTTTCCAGCTCATGTTACTAGTTTAAAACTCAGGTTATTAGATAAACGAATATTTTTTTTTTGAGGGAGGGGATTTATTATTCAATTACCACTTCCAGCTCTTCTCTACCAAATATAATAACCATGAATCCAATGATTACATTTTATTAAAAATAACTTTAATGTGCAGTGAACATAAAAAGGAAAACAGTTAAAAGGAATACTCATACCATTCTTATACACCAAGTATATTTCAAACTGAAATGGGAACTGGATATGTGAAACAAGTGAGAATCAGCTTGTTCATTGACAGTCATTGCTAGTGATTCCACAATAAATTTTATTGATTATCACTCAAGTGCAAGTCACTATATGAAGAATTCTGTGGACTACAGAGGACTCGGCCAGAATCTCTGTCTTTTTAATGAACTCTTTTGTCCTAGGTTGATCTGTATAATTTACCCTGTTCTCTTGTAATATCAACATTTCTGATTTTCAGACATTTCTTTGGCTATTCACTTTGCTCATTCTGAAACTCTTAAGAAGCGATAACTGCTTTTATTTATTTATTTTTAATTCATGGTCTATAAATACACCTGATAACATGACTCACCAACCACTAGCCATCCCACACAAAGAGACAGGATTGTTTGGGGCCACGAAAATCTGGTTTTGAAGGGGTGCTGTCTGGTTTCACAACTTCAACTCCCTTCTCTTTTCACTGGAGTCTTTCAAGGATGCCTCTGAGCAGCTTTGAACAATGCAGTGAGATGTGGTTTTGAGCAGAACTTAAGGCAAGGGGAAAAAAGAAAAAGAAAAAGAAAACTTCCCTCTAGTAAATTGGCAGAAAAACGTTTCTAAAGGTTACACACCACCCACACATCCTTTCAAATGATCAAAGACTTACAAGAGGTCATGTAAGGAGAGAGGAGAGGGGGAGCCTGGAAGAATGTTTTTTTTTAAGTTTCTGTATTTCAGGCCTTGCTGAATAAGGGACAAATCAGGACTTCTGTTACTCCTTTGGAAGATTTCTAGATTAAAGGGAGCAAACATTAAATTGAGTTGCTGAACTGTTATCTTGAAAATGAACAATAAGCCTATCTCTCAGGTCTCATTCCAAATTTAATACCATTTTCATCCATTAAATCTTTTAAGTAGTCTTCTCATTATTTTTTTTTAGGTTTAGTTTTCATGATCCTCCTTACTTCCTGGTTTCAGCAGAATTCACTCAACTTGTTATCTTAATATTTCTGGCCCATCCCAAAGCAGGAAGTACTCAACATTTATAAGAAATCTGTTTGGGCATGATTTCCTTATCCATTGGTAGTTTCTAAATTTAAATCCAGTCTTTTGATTCGGCCTTAGTTTGGAGTAGTATATTATGTCATTTTTTATAGCTTAATTCTAGACCTCCACTCATTTTGATCAGAATGAAATGCTCTCCCATCTAGTAATATATATCTCCATTACATCTTTATTTATAATGTAAATTTTACTTGCTGGCCTCATCCTGGTACTGTAATTTTCTCAAGGGAAGATAATGTGTCTTCTACATCTTTGTATCCCTACCACCTAACAAACTGTTAGGCAATGGATATTCAATAAGTATTTGTTGAAAGAATTAATAGATTTAAAAAAAAAAAAAAAAAAACTTGCAAAGCCCCGGGCATACATCTGTGGTTTTCTTGACACTCTCTACCAGGTGCAAGTGGCTAGAGGCCAGAATTTTTTTTCATTGTTGTTTAATCCGTCTTTGCCATTCCATGCCCTGCCTTTCTTCCCAGTTTCCCTGTTGCCTTGGTCCATACACAAACAGAAGACTTCTATCACAATGGAGAAGAAAATATGTGAGAAAACCCATAGAAGGTACATTAGCTTTTTAACTAAAGGAGATTTTACATCAGGTTTATACTTGTTTCTAATAAATACTCCTTGATTGCATAATCCATACGGTAACTTGCCCTTCTCTAGTATTGTAGGAGTGATATACCAAGCAGGAAACCCTCTGCTCTTGCTCTCAAATAACCACGTCTCTTTTGCCCTCCTGGCTGCTGCTTTCTCCATCGACCTCTAGTGTCCTATCTGTCCCTAAGTCCAAGAACTTTTATTGACTTTAATTCAGTGACCTTAACTTGCTCTCCGGTTTCAAGGTATATCCTTGGTTTAGAAAGATTTTTAACATTGCCTGCTCCTGATCTGAAGTTTAGAATGTGACTCCTTTGAGGTCAGAAACTTGCTTTCCAGAGCATGGCTTGGCCAGAGTCCACGTGGCTGCTGTGAGCAATCTGACCCACCTGGATGAGCATGATCTCTTAATGACATCTTTCAACACAGCCTACGCTGGATTTACTGAGCCTTCACTTTTTAAAATTTTAATCTCCTTAGCTTAGAATTCAGTTTGGAATATTATAGAATATCATCTTTTCCAAAATAGTTTAAAGCAGATTTTCAAGATATGTCCTTATGTATTTGCCAGAAATATATTTTTTCTCTCATTTGCAAAGACAATTGTCATAGCTTCTCTTCTGTGTCCCAAATCCACATTCTGCCCCTTTGAATGAAATCCTGAATTTTAAAGTTAAGTGACTGTACCCAATGGAAATGTCTATGCAAAAACGTTTCTGTTGTGCCTTTGAGAATTACCAAAACATAAAAATATTTCACAACTCATTTTGTACTAAACATGTACAATTCAAAAAAATTGTTTTAAAAAGTGTGGAAATACAAAGTGTACCTCAGGAAAATAATAAATAAATATATATGTAACTGGTACATAGACTTAAAAAAGGACATTTATGGGGTAATCACAATAGTGTTAACTGTAAATACTTTGGGGAGTAAATATTTATTGTTTTGCTTGCTCAAGAGAAGCTTCTGCTCACTTCTGATCATGTGGTTCTGTTGGTGGTTGCCTTAGGAAGAGCTGTGATTCTGGCTCTCCCATTCAGAGTATACCATGGTACTTGGTCCAGGCGGATTTTCTCACGGTCCTTCTCTGACATTTTTCTAACCAGAGTTAGAGGTAAAGGCTGATCCTCTCGTTATAAGCTCTTGGACTACAAGCTCTGAGCTGCCCACAGATGTGTCCCATACAGAGCCAGGCTGAGAGCCTGAGTTGACACATGGAGCAAGGCACACATGTGGGAGAGAATCCAGAAGGTATGCTGTTGTCCCCAAGTTGTGTGCTCCCCAGTAGTGTTCATTGTATCATAACATAAGCCTATGTATTTACTTTCTCTTTCTCCTCCTGAAGTTTTTTTTTTTTTGCATTTCCTAAAATTGCACCCTTGCCATGTCTTAATTTAGAACAATGAAGGAAAGCCTTTTTAACTGTATTGTCTTAGTTAAAACTCTTATCTGAGAAATGAATACATGTTTACTGAAATTAAAATTTAGAAATAAAAATTATATATTTCATTCTTAACCTATACCAAAAAAAAAAATTAGCTCTATCTTTAAAGGAAGTATTTGTGTTTTGTTTTTAAGATCAATTCCTTATATTAGACTAAAGTATAACTTGGTTTTTAAAATGCCATGGCTTTTAAATGTAAAAGTTTATTTCCATCAGACAGATCCTGTTTCTGCTTTGAAGAGTCCCGGTTCATGGAAAAGCGTCATCCTGCTTAGCCCCCTGAAAAATCTGTTTGGACAACACCCGTTTTTACATATGTCTTACACATGGAAGTTCTCCCTCTACAGAAGTGGTTTCCAAAATGTCACCTCAGTCTTTGTGGACCTGAGATCCAGTAATTCTTATCTCTTTAACACACATGTCATTAGAATGCAGTCTTTAGCTCAGATGAATCTTGTCAAACTTTTTATGATATTTCAGGTTCAAGCTACTCTTAGACAATACACTCTCTTTGTATTGGTAGAAATTATAAGAAATACTAAAAAAGAATACAAAAGCCAAAATAAAAGTTACCTTTTCAGGGTAACTCAATTTTTATAGGCAGCAACTGGTATTCAACAATCCACTGAGTGTCAATTTCTAGATTCTGCTTCTTTGGTTTTTGAGACTGGTTTTTCTACCTTTACTAAAAGACTGACCTACTGTTCCTGACAGCATTCCTCAGCTAAGCAAGTGTGGGGGCTGAACGCCTTTGGCATTGTCCATTAGTCAGCCATGCTCCCGTGGCACAGAACTTCCAAGGACCGCCTACGAAATTCTGAGTCTTTCACAACTGTCCTTTGTATTTTAAATGTACCTATTTCAAAATACGATGCAACGAAAATTACAATCTGGTGGGCCGCATTCTACTTTCTCTTCCTGAAGGATAGCAGCCTGATAACCAGGGCACCTAGCAAGGTTCCTGGATAAGATTTTGTGAGCAAGCAGGTATGTGGGTATGAGATGGCTGCTTATTCCTCCAGAATTTTTAAATGGTCACATTCAATTGCGTATATGGTACCATTCCATAAAGATGGCAAAAGATGACAAAGGTAAAAGGTATAATGAAAATTCCAACTTTCAAGTAACTTTACATACTATCTATTATGTATAAAGCACCTACTTTCTAGTTTGAATCATAAGGTTAAAAAAAGACTGTGCTTGGGTAAATGCTTACTAAATTGTTGATTACTTGTATCCCCCTACTTTCCAGAAAGATTTTAGGGATGATATGTGAAAAGCTACAAGAACAATTTAGCTAATAAAATAGATGTAAAGAATTGTATAAGAACATAAGAGCTATGGTATTTGAGCAAAGAATTTCCTTGGAGGTTTAGAAAAATGGAAACCAGTAGGCTCCCATCATTCTCATAATCAATACAGGAGAAATTAAAGTTTTGTAAAGAGAGACGATGGGGAGTAGAATGGACATTGAGAGTGGCTAGAAGTGGGTTCTGATCCTTGTCTGCCCTTCACTCACAGTTTACTTTGGACAAATTGTAACTTACCTGAGCTCTATTCTACTTATGTATAAAATGGGAATAACGGTACTCATCTCCACATGAGCATCTGATGAAGAATAAAGTGAAAGCAAATATATATGACACATTGATTTTTTCTTTTAGTAAATTTACGTATTCTCACTATTCTAAACTCTAAGATGAATTTTTTGCAAAGACTTTATACTAAGGTCAGTAGTGAACATTTTAGTAGGCATGTTGTCATCGCCTACGTCAACACCTAATTAAGAAAAAATGAGGGTACAAAATCAGAGTAGCTCTTTGAGAAATAATTTCTGTGGAGAATTTAGAGTGGATTAGTCCAGGATGGCACCCTCTGGTTATCTTAGAGGTAAAACTCTGAAATAGGATGGGAACAGGTATTCAGCATGCACCTTAAATTATTCCTTACCATTATTAATGCCTCAGGCCAGCTCTTGATAAAAGCTGCAAGAGTGAGACTTTTCCTTCAAGTGAAATGAGATATGCACAGAGCACTTGGTGGTTTTATATTCATTGCACAACTTTCATAATTGCTGAAGATATTCAAATGAGACCATTAACATTCACTCCGTTACTAGCTTGGTATGTATGTCATTTTCTTGGGCTCCCATTGCTGTCAGAGAATCTTAGCTCTTGAGTCTCCAGTACGCTCATGTACAATTCTCTTCAGTACTTTGTGTCTGGTGGCCCCGTTAATGTTCATCACCAACAAAGCCACTTGAAGATATTTGGTGTCCACCACTTCCACTCAAGGAGCATCCCTGTCTAGTATCTTTCTTGTGCTTCCAAAGCCGAAAGTCCTTGAGATACTAAAAACTTGTATTCTCAGAAGGTCTCGCTCCTCTAAAATCATAGTGTGATCTGAACAGAAATAGAAAGAATATGCTCTCTCTTAACAGAGCTGAGGTGAAGGGGCTGAGCCACACTCTTTTTGCCCGATTCCACTATTGCTTCTTTTCCCAAGTACCCTGGCCCATTATCTCCATCTTGTGACCTTCCCTACCTTTACTTCCTCCCCAGAAAATGGTCTCATGAAAAAAGGCTGTAATAGTTGCATTGGTGGTGGGGAGGGAGCCACCATCCTAAGGTTTATTGGATCACTCAGCCTTATGTACAGCAAAGACACTCTGCTATATTTCTACTGAAACGAGAAAATTACCTGATAGAACAACTGCAAGAGGATTGATGAATGGTGAAGAAAGAGGAGTCATAAAAGCATACCTTAAAATATGGAGTCACTGTGTGGAAAGGTAAGGGCAGTAATGCAATTTCATGCTGGAGACTGAAGAGGAGAATGAGGATGGTTTAAGTAGTCTTTGAATCACCTGTAACAGGTTGACCTGGGATACTTATTTAATTGTGGATTAGTGGTCCTGGACCCAAACTCCACTACCATCATTTATTGAATCAGGATCTCTGGAATTCAGCCCAGTGTTTTATTTGGGCACCTGGAATCCTCTGCTGGATATTGAACCATCCCCACCCCCACCCCCACCGCAGATGAAGAATTTGTAGATGTTAGAATGAAGGACACACAGGCACCGATGGTGTGAAATAAAGCATATTATTCACATAGTAAACAGCAGAAAGATTCTCCAAGGAGAAGGCCTCAGGTTAGGTCTAGAGAGAAACCACAGCCAGGCAGAGAGAGTGGACTGGGCCCTGAGAGTGGCTACAGAGTGGACCGCAGAGAGCTTGAAGTGTGAGTTAGGAGTTTGAAAGATTTCATCTTCCCTCTGATGCTGAAAACGAGTGGCATATGTGGGTGCCGTAAACTTTGTGGCTCAAACGTGGAGCAGGCAGGGAAGGGACAGGGATCTAAAAGTTAACAAAAGCAAAACATTAAACACGGACTCACCCTTTTTATTACAGTATGCATTTTTAGTAAACGTAAAAGATAACTCCTTTGTGATTTTAAATTTGAGAACCACTGGTTTCTGGGCTCCTCTGATAGATGTGAGCCTATCTTGATTCCTGCTAGAAGAGATACTTCCTTCTGATTTCAAGCTTGGTCCATAATTGTTTGGATCCTGTGGAGGCACCCAAGATAGGCAACCCACACTCCTGAGACAGGCAACCCACACTCCTGAGACAGGCAACCCACACTCCTGGGGCTGTGTTGAGCCTTTGCAGTGTGTCTGGTTGTTAGAGGCAGAAAAGACTTTACATCAATTATGCAGAAGCATCTGACAGCCCAACTGACTATGGAACAGAATTTCCAAACGTGTGATCATGATCACCATCTGATTGCTTCTCTTCGTTTTATTATCCAGGCCTGAGGTTTGCTTTTCCAGGCCAGCGAAATGATTTCATAGGGAGCTCTTAGACACCTTTTATTTGTCCTTACAATGACCAGATCAGCAGGTTGTTTTATTTTCAGATCAACTACCTGGAATAGGTTTGCTCTTCTGTCCATCTCAGGCTCTGCTCTAAGATTCCTACTTTTCCGTGACAGACATTTGCTCTACTGAGTTCTAGGAAGTGCTTTTGGAGTGATGAAAATCAGCACAGTAGTGCTGGAGAATCTGCAGAATAGCTGCATCTAGGTGAGAGCAAAGTCCCCTGGCAGAAGACTGCATGCTAGGGAGTGGAAGCGGTTAGTAAACACTTGGGTAACTGTGTTGTTAGTAGGACTTATCAGTTGGAAACATAAATGTGTACTTACATGCATTGAAATTCTGTATTATTAAATATTTTACTTTTAAGGAAAGAGAAGAGTGAATTCAGTTGGCGTAAATCCCTTGGATTAATAAAATGGACAATGCAAACTTTAAGCAGCAGGAAAATATTTACAGTCTCAATGGGCACTCTGTTTTTTATTAGATAGACACTGAATCCAGCCAGTGGTATCTGACATACTCTTCATTTGCTTTTCTCATCATGGACCTTAACAAACTCCAGTGTATTAACTGAACAGTTATTATGTGTGGCAGCTATTCTAAGCTGCATTACATTATTGAATACTTACCAAAATCCTATGAGGTATAATTTTTACTGAGAAGTATGATGAGATTGAGAATAAGAGAGCCTGAGCAACTTATGTAACTAGTAAGTGGTAGTGTGGAAAAGTGAACCCAGGTGACCTGACTCCAGAGCTGAGCACATAAATAATGCAAGCATTGCCTCTTCAGAATAATTTTTAAAATAGGCATATTAGAGACTGACTGTTATTAGAAACCTTTTAACCTCCCCTGAAAAGCCGTAAAATAGTTTTCATATTCTAAGAACTTGTTTTACTTGACAATAAGTAGTATGTCATGTCTGCTTCTGATAAAACTTGGAAATAGTAGGAGGTCCGGGTATTAGAATTTTGGATGAATATCTTCTGTACTTTTTAACTCCTGTAAAGTAGATTTTAAACTGTGTTCTTCAGATTCCTTTTAATGGCAGGGGATGGGAGTGGCAGGCACATGTGGGTGGGCTCCGTCAAGCTTTCATATGAATGGAGTTTACCTGTTCTACCTTCTGTGCTTTCAGATAAACTCCGTGTTGAAAACAGTTTTGCTCTACTGAAAGCAAAGAAACAAACGAATGAACCCTAAAACAGAAGTTTAAAACCATTAGACTGATGGGCTTCAAAAACTGTTTTTTGGGAACCTCTTATGGCTATGAATCAACTTGAATTTGGCATCTTGCTAATGCAGATGTTTGCACATCAGTAACATACAACAAACGCTTAACTGCTTAACTCTTTTCAAGCCCTAGATTGACTCAGAAGAGTGAATTTAATGTCAAGGTTCAGAAAGTCAAATAGTAGATAGAAGCAATATAAAAACCTTACGCAATGTACCTTAAGTGAGGTATGCAGGAGGTACTTTGGGACTTCTTGTTATATGGTACGCTGAGAATAAAGGTTTATCTAGCATGTCCCCCAACAATAACAAAACCTCAACTGTTCAAAGAAGAATTATACAAAAGGGGATGACATTTTAAAGGCTCTGAAGGTGAAAGAGGTGGTCCTAGGGTTTTGTTCCTGGAAGAGTAGGGTTCTGACAGGCGCAGGTGAGGAGAATGATATTCCAGGTAGAGGGAATGCAAGAGTGGGTGCGAGCTTTGGGAAGTGAATGAAGTGTTCAGAAGGGTTGACTGGCAAAGACAGGAAATGGCAGTGGGAGGGCAAGGCTGGTTGGGGCAGGTCCGTGGTGGGAATGTTATGCTGAGGGGTGTATTTTGTGTTCTAGTGTGAATAGGGAGGAAAGAAATTCTTAGATTTTCTTTCTTTTTTGTTTTTTAGGAAGCTAGGTATCCTGACACTTTAGAGGACAAATTGAAGAGAGAGAGCTTAGAGGAAGAGACACCAATTAAAATATGGTTTAGATTATCTAAATCAAAGAGAATAAAGCCTGGAACTGGGGCACGGTAATGTCCTTTTTGATCAGAGAAGTTAGATTTTGATGAAAGAGGCCAAGATTATGTTTCATTGTTAATAAATTGCTAACAAAATTAAAAAGAAAAAAGAAACCTATTTCAATTTTGAGATTGACTTGAAAAAGCAAATCAAGAACCGGGGTAATTGTCACACGATTGTTTTCTGTGCTCAAAATATGGTCAGTAGGTAGATGCTTATAGCAAAGTTGCATGCTCATTACTGTCTTTGTGTGAGGGCACCATATGGATTTTTATATGGATGTTTATAAGTGATTTTTCTTCTATACACAGTCCATGACTACCTAGAACTAGCACTTGAAATTGCCCTAGAGACATGTCTGACAGTGACTCCCTCGAGTGTTGGATGATGAAGTAAACTAAGTTGTAAAATATGAAGCATTTTGCCTTTTAAAAAAATTTTGCTACCTCAACAAAAGGATCTTTTTCCTAGCAATTGGCTTTTCCAATTAGATGCATATTTAATGTGCGTTCAAAGGAGACTGACAGTTTAGTTCCCTTCTAGTGGCAAGTACTTGGGTTTTTCACATTGATTTAATCTTATTTTAACACTGACTTGGTAAATTTTATTGAAAGCATTTTTGGCACAAGTGGTGATTGTGATGATAATGCTGTTGGAGGTATTTTTTTCAGGGAATGTTTAATTTTTTTACACTTAAAAGAGTCACAATTATTAATTTGGAATAGATAGTGAAATGAGTATAACCGGGTCTTGGGAGGGCTTTTATCACTATTTAAAGTGGTTGTATAACTAAAAGGACAGTAATTGATAATTGATTTGTCAAAAATGGCAGAGCAAGGGAGAAATCAGGGGAGAAGCTATTGTTCTTTCAGATTTCCTATTGTAGTCTTCCTACTGTGTTTGGAAAAGGAGCTCTGTAATACATATGTGATGTGTTTATTGGCAATAGACACTTTGTGTCTTCTTTAAAAATATGCTATCTATTATATCAGAATTCTATTTCCTTATATGAAACTATTCTCTTTTTAAGAGCAAACTTTTAACTAACTTAGCTCTCGACATTTCTCTTTAACAGATTTTCCTAGTTACCAGGTTTCACCTTTTTTTTTCCTGGAAAAACAAAACAGAAAAATACCCACTTTTGTATCTAGCAACTCCTCCCTGCCTCCCACCGCCTTTAATTCCAGTTTCATATATATATATATACAGAAACTGAATGGCTGATAAGGTGCCTTGCTGCCTTACAGGAAGAGATTTTTCTAAGTTTTGAAAAGTTTCTTCTGTGATGTATTAATTATTCTAAATTTCTGTGCTTCTTGTTGGTTTCTAGGCAGTTCAATTAAAAGTCATTTTTATCATCTACAACTAAACACACCTGAGTGATTGCATATTTATCCTCTAAGAATAACACCTATTCCCAGTTTCTCTCAACCACATTAATGATAATTCCTTTCTACTTCTTTCTGTATCCCTTCTTATGGGTAGCTTTTCAGAAGCAATCCTTTTGTTCTGTTTCTCATTTCAGCAATTGCCTAATATTTTGTTATGCATCACTGTCAGCTCAGTTTTCCCAAGGTATTCAGTGTATGGGAGACGGAAGACAAAATGGTCTGGAGACAGCACTTATTGAAGTAGGCACAAGCTTTATTGATGACTTTGGTTTAAGAATCTCTTCCAAGCAGGGCTGTCTCCTGATACACTCTTCGGAGAAGAGAAGTGAGCTCACATTCATTGTCCGCGTTCATTGTCATCAGTGTACCCTATGTGCACAGCCCCACCCCCATGCCCATGTTAGGGTCCTGTTGCTTCCTCCTGGCCTCTCTCTCTCTTGTTCTCTCTCCCCCTTCCTCTCCCTGCCCCCACTACTATCACCCTTCTGGACCCTTTACTTTTAAGCATTCTTGATGCCACAGGAAAGCTGGAATTCGTAACATTCTTATGGGCTAACAATATATATAAAGGATATAATGACATAATTCAATGGAAATCTGCATCCCCCCCTGCCCGCCCCCTACCCCAAGGTCCTTGATTCCTCTGGATAACTATGATACTAAATCAGTATAATAAAAATCAATCTCTAGAATCCCCATATTTAACATTATAGAGATGAATAGATAATAAATATTTGCTGGTTGAAAGAATAAATGAGTAAGTGAATGAATGAATGAGTTTGTTGTAAATTAGCCCATCATTCTTCCAAATTCCATTTGTAAAATTCCACTGGAAAATGAGTGGCAAAGATGGAGACAGTGAGTAGAGGGAGCGTCCAGCTCCTCTCCATTCATTTTTTGTATGGCACTATGTGGCACAAATGTAAATATAAAGGAATCCTGGCTTTTCAGGGTACTCTGCTTTCTGTTGCCTAGACATAAAAGTGCCGCTGTAATTATTTTCTTTTGGCTTTAAAGAAGCCCAGTTGGGTACATGAAGAATAAATAATTAGGTCTTGTTTTAATACTTCTAATATCAATGCAAACTGAAAATCTAACACTTTGTTTGATGATGAAGATGAGAGAAATGGTCAATTTAGTAAGAGTAGAAAAAAGAAGTAAAACGTGTTCAAGGATTTTTTTTTTTGTTTTGCGTGGTTTTTTCTTTTTTCTTTTTTGACCTGCTGTTTCTGGTCCTGAGGGCAGGACTCTTGAAACTGATGACTGTGTTAATTCTCACAGTGGTACAGAGCTTTGTACTCTGCAAAGCATGTTCACACACATTTCTCTGTGATTCTTGCAATAACTATGAACCTTATCTTCTGCCGCTCTCCCCCTCAGTGTAACCACGTGAGTCCTCTTGCTGTTCTTGGACCATGTCAAACCCCTCCTTGCCTTGGGGCCTTTGCACATGTTATCCCCTTGTCTTGGAATGTTCTCTACCTTCCCACCCTTTTTGTTTAAACATTATTCCCTAAGGAGATGTTCTCCTAGATTAAGTTACATCTTTTTTTTTTTTTTTGTACTCCTTACTTCTTCAAGATAATTTTTGTAAATGCAGTTACATATTATTTATATGTTTGGATGTTTGTCTTCCTCTCTAAATAAATGGTAAGTTGCCTGAAAATAGTGCTTGTACCTAGCATACTACCTACTACTGTCCCTAGCACATAGTAAGGGCTCAACAAATGTTGAGTAAGTTATAACAGAGCAAGTATTTGATTCCCGACGGTACCAGTTGGGAAAATGAGACTCAGATTGGTTACTTGATTGGCCCACCGCCTGTAATAGGCATTATAAGTGGAGGAAGTGGAAATGAAAGACAGGAGTTCTTTTTATAATTTAATGGCAGGGTGCTTTCCCTCATATTTTTCTTTTACACCAGTCCTTGTTATCTCCATGAAATAGCCAGTTATTTGGACCAATATCTAGGGCGAGTAAGCAAGTAGAAGTAATCAGAAATATTAGGGCAAATGCCCCCTGTAGCTGGTTTCTCATTTCCTATATATGTCTCTTAGAAGTAGATATCTTCTTTCTATAGACAAATTTTACTTGGCGTGACATAGTTCTCAATACACCAACTCAAATTCCCACTGCTAAATGGTATTCACATGGTGTGAAGAAGATAATCCAGAAATTTTAAAAAATAAGATTCAAGCTTCCAGAGCTTATTTGGGCAAAATTCCCAAGGATCATGAAGGAAAGGCAGCTTGGGTAGTACCTGAAGAATCCAACCTGTATTTCTACATCTATTTTTGGTTGTATACCTGGAATTACTTCAAAATACCAAATCATATTGTTTTTTGCAATTTCTAAATTCTGATTAGTAGATTCTTATTTTACTCTCTTGTGATTGCTACGGGTATGCATTTTTTCCTCATTGTGGGCATTCTCCATGGCAGCTCTCAACAAATACCCTCCAGCTGAAAGTGGATGTGTCTGGCATTAAAATCACTAGCATTCAGGCTGACTCAGAGCCCTGTGTTTATGTGTAGATCACCTCATCTCTCATGCTGCCATTAACAACTTGCATTCCTGAGATATGGAATAAGCCATTTGAGTGAACAGAACCCTAGCATTTTCTGAACATTGGTGTGGCCTTTTGATGAGTTTTCATTACTTTTTAAAAAAAAATTTAACAACATAATTCTAATAGTTATTTAATTTTTAGCCATAAGATCCAGGACAATCGATTAAAAATTTTATTATTAAAAACATGGTAAACAACTTTAGATATTCTAAAATTCTCAGGTAATTTAGAACAGTTTGGAATCTCAAAAATGTAGGGCTTGAGATGAAACTTAAATGAAAGGTAGGCTTTGCAAAGGAGAAGAGGAAGGAAGAGAGAATTCTAGGCTGTTGTCATATGGCCTCAGCCATTGGGCTGCTTTGACTTGTTCAAGAGTCTAGAAGTTAACCTGGGCTGCAGCAGAGCTGAGATTGGTTGACATGGTGGCCAGATTACAGGACTTGTCTGTTATTCATTAAAAAAAAAAAATATATATATATATACACACACACACACATACACACACACACACACACACATATATACATAATTATGTTTTACTTTTTTGAATCAAGTATTGCTATTCTAATTGAGTTTAGATAACCTCTATTAGAAAATTAGTATAATGTATGTCATTCCTCTTCCTTGGATGACATGTACCTAAAAGCCACTGTGCTCCATGGAAATGGAAGGAGAGGTAGGTCTGTGAAGGAGCAATGGAAGTATTTTGTAAAATCTTCAAACATCCCAAGCTCATATGAGAAAGAAAGCTGATTAGGGATTTGTGAATTCCATACAACGAGTCCTGGCATAATACTTTTATGAAATACAAAAGCAAGGGAAGGTTAGTGACTTGTGCCACATTTCTGACCACAAGAAAAGGAGCCAAGAGAGGCGGCTGAGTGTTTGGACACGATGGACGTTACCCAGTTGACACCTTCTAATTTAAATTCAGGGGATTTTTCACAAGTTGGTGCCCATTTGTCTTGTGATGCTAGAAACAAACATAGTGCCTGGTACTGAGTCGGAACTCGATACATATTTTTCGAATGGATAACTAAATGAACACGTAGTTTGGTGGCACTACAAATCCATTTTGAATGTCTCTAATCAGCTTTCTTTCTCATTTGCTTCAGCAGCTTTTTGACCTTTTTCATCCTTATTCCCAGTGCTTTGCTATTTTGATGCTCACGCTTATTTCCTCCTTCACTGAAGAGATCGGGGTTATTTACTGAAAGGCACATTGACCTCTAAAGCATTACTTTTCTTTTTCTTTTTCCTTTACTCATATCAAAGAACTCTTCTGGTGTTCTCACCTCTTTCTCAGAGACCTTCCTATGTCAGTTAGTCAATCCATCACAGTCCCTTTTCCTGAACTTTGGAATTCTCAACCATCTTTAGTTTATAATCTGTTAGGAATGAGAAATAAAAGCTGAGAAAATAAATATATCTATGTATTCTAATATTCAGTTAAAAGTTTTAATATCTGCACTGCCTCCATTGAGCGATGGCAGAATATAGTAGAAGGAGTTTACTTTAAATTAGAGGGTCATAAACACCTTCTCTGAGGAGATGACCCCGAGCTAACACCTTCCAAAAGAGGAATCAGTAATCCAGAGAGAGAAAAATAGAAGAAACAGACTGAATAAAGGATCTGAGGTACGAAAGAGTTTCTCATGTGAAACTCAAAGAAGAAAATTATGGCTGGAGCACAGATCAGGGAGAGGAGATTGGCACAAGAAGTGTTAGAGGTTCACTCAGTAAACCATTTGGTCAAGAAGGTGAGGTCAGAGGAGGAGGCGGGAGCCAGATCATGCTGAGTATTGCCAGGCAGGGAGAGGGGTTTGGATTTTGTTCTAAGTCCAAAGCAAGGGCAGGATCCATTTTATGTTGTAAGAAAATTACTTTTACTGCAACATGGAGAGGAGGTGGAGGAGAGGTCAAGATGAAGTAGAAAGACTGCTTTTGAGACTTGCAGAACTTCAGGTGAGAGACAGTGATGGTCTAGGCCAAGGTGCTGTATCCATCTCTAATTTTATTATGGTTACACAAAGGAAACATAACCTGGTAATTTCAAAATATCTGCTGTTTATTTAAAAAGAGGAAAGGCCTAAAATCCAGTGAAAACAAAAAAATCAGCTCAAGAGGGGACCAGGAGATAATAAGCACTCTGACCCTCTTTGCAGATTTGGGGCTGGAGTGAAGAGAGGCTAGGTTTCCCACGGAATCTGAGATGTGTGGTCATGCATTCCATTTAATGTTGAAGAAAATGGTAGTCTCAGATGACAGGGGACCTGAGGCTATCCAGGGGGTAAGAACATGAGGTTCCTAAACAGATGACTTTAACTCAAAAGATAAGACCTTGGCTTTCAATGCTGAAGAACTATATAGTTAGGTCCAAATTCGCCATGTGCAAATAATGGGTATTCTCTGGCAACCTTCACAGTATATTTGCATTATATCATAATCTATCATTGTTTAGCCCAGTTTAGAAAAGCAGCAATCTTGGACAGTAGGCAGAGGTGATTCCCCCTAAATAGAAAAATATTTTTCTATGTTAGGAGGTAGAATATGGTACGTGGGTGGCTTATTTATTTTATTTTTATTTTTAATTAAAATTTAGAGTAAAACAGACATTCCCTCAGGGAGCCGGGCTTGGGTAGTGGGCAGGGAATTTCACCTGTCTGGGGTGAGGTCCTACTAGGTCTTGCATAGCCCACATGGGACTTATTAAACTTCTTGTACCTCAACATTATCACCCCAAAACTCTAGGAGTTACTTTATATGATTGCCACAACTACCTTTAATGCATCATGTCACCTGGCCCTAATATCTTGCTTTCTAATATAATTTCTAGTACGAAGCAGAATTGAGTGGCAGTACTGCAACTATGTAACAACTAGTGTAAGAGAGTGATTGTGAGTTAACCTGTGTTATAAGGGTGAACAAGAACTGAGCTCCATCAAAAGGCATAGGGCTCCTCACCGTTCAAAACATAGTTATCCTCTTCTGTTCCTGATATGTGTGTGTTTACATGAATTCTTAAATAATATATTACATATATTCATATATACATGCATACATATTTATACTTTAAAGAAGATAACTATTTTTTATCATATATATATATATATATATATATATAAAAGCCTTTTAAGTTCTTATATATATGTATATGAAGAAAACCATAAGCTACCTTTATGTGCATAGGCACTACCTTATCTTAATAAGTTATCACCTTATCTTTATTATTGTTTGCTCTTTTGGGATGATATAATAGCAAAAGAGCTCTATGTACAAGGCAGCTTTTTGAGTTATAAGGCTGTTTGTATTTTAAAATGACATAGAGGATTAATTTCCCTTATGATCACCTGTTATTGTTTTGCTCAGGCTTCTATATGACAGAAAAACATAATAAGTTAGATTTGATTTAAAACCCTGATAGCAAGTCAACTGAAAATCAATGTTTCCTGAGAGAAAGCAATAAATTTGTGAAACAAACTTAGAAAGCATGAGATTTTGTTCTCTCGGCTAAATCTAGAGATCTTATAGGGATTCTCTTGGTCTCTTGACTAAAAAGTGGGCCAGTTTGTTTTTTTATAGTGCTCATTTCACCCAATAACATTTTCTTATCAGATTCTGCTACCCTCTTATTGGAACATGAACCATATTGTTCCCTGTAGTGTATGCTACCCGTAAAGAGGGCAAAGCATGTTCTTTTGACAACTATGCAAATGACAAACGTTATCAAGGAGCAAATGTGGGCCTTTTTAAGCTGTGTCTCACATAAGATTTACTAAAAGAAAGAACTATACAGGATAGGAAATTACAGAACCCAATAGTAAAGCCAGTCATTTTGCCTAGCACTTTGTGTTGGAATTGAGGGGAGTGAGAATCCCTTGTAGGGTAAAATATATAAATTGGAAGAAACCATAGAGCAGCCTGTGAGCAACAAGGAGAAAACAGAGTAGACCAGTTTGGTAAGAGCATGTCTTGTTAACAGGTATTCATATTTGAAAACCCATACATGAAAGAGATACTAAGAATTAGAATGGATTATCATTTACCTCAAGGTGAGAGAGAAGAACTTTCTGTTTACAATCGGATATTAAGAATGAAAGAGAAATAGGTTCACTTTTGATTGTTAGGATGGAACTTGGAGCCATTTGAATTTAAACCCTGTCTTGCTATACATATTTGTCACAATGAAGAAACATATGGGAACTTCCCATAATAGAACTTCATAGGTTAGGTATCAGATCTGTAGAATGACTCTTTTTTTCTTCTCTAATTATTTAAAATTTTGAATGCCTTAAGGGATCTTTTATTTAAAAAATAAAAGCCTTTTAAGTTCTTATCTTTATCAAGCCTGATTTTTTACATATGAATTCTTCGACCCCATCTATTGTATTTGTTATTACCATGTACTAATGGTAATAACCATGAACCAGGCTTCAATCGACTACGAAATGAGAGGTGGGACACCAGGAAACTTGGGAAAACCTAGTAGTCACCTTCTTTGCTGGAGAAAAAGAGGGATGAAGTGATGGAAGCGATTCAAACTTCACAACTGGAAGGAAGAACAGAGAGCAGTAAATCTGACCCTCAATTTATAGATGAGCAAACTGAAATAGTGACACATTGTGAAAGGGTAAAGCAATATTTAGAATTATAAAGGCAAGAAGGTTATAGTTGCTGAAAGGAAACTATAGGGCATTTTCTTGTCCAAAAAAGTGGACAGACTTAGATCAAGTTCAGATACCTGAGTTCCAGCCCAGATAGGCCCCTCGCTGGCTCTGTGATCTTGTGCCACTTTCTCTGCCTCTTAGAGCCTCATGTTTTTCATCAATAAAACCAGTGTTGACTTCGAGTCATAATCTGAAACATCTGAGAGATCAATGACTGTTCACTTATTCCTTCATTCATTTCTTCAGCAAACATTTGTTGAATATTATGTGTGAGACTCTGCTACGTTTTGCGGGGAAGAGAAAAATAAAACACAATCCTTGCCCTTAAGGAGTGTACAGTGTAATGTAATATGTAAACTATATAAATGATTTATTCGACATTAAAATTTGAGTGCTATGTGCTTAACAAATGAAAAGTCCAAATAAATGTACAGAGAGTTTAGAGAAGAAATGGATTATTTCTCACAGTGAGACAGAGATAGAACTTAGGCACTTTCATGAAGGAGCATTTTTTTTTAAGCATTGAAGGATGGATTCAATTTCATCAGGTAGAAAGGATCTGGGTGGGTAGAGGTGAAGAAAGCACTCCAAGCAAAGGGATAAAACATAACTGAAAGATGCAGGAAAAGAGAGAAAACATGGATTATGTTCAGAGAACTGACAGGAGGTCGAATGATTGAATTGTTTGGAACAGACTTTATGAAAGGAAATAGTGTCAGATAACACTGGAAAGATAATTTGGAGCTGGAACACAGCAAGGTTTCTGATATCAGGAGAATTCAAAAGTAAGAATCTTTTAATTTAGCTAGATACCTAAACATATAAAGATGAATAAGACATGGTGTCTGCACCCAGGAACTTAGAATTATTCAGTGGGCAATAGGGGAGCCGTGAAAGTTAGTGAACAGGAGACATCCACATGACTGATTATGAGGTTCAGGAAGGTGACTGGCAGCACCACATGGGTTAGATGAAGATGACAAGAAACTAGAGCCATGAAACTGGATGGGAGGAATGCTGATATTCAAAAGAGGGAGCACTGGACCTGGCTTTGCTTGGTGGTAGTAGAACTGAAAAAGGATGAAACAGTTTAGCCAAGTGGCCCTTAAACTTTTTGAGTGATAGCGCTCTGAGAATCTGATAAAAGCTATAGACCCATTCCTCAGAAAAGATGCCCATATATGGGTAAGCAATTTGCATGTAATTTCAGTAGGTTTACAGACATCATGAGGCTATTCATGGACTCCAAGCTAAGAAATACTGATCTAAAAAGAGATTATTGAAGTTGAATCTATTATAGAATGTGTGCCACATGGTAGGGAGTTGAAAATACCTCTGAAGTTAGAAGCCTGGAAGTTTGGGAGAACTGCAGAAACAGAGATGTTGGAAGATGAGCTTATTGAGGACAACTGTGATCATATTTTGTTCTGTACTCTCCATCCATAGCTGAGAGCTTTTTCATAATTTGGTTCTTGCTTTCTTTCACTCTTATGAACCCTACAATAAGAGAAGACTGGATTAGTTTCAGTGAATGGAGAACAACTGCTCTAGACTTAATACCCTTGAACATATACAGGCATATTATTAGTGACATAAGACTCAGGATTCTGCACATCTCCTTTTTATGCATACAAGTTCTTGCATATTTTAATAGTTGGAAATTAATTTCTCTCATTGGTATTCTAAATATGATAAATGTATTCAGTATTCATGTGGCTCTGATATAAAATTATATGGAAATTCTAGTACGATTTCAGTCATTAACGTCTGCCAATTATAAAGGGTTATAATTATAGCACTCACAGGGACTTATGTAGTATAAGAAATAATATACAAATAATTAGAGAAATTGATTTCCTATATCCAATCTTTCTGATTATGA
>NW_011888823.1:8149547-8184777 GCF_000151845.1 Pteropus vampyrus
ATAAATTAGTATTCTATAATCCTAACATGTATCTAGAATCTTATTAATGAAGTGCATAGCTGCACTATACCTTGCTAAGTAATCACTCAGTCAACATGCTCAAAAGTAATTTTACAAATCCTACCAAGTTCTTCTTCTTCTTATAGGATTTCGCTGTATAATAGGAAGAGAGTTTCTCCTGTTCTCATACCAAAAAAAGTAGCCCCAACCCAAATGTGTTAAAATAAGTCAGTCCTAAGAGTCAGATATAATGGTAAATTTAAAAAATGATGGAACCTGGCCATCTCATTGCTATTGACAAGATAGAAATTACATATTCTTACAAATAAGCAATTATGTAACTACAAATACACAAAATGCTACAAAGGATAAGTTTAGGATGGAATGTGGTTTGGGCATCCGTTTTTGCCATTAAGCAAAGAATCCAAAAGGTTACCTGTCTAGGGTAGCTATGTCATTACCTCTGTGATGTCTTTGTCTCTGATGTCTGTTTTCTGCCTCTAGGATATTTGTCTTAGCCTTCCTGATTTGGCTTATATAAAAAGAATCATACTATTTCACAGCTAGAGGGATTCAGAAGGTAGCTTTTATTCAGAGTGTTCAGAGATCATCATGAGACTTAGTTGCAGTGTTCCTTAAAAAGAGAATACCCAGAACCCACCCAGACCTTTTGAGTCTAAATTAGGGGTAGAGGGAGATGGGCAGCACAATTTAAACAAGCTTCTCAGTAGATTCTTTCACCTGCTAAAGGTCACGTTTCATTGACCAGTGGTTCTGAAACTGTGGTCTTAGACCAGCAGAGTCAGCATCACCTGGGAAATCGTTAGAAATACAAATTCTTGGTCCTTCTCCAGATCTACTGAATCAGAAACTATGGGGGTGGGGCTCAACAACTCGTGTTTTAACAAGCCCTCCATGTGATTATAAAGCAAGCTAAATTTTGAGAACCATTGATTCTAGACAGCCCATCCAATTGACCTAGAAGGAATCAAGGCCAAGGTGAGTAATTGACCTGTTTACTTTACACACGGTTAATATTATGAGCAACAAATAAATCAAAGCAGCTCTTTTAAGAAACTAATCCTTGATTTATTTAAAACTCGAAGTAATTTTCTATTTCTGTTATATTTGTATACATAACACTGGCGGTAAGGAAGAAATGAATTTTAATTTTATTTTAAGATGTTTGCACTTTCTTAAAGGTCTTTGAAAACTGTTCAAAACTGTTTGCAAAAATGAAAGAATTACCTTTAATATGCCTGAAATACTTTGCATTCACTAGAAGACTCAATTTACATCTAAAGGATTATTTCTAGCCTTTATAGCATAGCAGAATAAATCACACTTTATTGTTAGAAATTAGACTATGAAATGTTCAATATTCAAGTTTTGAATAAGAAGCATACTATGTAAAATATTTTATAACTGCCAATTCAATCATAAGATAGAGCTGGAAAAAGATCTCATTCAGTTTGTACATCAGTGTCTTTGCCAAAACAGAGGCTGTGATTAAAACAAGACCCTCTCACCTGCATAATGAGAGATGAAATTCTAGACAAGTATATTGCTGCTGCTGAAGTTGGCACTTTTACAGTACTCTCTCCCCCCCACCTTTTAAATACAATTGGAATCTCACCTGCAATAAACGTTGCCAGAGAAGGATCAGAGAACTATGGAAGTTCATTTGCAAATTCTCTGTTTATGTACCTAGTTTCTTGTAATACTCTCAAATTTCTGAGTGTCAATGTGAAAAAAAAAAAAAAAAAAGGTTCCAAGGGAGAGATGGTCCAACTTTGAGGTCCATATCCTGTCATTGATTTCTATGCAACACTCTCATCGACTTCAATGGGAGTTCCGCTCTTGGATCAATGTCAGGATATGGGCCTTTACATTTAGATGTGAAAGCGTTTTAATAGTGGTTGGCAAACTAGTGATAAATTAGGGTGAAAGACACAAAGAATTGGCTGGAAACTTTTAGACCTATAAGCTACCCTTAACCATTAGAAGAGTTATTTAAAAATATGTATATATAGTGGGAAATTTGCATATGTTGATTTGGGTCACTAAGTGTCCCAGTATACTAATTAAATTACTTGAGTCTATTCTGGGTTTCTTATAAACAGTGTGGAGAGCGAGTCTTTAAGTGACCAAGCTGTTTGAATTAAGTTGTCCTCTGGACCAGTGTGTAAAAAAAGCATGAGCTTTTCTCTCTTGACCAGAGGCTCCTGGTAAGATTTACCTTTAGGACCTTATGATTCAGACCATTCTCATACCCCTTATAATTTAATTGGAAACACAGAAGTTTGGGTATTTCATCCCTCTCTTTGGATCTAAATCTATTCAGGCAGATAAAAAAACTGAAAAAAAGGATACTAAACATGAGTTTTCACCCCATTTTGTGGTGACCCATTCTGAGTGGTCAGCAGCGATACCCACTAGGGAAGATTTTTAGTGTAGTATAGAGCATGTATGTATACATACTAAAGTAATATATATGTAACTTTCTTTGTCATTTCTAGACAGATGTAAAGAATATGTGCTCCTAATTTCCATGTATGTAAAAATGTTAATTAAAATTTTCAAGCCTTCTTTCCTCTAGGCCAAATACTTTGTGTCAGTTGAATTTTTCTTCACTTGACTCATTCACTAATCATTTTATGCTATCCCCTTTCTCCACTTTGCTCTCAACTTTTTCTCCTTTCTGTAAGTTATGTTACTATTTGGGTTTATTATGGAATTTTACTGAAGTAGTTTTAGGTTTCTACTATGAGCACTCCAGAATGTCCTGTAAGCATAGCAGGAAAGTCCTTAATGCTGAATTGGGACCCAAACACGGATTCTCCACTGGATTTAGTGATTTCATTAAGTCACTGATCTCCAAGCTTTAGTGTGAAGATTGTTGGTTATAGATGTTTTCCTTTCCTTCGGTCTAAATGAAGATCCAATTATAAACAACTCTTTTTTTTTTTCTGACCTTCATTATAATCTCCTATTGCATGATCATCAATTTGAGAGAAGGACAGAAGTTCAAGGATTTTTATTTCAATCGAGTCAAAATAGTCATCCCTGTAATGCTCTCATTCATAGAGCAGTGTGCAGCTCAAGTTATTACTAAAGTTATACAAGTGAGCTCTTCAGATCTCATCTACATTCTGATGCATAGCAACATGATTATTTCTAGTACAGATAGTTGTGTTTAAAATAAATTTAATGAGTAAAGACTTTTGTAGGAAGGAGTGATCTATGATTTTAATTCCGTACTTTAGTGCAAAAGGACTGGCACTTATGCTTCCATCTTTCTTTTAAATCTCACTCTAAACATTTCATATTCTTCCTGCCAGGATTGTAGAGATTAGTTACTGGAAGAGTACATATGTGGGAAGGGAGGAGGAAGAAGCCTGTGCCAGGAAAACGCAGGGAAGAGAAAGCATATTTTTGTTAATGGAATGGCTGATGAACTCATAGTGACAACACCACCTAAATGTGTGTACAGAATAAAGAAAAATGCTAATGTCAATTGAGATGCAAAATGTGGGCATTGTCAAATGAATGCTTTCTCCCTTGTTTAAAGAAGTATTTTCCTAGTTAACTATCAATCTGTTTATAATTGATTTGATTGTTAAAGCAAGACTCTCAGCATAACTCTTTGCATAGATGTTGACAAGTAAACATCTTTTTTTGTAGTTTGATATAGCTAGCTTCCAACCCAGCACTATTCATGAACCTTAAATAAAAACCAAATGAGGCACTTGGTATATGGAAAAGTGTGATAAATCCAGTAATTGTCATGACACCAATTTTAGGCAAAGCAAATACCAAATAACATTCTAGGAAAGTGAGTAGTTACCAGATTTAAAAAAGACAAATATTTTTAAAAAGGCAAATATTATTCAGCTTTTATTTTCAAATCTCACTCAGTATCTCCATTCACTTTTTCAGTGTTTGTATCATCTGACTTATATGTATCAATATATTAAATAGTTATTAAATTTATCACTTTAAATAGATTTTGAGAAAAATAATTAAAATTCGTAATGTGTTTGGGATTTATTCTTGAAGGAAAGAATAGACCTGAGTCAAATATTGCTGTTTTATTGCCTTTAAAAATGCAAGCTTCAAAATAAATTAAACCTGTAAGCATTTTTAAACTTTCCAAAATATGAAGTATAACATACATACGTGTGTGTGTGTGTGTGTGTGTGTGTGTGTGTGTGTGTGTGGCAGCACAGCTATGAACTGAAAGTTTGTTAACTTAAAGCCTAAATAACTTTGCTTAAAATATATAAAAATGTATCTAGAATGCATCTTTTCTCAGTTACACAGATTGGGTTTTTAAATTCACTAATATAAAAAGTATTTTTACCAATCTTCTTTTTAATGCTCATTTTCCTCAAGAAAAAAAAGTCTAAGATTTGTCTCTAAGTGCTTTGCACATTGTAGACATACAATAAATATTTTGTTGAATAATGGTGATTCAGTAGTATTCAGAAAAGTTAGTTGTGCAGTTTTAGTTTGTGATTTCTTGGCTACATACATGGAAAGATTAAACTTTCTTCTTCCTTGTCTTTGGGGGGTAGGGTATAGCTGATCAGCGTGTAAAGCTCACTTCAGGGTCAATGCAAATTCAAAGTAGTGTCATTTCAAGTGATAATCCAGTGAGATTAACTCCACAAAGAAACAAAACAAAATAGTGTGTGTGTGCATGTGCGTGTGTGCACGCATGTGTGTGTAATGTGTAATGTGTGGAAAAGAGAAAATGCACTGAATTCTTTATTCTGAAGCTAAACAGCAGCTCATAATATAACTTTGTGGATTTATGCCCTTTGCTCCAAACCTTAAAGATACTATGCTCATATAAATCAAGTTACCAGATCCCATTTTTGGGTCTATAACAATAAGTAGCCCCACCCACTAATTTTTCTGATGCACAGCTGTGTCTGGGAACACAGCTGTGCTTCCCATGAGCCCTCCAACATTTTACTATGCAGCTGTGAGAGCTGCTTAGGAAATTGTTAGGAGGCAGCTGCAGAGGCTGCTGGTTGTAACAATCTGCTTGAACCTGACCTGAGTCAGGATTTGGTGGCGAAAGTGAGACTCTTGTAACCTCTACATTCTGAACACACATGGATGTATGCTCTGGAATTTGGAGAGAAAAACTTAGGCATAAGCTTCTTGTGATATTTTAGCTACTTTCATTATGGTCTCACTTGAATCTCAAAATCGTAACTCTATTAAGTAACTTCCAGATTATGTTAGTCAATTTCCATATGAATAGCTGCATCAATAACGTGCGACCAGAGAATTTCTGTTTTATTCATAATTTTAAACAAAGTATCAGCTCATGTGTCTCTAAAATTAAATCATGTACTTAATATATTAAGTCAGAATTTACTCCCTTAAATTCTCTTCTAAATACTGATCTATTCTTATAGCTTAACATTTTCTATTCATTTTTTATTGTTTTGTATATTAGCTAAACCTTTTCTGGCATTAGCTAAAAAGTCTATGTGAACACTATTGGATGCTTAATATCATGACAAATTTGGTAAAGAATATCAGAAATAAAAAAAAAAATTATTCTCTGACTTGAAAGACACCTGTTGCCACGCTGGAGTGTGATCAGCACAAGAGGAGAGCTCCCACTGTATGTTCAGAGTTTGAAAGAGGAGGTAGGAAGAGGATTGTATTTTAAAATTAGATTAGATGATTAGATTTGGGGCGGGGGGGGGGCGGGGAAGCAATGTGAAAGTATACCAGCAAGTGAAAATACCTTCATGCGCAATGACTCAAAGATGGGAAAGAAATTTGACATATTCAGTAGAAAGAGCAAGCTCTGTGAGGCAAAGGGAGCACAATTAAGAAAGAGGAGATTCAGACTAGATACGTAAGAGAGAGAGCTAGGTTATAGAGAGTTTTAAATGTCATCACATTTGATGCTGTGAAGACGGGAAAACGTTAAGGGCTTTTAATTTTTAGGCAAAAAAACTTGGCCAAATTAGGAAGGGTGAATTATGTGTCCCTAGACCATTGAACCAGATTCAAAATAAATACTTAGCTAACGTTGAATGAAATGTTTTCGATCAATCAAATATCAGAGACAGTCCTAAACATAAATCAAATAGTGAACTTAATTAGCATATCTGTCAGGGTTCTAGCAAGAACCAAACACATTCAGTTGGGGCTGATGAAATGTTTTCATGGAGGTGGTATTTACAGCAGTACAGCCAGATTTAAAAGAACCAAGGGTAGTTGAGGCACCTTTGGACTGACAACAAAAGGAAACCATTACCTCTGTTATTCAAGGGGTCTGGGGAGCAAACAAGACCTATTGAACCCAGGTGAGAATTGCATATGAAAGAGATGCTGCTGAACAGAAGCTACACTGTGAATAACCAAGACAGAGGTGAGAGGATTATACACTTTACCTTCCTCCTCCTGCACTGTGACCTCCTACAGCAACCCTCATTGGCCAGACACAACCAGGAAGGAGCCAGAGTAACGGAGAGCATGGGATGCATTTTGGAGGAGTCAGCCTTCCAGGGCACAGAGCTGAGATGGACAGAGAGTGGATCTGGGGCAAATGGAGAATAATTAGCACAAAATGTTTAAGATTTTTTTTCTACTTATTTCCTAAATATGGAGACAAAGAATTTGTCTAAAATTTGAGTTACACAAACTGTATTGATTTTCATAATTTATAATATGACTAATTGAAAATAATTACATCTTTCCTTATGACGCCAGAATATACACTGATTATAGAAGTGTCTTGACATATTGTATTAAGAATAACATGGCTTGAAGTCATGTTTAGACAGTTCTCACAAGAGGAGAAATTTAGATGGGCAATAAAAATATGACAAAATATTTAACCTCATTAGTTACCAAAGAAATAAAACTTATGAAACCCAGTGTGATTCCATGTTCTGACCAAACTGGAATGACAAGAAGAAAGGTGGATTCTTAGAGCTGGTGAGAGTGTATAGTCTGACAGCATTGTCTTATATTGACGGCAAGAGAGTAAAATTGGTACAAATCTTTCTGGAAATCAATTTTGTGATGTGTATCAAGAAACAACTAAATTCATTTCTTGTCGCCTAAAATTTTTATTTAGTGAAATTTATCCTAGAGAAATAGGAATACAAATGTGTGTGTTTGCTGTTATTCTCAATAGCAAATATTAGAAACAACTTAAATAATTACCAATTTGTTAATGGGTTAAAGCAATGGATCTTAGTATAGCATACTCTTAAGTGCTTAAAGCTGGTTTGAAGGAACGTTAACAAGACAAATGTTAATTACATAAAAAGTACAGAAGAAATTATTATTTATCAGAAAAAAATGAAACAAGATGAAATGCTGTAATGTGGAACACCAAAATGTTAACAATGATAATCTGAATGGTGGGTTAGTAGTAAATTATTTTTCTTTCTCCTTTTCTGTTTGTTGTACCTTAGTGGTAGATGTGAGAGCTCACACTCCTCATTCTCAGCATATAATTATCTCAGCCTCTGAATCACTTTTTCTTATTTATTTCCTTGATCTCAGACCCTCGCTCTCATTCCCCTTTTGCCTATAGTCAGTCTTTAATGGCATGATGTTTATAATTTTTCAAATGATAGTGACTTGTGAAATGTGAATTGCTTTGTGTGCATGGATTTTTTTAACTTAGATAGATGATATTGTGCTGTTTCTTACTTTTTAAAGATCCAGCACTTTGTTTTTAAGATTTATTCACATCACTGTGTTTACATCTAGTCCTTTATTTCTTACGTCAGCTTAGTGTTTTATCTAGAAAAATATGAATTATTTTTATAATCAGAAAAATATAATACAAAATACCTTCCTAAAATGCTGGATTTGCATTACGTAATTCTGCAATTGATCTTCAAGGGAAGGCTTTAGATCCAGAAGTCTCTAAGACTCCTTATAATAAGTACAATTTTCAGTTATTAGAAATTTAGACTTATTTCTTTTAAAAAGGTATATATTTTGATTAAAAAATTTTTCAATTACAGTTGACATTCAATATTATTTTATACTAGTTTCAGGTGTACAGCATATTTATTTAGTTTATGAAGTGATTCCCTTGATTAGTCCAGTATCCTATAACATGACATCATACAGTTATTACAATATTATTGACTGTATTCCCTATGGTGTACTTCATATCCCTGTGACGATTTTGTATCTACTAATTTGTACTTAATCCCTTCATCTTTTTTGCCATCCTCCCACCCCTGACTCCACTCCCATCTGGCAACCATCAGTTTGTTCTCTGTATATATGAATGTGTCTCCATTTTGTTTGTTCATTTATTTTGTTCTTTAGAGTCCATTTATAAGTGAGATTGTACAGTCTTTGTCTTTTCTCTGTGTGACTTACTTCACTTAACATGATACTCTCTGGGTCTGTCCATGGTATTGCAAATGGTAAAATTTCATTCTTTTCATGGCTGAGTAATAGTCCATTGCATTTAAGTATCACTTTTTCTTTAACCAATCATCTACTGATGGACGCTTAGGTTGCTTCCATATCTTGGCTATTGTAAATAACACTGCAATGAACACAGGGGTGTGTATATCTTGTAGAATTAGTGTTTTAGATTTCTTCAAATAAATACCCAGAAGTAGAATTGCTGGGTCATAAGATAGTTTAATTTTTTGAGGAATCTCCGTACTATTTTCCATAGTAGCTGACCAGTTTGCAATCCCACCAATAGGGCATGAGGATTCCCTTTTTTCCACATCCTCTCCAACACTTGTTTGTCGATTCATCGATGATGACTATTCTGACAGGAGCGAGCTGATATCTCATTGTGGTTTTAATTTATGTTTCTATGATGATTAGTGACATTGAGCATCTTTTCATAGGTCTATTGGCCATGTTTATGTTTGCTTTGGGGAAATGTCGATTCATGTCCTCTGCCCATTTTTTAAACGGATTGTTTGATTTTTTTGGTGTTAAGGTTCTTTATGAGTTCTTTATGAGTTCTATATGAGTTCTTTATAAATTTTGGATATTAACATATTACTGAATGTATCATTGGCAAATCCCATTCAATAGGTTGTCTTTTCATTTTATTGATGGTTTTAATTCATTTTTGAGTGTATTCTTATATATGGTATAAGAAGGTGGTCTAGTTTCTTTTTTCTTTTTTTTTTTTGCTTGTATCTGTCTAGCTTTCTCAACGCTATATGAGAAAGCTAGACAGATATATATATAAACTCTACCTTATTGTATATTCTTGCCTCTTTCCTCATAAATTGACTGTATATATGTGAGTTGAGACTCTCTTTTCTGTTTCGTCGATCTATGTATCTGTTTTGTTGCCAGTACAATAATGTTTTGATTATCTTAGCCTTTAAGTATAGTTTGATATTAGGTAGTGTGATACTCCAAACTTGCTCTTCTTTCTCAAGGTCATTGAGCTATTCAGGGTCTTTTGTGGTCCCATATACATTTTAGGATTATTTGTTCTGGTTCCATGAAAAATGCCATTGTATTTTGATAGGCATTGCATTGAATCTATAGATTGCTTTGGGTAGTATGGACATTTTAGCAATACTAATTCTTCCTATCCATAAGCTAGGTATGTATTTCCATTTATTTGTATCTTCTTCAATTTCTTCTTTTTTAATGACATAATTTTTCAAATACAGGTTTTTTTCTTTTACATCCATGGTTAAATTATCCCTAGGTATTTTATTTATTTTGATGTGGTTGTAATAGGATTGTTTTCTTAATTTCTCTTTCTGATAGTTTGTTATTAGTGTATAAAAATGCACCAATTTTTAAATATTAATTTTGTATCCTGCTACTTTACTGAATTCTTTTATTAGTTCTAGTAGTTTTTTTGGTGGAATCTTTAGGGTTTTCTCTATCTAGTAGCATGTCATCAGGAAATAATGACAGTTTTACTTCTTTTTAATTTGGATGCCTTTTATTTCTTGTCTGATTTCTGTGGCTAGGACTTTCAATACTGTGTTGAATAGAAGTGGTGAAAGTGGACACCCTTGTCTTGATCCTGATTTTAAGGAAAATGCTTTTAGCTTTTCATTGTTGAATATGATATTAGATGTGGATTTATCATATGTGGCCTTTATCATGTTGAGTATGTTCCCTCTGTTTCCACTTTGCTGAAAGTTTTTATCTTAAATGGGTGCTGGATTTTGTCAAATGCTTTTTCTACATCTATTGATATGATCACATGATTTTTAGCTTCCATTTGTTTAAGTGATGTATCACATTAATTGATTTGTGGATATTGAACCAACCTTGCATCCCAGGAATAAATCTCACTTGATCATGGTATATGATCTTTTTAATACATTGCTGAATTTGGTTTGCTAATATTTTGTTAACGATTTTGCATCCACGTTCATCAAGGATATTAACCTCTAATTTTATTTTTTTGTAATGTCTCTTTCTGGTTTTGGAATCAGGGTAATGGTGGCCTCACAAATTTAACTTGAGGGCCTTTCCTCCTCTTGAATTTTTTGGAATAGTTTGAAAAGAATAGGTGTTAATTCTTTTTTGCATGTTTGGTAAATTCACCTGTGAAGCTATTTGGTCTAAGACTTTTGTTTATTGAGAATTATTTGATTACTGGTTTGATTTTGTTAGTAGTAATTGGTTTGTTCAGATTTTCTGTTTCTCCTTGATTCAGTCTTGGAAGGTTGTATGTTTCTTGGAATTTATCCATTTCTTCTAGGTTGTCCAATTTGTTGTCATATAATTGTAGTATTTTCTTATAATCCTTTTTATTTCTGTGGTGTCAGTTGTCACTTTTCTTTCTTTTCTGATTTTATTTATTTGAGTTCTCTCTCTTTTTTCTAGATGAGTCTGGTTAAATATTTATTGATTTTGTTTATCTTTTCAAAGAACCAGCTATTGGTTATATTGCTCTTTTGCATTTTTTTTAGACTCTGTTTTATTTATTTCCACTCTGATCTTTATTATTTCTTTTCTTCTGCTTACTTTGGACATTCTTTGGTGTTTTTTTTCTACTTTCTTTAGGTGTAAGGTTAGACAATTTATTTGAGATTTTTCTTATTTCTTGAGGTAGGTCTGTAATTACTATGAATTTACCTCTTAGGACTACTTTTGTTGTGTCCCATAGATTTTGGGTCATTGTGTTTTTATTTTCATTTATCTCAAGGTATCTTTTGACTTCTTCCTTGATCTCATTGATAACCCAGTTCATTGTTTAGTAGCATGTTATTTATCCTCCATGTGTTTGTGTGTTTTTCAGTTTTTTTCTTATAACTGATTTCTACTTTCATACTATTGTAGTCAGAGAAGACACTTGATATGATTTTAGTCTTTTTAGATTTATTGAGACTTGTTTTGTGACCTAACATGTGGTCTGTCTTGTAAAATGTTTTATGTGTACTTGAAAAAAATGTATATTCTGCTGTTTTGTGTGAAATGCTCTAAAAATATCTGTTAAATCATCTGGTCTAATGTGTTATTTAAGGCCTCTGTTTCTTTGTTGATTTTCTGTCTGGAAGATTTATCCATTTATGTAAATAGGGTGTTAAATTTCCCTACTATGGCTGCATTACTGTTGATCTTTTCTTTTATGTTCGTCAATATTTGCTTTATTTATATAGGTGCTTCTATGTTGAGGGCATAAATGTTTGCAAGGGTTATATTCTCTTGTTGGAGTGAGCCCTTTATCATTATGAAATGTCCTTCTTTGTCTCTTTTTATAGCCTTAGTTTTAAAATCTGTTTTGTCTGACATGAGTATTACTACCTCAGCTTTTTTTGTTTCCACTTGCATGAAATAACTTTTTGCATCCTTTTACTTTAAATCTGTGTGTCTTTAGATCTGAAGTGGGTCTCTTGTAGATAGCATATGTATAAGTCTTGTTTTCTTATCCATTCAGCTGTCCTATGTCTTTTGTTTGGAGAACTAAATCCATTTACATTTAAAGTGATTATAACCATTTTATTATTCATATTTATGTTATTTACCCCCTTCTTCTTCTTAAAGAAGTCTTTTTAACATTTCTTATACTATTGGTTTGATGATGATGAACTCCTTTTCTTGTCTGGGACACTCTTTATTTCTTCCATTTTAAATGATGGCCTTCATGGGTAGAGTAGTCTGGCTTGTAAATCCTTGCTTTTTATCACGATGAATATTTCATGCCGCTTCTTCTGGCCTGCAAAGTTTCCATTAAGAAATCAGCTGACAGTCTTATGGGAACTTTCTTATAGGTACTAACTGCCTTTCTCTTGTTGCTTTTAAGATTTTTCTGTTTGTTTTCAACCTTTGGAATTTTAATTATAATGTTTCTTGGTGTGGGCTTCTTTGGGTTCATTGTGTTTGGGACTCTGCACTTCCTGGACTTGTATGTCTATTTTCCTCACCAGGTTAGGGATGTTTTTAGTCATTATTTCTTCAAACAGTTTCTCAATCTCTTGCTCTCACTTCTTCTTCTGGTACCCCTATTATACAAATGTTGTTAAGTTTCATGTTGTCTCAGAAGTTTCTTAAACTTTCCTTATTTATTTATTTTTTCCATTCTTTTTGCTTGTTGATGTTTTGATTGGGTGTTTTATGCTACCTTATCTTCCAAATCGCTGATTCAATCCTCTGCTTCATCTAATCTACTGTTAATTGTTTTCCAATATAGTCTTCATTTCATTTATTTTATTCTTCATTTCTGACTGGTTCTTTTTACGGTTTCTATGTCCTTTTTTATGCTTGCTATCTCTTCATTGAAGTACTCACGAAGTTCCTTGAGCATCCTTATAACTAGTGTTTTGTACTTGGCATCTGGTAGATTGCTTGCCTTCATTTTGTTTAGTTCTTTTTCTGGAGTTTTCTTCCGTTCTTTGATTTGGGACATGTTTCTTTGTCACCTCATTTTGGCTGCCTCTCTATGTTTGTTTTTTATGTATTAGGCAGATTTGCTATGTCTCCTAGTCTTGGCAGGCCGGCTGTATGGAGTAGGTGTCCTGTGAGGTCCAGAGGCATAGTTGCTCTGATCACCTGAGCCAGTTACTTCAAGAGTGTCCCTTGTGTGGGTTGTTTGTGCTCCCCTGTTGTAATTGAGCCTTGATTGCTGTTGGAACATCAGTGAGTGGGACTGACCCTCTGATGTGGTTCTGAAAAATTTTCCTGGTTGGGAGTCTCTGCCTGGCCTTCCTATGGCAGAGAAGTTGGCAACCAATCCCTCTCTAAACTTTTTACTTCTTAAAATCATGAGTCAGAATTCTAAGCTGTAGCTCTTGAATATTTTATTTAATGAAATGAGTAACAAAGTCTTTAGTGTTATACAGAAAGTTAAACATGGCCTAGAGTAGTAGTTCTCAAACATCTTGGTCTCAGTAACACTTGTCACTGTGTAAAATTAATGAAGAGCTCAAAGAACTTCTTATAGATTTATGAAGATTATGTAGACTTCTTAATTTATGTAGATTATGTCTACCGATATTTACTATATTAGAAATTAAAATCAAGAATTTTTAAAAACGTGAATACACAAACATATTCATTAGCTGTCAAGAGTAATGATATTATCACTTGTCATGTAGCTTCTGGAAAATTCCATAATCCATTTGTGACAAAGCGACAGTGAATAGGGAAAACAATGTCTTCATGTTGTTATGAAAATAATTTTTACCTTGTGGACTCCCTAAAAAGTCTTGGGGACTCCAAGGGACCTTAGATCATACTTGGAAAACTGTGGATCATCTTTGAGAAATGTGGATGTTTTAGTCTCTTGAGTTGGTACAGCTTGTACTAGTTCTCAGTTCAGAGCCCTGAAATTGCATATATAAGGTCCCATCTCACTCAGCAGGTTTAGTTTGGGGATTATAATATTGTCACCACCTTAATTATATAATGTTAGCAGTTAAATTTCTTCTACCATTGCTCTTACATATTTTTCAAATTATTGGGCAAAAATTAATATAAAAGTGATGGATATATTTTCTTATTCAAAAGTTAGGAGACTGGGTCTGACATAGGTTATTTTTTCTGCTTATTCGTTAGCTTAATTATATGAAATATAAATACATACAAACAAAATCACCCTCTTTGAGACTTTAACACATTGCACTTATTAAAAAAGAATAACAGTATATGAAATTCAAGTTTCCAGGTTATTGTAGCTCTGGACGTTAAATTTACTTCTTAATCAGGCTAATCAATGACACCTATTTGCTAAGGTTAACAACACTCAGCAAGACAAAACTAATACCGAGACACAGAAATGCAGATTATCTGCTGCTATTGATATATTGTGCTAGTCTAGATATATGAAGAGACTGGTAGACAATATGCTTTCTGTGTTTTTGATGCATGTTGAATAGAGATCCCTAAGTTGATAGACATTTAGTACCTACAGAATTCAGAGACCTGTGGGGCTACTGGTTAAATCATAGACTGGGGAGAGAGGGGCCACTGGAAGGATAGAAACACAGATTTCTTCTTCTGGATGAGTTCGGCCATCTTTTTGAGTAGATACAGGTGTAACAAAGAGAAGAAATCCAAAATGCCTCCAAATGAAAGTCTTAGAGGGGCTTAATTGAAATGCTGGGAAGCCGTAGCAGTACGAAAATATCATGGCACACAGGTAACCACTGAATAAAACTGCCACACAAATTTGTTTTGAATTCCTCTGCTGCCCATTTCTCTTCTTCCATTGCCATATTCCATTCATGGAACAAAAGATCTAAGAAACACGTCAAGTTGTTCATCATGATCATTACAATAGCTATCATTTGTTGGGTGCTTGTAGTATGCCAGGTTCTGAGCAAGGTATTTTATGTGAATTATCTACCTATGTAGGCTCTACTACTTCCTTTGTTTCACATACGGGTAAATTGAAGCACAAAGAGTTTAAGTGATTTACCCAAAGTCACACAGCCAGTGAGAGGGGGTGGTAAAGAATTAGTGTTACCCTAGTAGAGGGTTTGCTTTCAAAGACCAAGTATTGAAGGTAATATTTTACTAAAAGAATAATTCTCTAAAAGTAGGAGTTTAGGCACTTAACCCTCCCCCGCCCCTCCGCTTAGCTAGGACAAAGATTTTTTTTTTTTTGACAGTAAAGAGAATAGCTTCCTTCTGGTCACTTCAAATCTCCAAATCACAAAGCCTATGGGGACCTGTGTTTTGCACTTATTAGGAAACATCATCGATATTACCCTGGGACATAGATCAAGGAAAAATTTTAAAACACATGTAAATGTGTTTTAAAACTGCAAGTGCAAAAGCATTTGATGCAGTGGGATTCAGAGAGAATCCGGAGCAGTAAGGTCAAAGCTGTAACTGTAGTCTCTCAGAAGAGTTTACTGAATAAGTTTGAAATTTTATTTGCTTAGAATTGTCTTGATTCTATTGTACTTTTGCATGTTATGTGCATAGCTTGTGTACCAGCAAGTACTGTCTAAGAAAAAGATGGCTGTTTGAAGTGTAACTCTTTATAACAGAAAACGCTCATTCCACGGAATAGATAAAATAGTAAAACACATTTGGGGCATGCACAAAAGAACAACTCATAGCATGCTTGCGCCACCTTGTGGAATAATGTATACTTGCACCCCTTTTAGGAACCTGAAGCAATTTTTCACATATTTAAATTTCATTTTAAAGAACGGAATGAAATAACAGTGTAATTTTAAACCATTAGATGCCTATTATTCTGTGCACTTAGTTATTACATTGCAATTAAGGCATATTTATGATTCCCAAAAGCAATATTCTATGCTTATATACCTTATTCTATTTTGGTGACTTAAATACTACCTATTACTTGAAAAATAATAATAATAACATAATATTTTTTTCTGCTCTTTCCCCAACCTATACCTGTGAAGGGCATATTAATTGAGGTATCATTTAAAACAACACAAATAAATTATTTCAAGCATAATATTTTATGTTCAGTGAATATTGTGATTAGTATCCAGAGTTCCAGGTTTGTTTTCACTTTAATACTAATATGCATTTAAAAATTAATGAATATGTGTATTATGGTTCTATATGCCATTATCAATAGAAACATGTAAAAAGAAAGCAAAATATTAGCTGATTGATGGAACTCTCAAATTTAAAGACAAATGAAACCAGTTTTCTATTAATTTTGCTTTATTTTGGTTAGACTAAAAATCCATAGAATTTTGGTAAATAATTACACATGCAGGCATTTTTACTACACAGTGTGTTTCAGAATTTGAAACATTTTCATTTAATTCTAAAGGGTCAAAATCAGATCATACTGTATCCCAAGTCCAATGAAGAAAAGAACTATTTTTTCCTTTTTTTTTCTATGTGTGAGCTATAATACTCTATAAACAACGACTGTTCCTGAAAGCTATTATATATTCCAATCAGATATATTTTAATAGACATTTAGACAGTGGAGATGCAAATAAGGTGATAAAATATCATTTACTTATAATTAAAATGCCCTATTTAAATAACAACAGTGTTCCTTTTTATAATCAGATCATGGGAGAAAATTTTTTAATAAGATGATACTATCCAATGTGATTTAGTTAATAAATGAGTCACATTTCTTTTTAAAAAAATGACTTTTGGAGCCATAGTCATTCTTTAATCTCAGGATGGGTTAATCCTTCCCCTTCTCACTGTCCACCCTGTCCGGGCAGCATCCCTCAGGACGTCCTAATAACTATTTTAATATTAATCTAAATGTAAGGAAAGTTACTGTACAAATAATGAAATAATGCATTTGAAGGTAAAAATGGCAGAAATATGGGGATGATTTGCTCTTCTGAATTTCGAATAATTTAAACCATCTGAAGTAGCATGCATTAAAGAAGAGCAACTTAGGAGTAAGCATGTCAGTTTGAATCCTAGATCCAACACTTACTAGCTCAGTGCTATTTGGCAAAATATTCAACCTCATAGAGCCTTAGTTTTCTCATAAGTAATAGCAATATAGACACAACAGGATTGCTGAGAAGGAGGAATGGAATAGCATCAGAAAAGCACTGAGTGAATAAAAAAAGCAGTGGAAGCGGGAACGTATATTATGTATTTAAGTTTTCAACAGAATAAAAAACATTGACAGACAAGGCTGTATGGGCTGCAAGCTTGAACGCAATGAAATCTTTGGATTAAAATAGAAATGCACGTTAACAGACGTAATGGAGTTAGATGGTAGACTTCGAAGACATTCAACAAATTTAACAAATGCTTTATCTCATTTATGTCTCTTTCATTTTACAATCTAGTTGTAGCAATTTATTCATATTGGAATCCCTAGATGCTGTTGCTGAAAGATGATTCTTAAGCTAGAAACCTAGGAATCTTTCTCAGTTCCACACTCTTCTTCATGTCCCAACATAATCCATGAGCAAATGAAGTCAGTTATATCTCCAAAACATTTCTTAAACTCTTTTTTATTTTTAAAATCTCTTCCTCATCAAGGCCTTCTGATCCCCACTCCAATCTAAAATAGTTTTTCCTTCCTTACTCCCACTGTATCTATCATAGAAAGAGCCTCAACTGTGTACCAGGAACTATTCTAGATATGGGATAAGTCAATTAATAGACCAACCAAAATCTCTAATCTCCAGTAGGTTATATTCTAGTATGGAAAATAAAGCAAATTAAATTGTATACTATAATAAAAGATGGCAAGTGCTATGTAGAAAAAACAAAGCAGAGAATGAGATGAAAAGTTAGAGGGTAAAAATTATAATTTTAAGTAATGTGGTAGGAAAAGTCCTCCCTGAAATGGTGACATTTGTATAAATCTTGAAAGAAGCTCAGGAATGAGACATACGACTAGCAGAGGGAACAGTACATGTGAAAGCTCCGGAGTGAGAGCATGCTTGGCATGTTTGAGGACCAGCAAGGGGCCCATGAGTTTGGAGTGGATTCAGCATGTGTACCAACACTTATCACAATGCAATAGTTAATCAATCCTTTTATTTCCCTTCCTGTATTTCTTTCTCACAGAAATCCATGAGGAAGGGGCTATTTCTATTTTAATCTCTGATGTATCCAGTATCCAAATCACTCAACACGATGCCTAGCACATAGTAGACAGTCAATAAAATTGTTTGATGAATGATTGTTCTCTTATCTTAGCCTATTGATATTGAGAATGAATGATTCAATTGGGACATGAGTTATAGTGGGGCTGCTCTTGGATTCATGTATTCATATGGAAAGGTGTTAAATTTAGAGAGGGAGATGCTGGCTGACTGTGCAGTCTCACCAGAAGGTTATCACACATGAGCAGGTCCTCCCAGAAACAATTACAGGTAAAGAACTTGGCTGGTGGCCATCAAATAATAATAAAGGAAATTGCATGATCTTAAGAGATATTCTTTCAAGTAATTTTAAGTGTAGTGATGCATTACCCTTCCTCCTTCAAAGCTATTTCTATCTATAAGATGAGACTGGATACCTGGAGAGAAGCTGGGACGTCCCTGCCCTTTAGCCGACCCTTTTCTAGTTCCCACTTTTTTTTTTTTTAAACGAGGCAACCCTTGGTTGACCTCACAGATTGCAAGGACCTTGTCAGTTTATAATCCCTTATTTTTAAATTCTTTTTATTTTTTATGCCTACAGCACCTAGTCTTCCTAGGTGGTCTCCTATCCACGTACTAACTAGGCCCGACCCTGCTTAGCTTCTGAGATCAGACGGAATTGGGCTTGTTCAGGGTGGCATGGCCGT
This sequence comes from Pteropus vampyrus, assembly GCF_000151845.1. Classification (NCBI taxonomy): domain Eukaryota; kingdom Metazoa; phylum Chordata; class Mammalia; order Chiroptera; family Pteropodidae; genus Pteropus; species Pteropus vampyrus. Next base: position 8,168,221 of record NW_011888823.1, read on the forward strand.
AGACTAGTTCCCACCTTCTGAACTTATCATTACTTAATTATGATAAAATCTGACTGGCAATTGTTTCGTTACCTCAGTTATATTCTTGTTCTGTGGGTACTTGCCAGTCATCATAATTTAATTTTCAAAGAGATTTGTCTTTTTACTGGATTGTTTTCTAACAATATAAAAGTCTCAAAAAAAAAAAGTATGATGGCAGTCAGTATTTTAATATAAGGTCAGTAAACTTGTCTGGAAAGAAAAAAAAATCTAACAGTTTAGCTGAGGATGCTCTTGGTAGATGATCCAGAGCTTTATTTAATGGGTTCTCAAATCCAAGAATTGGATTGGCCCCAATATTTAGTAATGCATGTCATGGTAGGTAAAAAGAGCCATTTTTCTTCCACCATGTAGGTTTTGAGTAGACAGGAGACTTCTAATTTTGCAGTATTAGAAACCCCAATATTAACACTCTTCTCAAACTCTAATTTTGTGTTTTCTACAGTCTGCCTTGATTCCTCTTCCTTTTTTCTTAGCTTTTTAAACTACCACCTCTGACATTCTTCTCCCTTTCTACTGAAGACTTAACTGGTTTGAGCTCATCCAGTCTCACAGTTTTAGCTATAGTTTACCTCAAAGCCTCCTAAACCTATACCCACCAATGCTCCTTTGTTTTTGGAACTCCAATCGTACATTTCCAGTAAGTTACACATGATACATTTTCATCAGTTTCTTATTTTCAGATACTTCACTCCCAAGCTGTCCTGCCCAAATGATCATTTCCCTTTCGATCTCTCTTTTGCCACCTTCATTTCTGTTTAAAGATATCATTATCGAGCTTAGAAAATAATATTAGAAAATAAGAAAATTATCATGGGATCATCCTTCTTCCCTCCTACACATTCAGCAGTCATTTATTTATTCAACAAATATTGAACCCTAGTTGCATGTCAGGGACTCAGATGGCTCTGGGGTAAAATTTTAAGCAAAACCACTTGCTTCCTGTCCTCATGACGTTTACCCTCTATTCTTGTCACTAAGCTTTTTTTTAAATTCTATTTAAAGATATCATCACATCCCTTCCTCTTCGTCTTCATAGTCATTGCTGTGGTTTGGGTCTCAGCATTTCCTGCTTTGATAGTGACTAACCACAAAGTTGGTTTCTGCATCTCCAGTGTTCTCTGATCAGCCTGCATTGCAAATGGCGTCTCGCTCTTCGACACAAGCGAGTTTGCATCAGTGCTTGATCCTCCCTTAGACACATTTGTTGGCTCTCCTGGACTGACAAAATAAGGTATATAATCCTTAGGAAGACTTTTTTCCCTGACTTCTTTCCTCTTCATTTGCATCTTCTTCCTCTTTCTTCCTCTGCCTCAAGTTCCAGGTACACAGAGCTTTTCACCGTATCCTGATCACGTGGCTTTCATACTCTTTCGGAAAACCATCTGCACTTCTCAATGTTTGGTGAACACTATTTGGAAGACATTTAGTAACTAACACAGGTATCTGTCCTTCTCTGAAACCTTTCCAGATTTCCTGTTCCCCTCTTCAGGTTTATTTTTAAATAGAATTCCCCTTTCCTGGTGCTTCATGTATTCTTTTTCGGACTTAAGGCTTTCCTTTCTTGTAGTACCCACATCCATAATACAGCGTTTATGATTTCCAGTTTTAATTTCTTTCAGATGAAACAAGATGTGAAAACATTTTTTAAATACTCCAATTGCAGGATCCTTAGAAATTTTATGTTTTCTTTTAGTCTTTTCCCATTGGATTTCTATCTTCCAGCAGGCCATCTTTATTGAGTCTTTCTGAAGCAGTTTATTTTTTCCCCCCTAAATACAATGGTTTTTAGTTTATTCATGGAGTTGTACAACATTACCACTTCAGTTTTAGAACAAACTTATTACTCCAAAAAGAATTCCCATACCCGTTAGCATTACTCTCCATTTGTGCCCAAACCCCCTTAGGCAACCACCGGTCTACTTTCTGTCTCTACAAATTTGCCTATTCTGGATATTTTATATAAATGGAATCATATATTATGTGGCCTTTGTGTTTGGCTTTTTCACTTGGCATGCTTTTAAGGTTCATCTATATTGTAACACGCATCTGTATTCATGTATTTTTATGGCTAATGCTTCATTGTAAGGATTTACAGTGTTTTGCTTTTTCATTCAATAGTTGATGACTTTTTAGATTGTTTCTACTTTTGACTATTATGAATAATGTTGCTATGAACGTTTTTATGTATGTTTTTATAATTAATTAAGTTTTAATAGAAATAACTCATTTGCACTATTATTTGTGTAGTGATTAAGAGTATTCATGGATTCTGGCGTTAGATTGTTTACATTCAGATTTGCAACTTATTATCTGTGTGACTTTAAAAGATTTCTTCCTTTTTGGGGCCTCAGTTTTCTCATGTCTAAAAAGAATAAAATAGTGTCTATATCATAGGATTGTTGAGTGGATTAATCTATATAAAATGTATAGAATGGTGCAAGGAACTTATACCTGTTTTATAAATATTTACTATTAATATAATTATTTATGTAATATTAAATTACATAATTCTAAAAGCAGGTGCAGCTGGTATGACAGAATTGAGAACAAAAACAACTGATTCTACATAAACTTAACCTGTGGGATTCTGATAGCTAGGTTCACTGGGTGTTCAATATGCATTAGTCACTACTTTACAGAGATAACAGAAGTTGTTAATTAAAGTTAACCCAGTGGATTACTTAAAGGAAAGTCAGTTAAGAGAGCTTCTACCATACTGGGCTTGCTCACAAAGACAAGGTTAAAAATTAGAACTTAGGTAGAATGGATCCTTGCATCACATCTTTATATAATTGGCTATTTAATTTGGGCATGCATTTAAAAGGAAAGGAATGTCTACAGCCATGCCACTCTGATCCAGCCCGATCCCATCTGATCTTGGAAGCTAAGCAGGGTCGGGCCTGGTTAGTACTTGGATAGGAGACCACCTAGGAAGACCAGGTGCTGTAGGCATACAAAATAAAAATAAAAAATAGGGGATTGTAAGCTGACAAGATCCTTGCAATCTGTAGGGTCAACCAAGGGTTGCCTTGCCTAAAAAAAAATTTAAAAAAATTAAAAATAAAATAAAAAGAAAGGAATAAGCATTCAGGAAGAAATTGTGTCTAGAAGCATCTAAATTTCTTCATGTTAAATGAGAGCTCTAATACCAACGACATCTATTTTGTAAGATTGTTGTGAGGTTCAATGAAAATGTGTTGTGAAATTTGTTAACCGAAAGTTATTTTTTTAACTTTATTGAGAAATAATTAATAGATATCATTGCACATATTTAAAGTACACAATGTGATAATCTGATATGCATATACACTGTAGAATGATTACCAAGATTAAGATAATTGACATATCCATCGCCTCACATAATTGGCGTAGATAACTCTTTTAGTTTGTGTGGTGAAGATAATTAGATCTACTCTCAGCAGCTTCCCAGTATACAATATCATATTATTACTACGTGCATGAATCTAGAAGATATTATGCTAAGTGAAATAAGCCAGAAAGAGAAAGACAAATACTGTATGGTATAACTTACATGTGGAATCCAAAAAAAAAAAAACTGATTTCACAGAACAGAAAATTACGTGGTTACCAGGGACTGGGGTGAGGGGGAAATGGGATAATGTAGGTCAGAAGTCACACATTTTCAGTTATAAGAAGAATAAGTTCTGAGGCTCAAATGTGTGACTGTGATTAATGATATGATATTGTATACATGAACTGAAATTGTTGTATACATTATCTGAATTGTTGTTTGAACATTTGGTTATTCATTTGACGTGTAAGTTAGATTGTGGCTGAGAAAGCAGAAGCAACCTCGGTATTTACTGTAGAAATGAGGTTTAGTGTAGGGAACCTGCAAGGGCTGAACTTGAGTTGGACCAACAGTCTCAGCTGCCCGCAGCAACCAATGTGGGCACTTCTCAGGAAGTTACTTGGAAGCCTTGGGCAAAACCTGATGAGCTCTCTGTCTAGGCAAAACCTGCAGCAACTTTCCACCTGAGAGTAATGTCTCTCTTTCTTTTCTGCCATCCACCTCTCACATGAGCCTCTCTTGCTACACCCTGGGTAGGTCCTTATTGGCCAAAGAATCTGAAAACAGTTTGCAATCTCAGAAGGCATGGAATGATATAGATTTTCCACAAGTAATTTCCAGCAGCGATTGATAGTTTGGATTTGAAAATATTTCCACTGACACTTCATGCTCATTTAAATATTATGCAGACATTCCTGTTTTTCTTGTAATATGTGGATAGTCCACATATTATTCAATTATAAATGAATGTGATAAGTGAGAAGCAAAGGCATGGCTACTAGGACTGTATGTACATTTGAAAATTCCATTTGAGTGGCTTCCCTCCAAGATAATGGCTGCAGAGGTCAGTTTTTTTTGACTTAAGTGAAGTTGAATCTTGCCCAATTTGGTGGCCACAAGGAATTAAAAGAGATGTCAAATATTTATGAAGCATCTTAATATTGAAGCATTTTGAATGATGCAGAGCAGAGAGAAACTGGAAGGCTCATTTGCCAAAGCAAAAGGTGATCAGTTTATAGGTAACAACTTTATGTATATTTTAAAATTTATTTAAACATAATCTTTTCCAAGAAGATTTGAATTAAAGTAATTGATAATACATTAAATATGCTGTATATGAAGCTATATCTATTCACCTATCTCTATATGTTGGATAAATTTTTTTCCTCCATCTTCTCCTGGTCCATTCTGAGACCAGGAAAAAGCCCCAAAGACCATTTGGTAATGCTAGTCAAGTCAGAGGAGGAGATGCCAACCTTTTAAATCTAAATCTATTCCAGAACTAGTACTTATCTTGAAAGCATCAAGGATATAAGTGCCCTTTAGGTCTTTTGACATAAAAAGTCCAAGTTCATTTCAAGTTGAACGAGAAGAATTGACTCAGGGCAAGGCTGAGAGAAAGATCAGTAGGGCTGGAGTGGATTGGTAAAGCAGAATAAACTTATAAATAGGAAACCATACAATGCATTGTCCCAAAAAGTCCCCTTTTGACAGTGAAAGAAGGCACTAAACATAAATAACATTACAAATTTCTTTAACTATTTACTTATTCCCTGACAGATTTTTTAAATATGCTATATGTTTTTGTATGGTGTGATTATATTAAAAACTATTTTAAAAAATAAATCTTTTTCTGAAATATAACATCTTTTTGTATGTTAAGGCAAAAAAGCTTATATATATTGATGATATGAAAAATTAAAATAATGTAAGCAGAATAATTATCATTAATGCATATTCCTGTACTTTAGTTTCTTAGTAATATCTGTGTCTAGTAGAATGAAATAATGCATATAATTTGTCATGCACTTTTTTATGCATCTCAAATAGTACAACTTGGTACAACGAGTAACAAGCCAGCATAGCAGTCATCTTCCCACCACTCCTAACCATTCGTGTCCGAAGACCCTACATATAGTCTTTGAAAAGGAAGCATTAGTTATGTTGTATCTGGAAAGATTTGGAAAAAATGAAACCAGTTATTACTGGTTGTGTTTCTGAATTATTCATGTATTAAAATAATAACTCTTTTCACTCTATATGAATATCACACACCACTAGATGAAACCATACCTGTAGATGGAAATACAAAGTAGAAATCTCTCAAACTCATCCCCACTCTGACTGAATCTCAACTGGTTTCAAATATTGGTCCTCTTACTTACTTATTTGTGCAGATTTGAAGTTTGTTCTGTTGATCCATCATTCCCATGAGTTAGAGATTTGGGGAGCAATAGGTGCTTTAATGGAGCCTGTGCCTTAAGAATAATGTTTTTGGGGGATGCTGTTGGAGGTCAGAGTGCCTGACCCAAAGAGCTGGTGGTTATATAACTTAATTGCTCATCTGCCTTCTACCCTCACTGGTTCATTAACCTGATTTGAAAAACAAATTTGAATGCCTGGGGGTATTGTTTAACTCAGTCATGGAGAAGCTAAAAGAAACCTCTTTTCATTTTATTTATTTCCCCCACCTTTAGTCTTCTGATAGTATCCAAAGGCCTGAAGACAGACTGAACAAATTGAAAAAGTTAGCATCTTTCACCCTGTCTCCTTGTTTATTCTAACCCTTTCCTGCACCATCAGTGAAATTTCATGAGAATTTGTTTCATGGCTTGAACACCTAGATTTCTATAGAAGGGTTAGTGTCAGAAGATCTAAATTTCAGAATAAGTGTGAAAAGTCACATGGAACTCTCAAGCCCTAGTTCAAGGGCAAATCTTGAGGGTTCTTATTTACTGTATTCTCACCCTGCCTCTCTCTCCACCTTAAGAGAATGTGAACCTTACCTCAACTCCCATCTTCTTTTGCTTCCTATTCTCAGCTTTAGTCTTATTCCTCTGAAATATGATGATGAAAATTCCTCCACAGCCCCTGAATTCTTGCGATTCAAAATATTCAGCCATTAGTTGATCAGCTAAGGCCAGATGGCTGATTGCAGGGTTGGTGCTCCAGGTAAATTATGCAAACCAAACACCTGGATTGGGGCATGGAAAAGCCAGATCTCCCAGACATACGATAAAATTTAGCTATTCATAATAATAGCTAATGCTTATTCAATGCTTACTGTGTGCTTGGTAGTACTCGGAGCACTTGACATATAGATGAATTCTTTGAACCTTCGCAACAGTCCTATGGGATATACTACTGTTACCCTAAGGAGACAAGGGTACCAAGAGGTTTATAATTGTCCAAGTCACAGAATGAGTCAGTGGCAGAGCAGGAATTTGAACTCCAACTCTCTGAATCCAAAGTCCAGACTCAGTCACACCTTCCAAATAAAAGAATTTGATATATCAGGAGAGAAAGAAATCATCTTGGAAAAATGGATATTGGTTGAACTAACAATTATATTATAGCCTAGAATTATTTTAAAATTTCAGTGTACCATGGATTTGTACAGGGGAAGCACTGAAATTTTTTCTGTGTCAGGGCCCTAGAGTTTTTAATCTGACCTTAGACCACTTTTATCCTGTGAGGCTTTGAACAGTTTAAGTCTCCGAGCCTGATATAATAGAGATGTCCTATGGTGGTGTTTAGAAGGACAAAGGTAAAGTATTTGCAGCACACTGTAGTACAGTAGCGCATTATAAGTATTCAATAAATATTAACAATAATAGCTATCATTTAATGAGTGGTTATTAGGCAGACAATGTCCATATATTATCTCAAGTAATCATATGGAGGTACGCGAGCTATTGAAAAACACTACCGAGTTAATAAAAGTTTAAATTCCTCTAATAGGATTCAAATGTTCCTTTCTGTTTTCTGTTTGTTGTTGTTGTTGTTGTTATTGTTGTTATAGTTGTTGTCGGCCAGGTTTATTGCAAGACTTTCCAGTATCACAGAAATATTTAACTAAGTCTACTTCTCGGAAAGAGTTATTTCTGCATCTTTGACCCTTAGGAATACAGAAGAGAATGCCATCTGCATATCAGCATTAAAGAATAGAAACTTTGTACTAGGAAGTACAATGGTTAATTTAATTATCTCAGAATGTTTATGCCTAATTTTATTATTGCACTATTTCAAAAGGATACTGTGGTTTAAGAATGAATATATGGAAGATTTTTGTTTTTTTGTTTTTATAGTGATTTCAGTTTACAACAAGATGAACATTTGAGGAAAAAATGTGATTTTCTGAAGCACAACTCACACTCTATTTTCAACTGTCAGGTATAAGTTAATGTAACAAAGGACAATAATTTTCTAAGTCTTACATAAAATTGAAGTATCTAAACCTCGTCTCTCCTTAGAGTGCAAGAAAATCTATTGACTACAGTAAAAATAGTACTACTCTCTCCTGCCCAGCATCATTCTCAGAGCTTTGACATTTGAATTCACAAGTTAGCTTTTAACAATTATTGAAAATAATATATATTAAATGCCAACAACTCATAAGTAATTCTCCTTTCTCTAGCATATACTGGTGGCATTCAGCCACATGGTTTTGTTCCCATTGACCTAGCATGATTTGAACATGTTGTGTATTGGTGAAAAAAGAATTCTATAATTTTTAATGGATTAGGTGATTAAATATTCCAATCTAGACTATATGTGTATCTGAGTGTATATTTGTGTGCGCATAGACATAGCACTTTAATCAAGGAAGTTAATTTGTTTTCAGTATCTAAGGAAGAAGGTGTAAAAGTGAAAAGCTTTTGCTGTGAGCTTGCTGAGAATTCAGATGTAAATTTTTTCACATGGCAGAAGTTCATAAAAATATAGACAATACAGGAGAAAAATCAGTCAAGAAAAAATTGAATTAAATTAAGCACCAGTGGCAGCATATTAAATCACATTAGGATTGACAAGAGGGTTTTCCTATGGTTTAATAAAGTGCCTTCCTGGTTTCTGTGACCTCCCGGATGTACTTGTACAGTGACTGCAGAACAAGCACGAGTGTGTGACAGTCCTTTATGTTTGCATTAATGCCAGAGACTCTCAGAAGTTAATGAGATGGAAATGTTAGAAAAGATTTCAAGGTTATTCTCATATATTTATGAGAATATTTATGTACAAGGTTATTTATTTAGCATGAGATTAGATCTTAACCACCAGACAAAAGTACAGATGACCTGACTGATTTCTTTTCCCTTCTCTGGCTTCCATTAATCTTTCTTTTTATTCGTATCACACTATAGTTTCCATTAATATAGCATCTTCTTTCCCATAGTTTTATGTGTTGTTTTTTAATTGGAAATAAATGGGAATACATTTTTTTTTCTCTCAGATTCCAATAGATGATGAAACCTTGGATAATGAGGATAAAAATGAACAAATACTATAATTGTCTAAGGAATTTTCCAACTCATGGATGTGTGAATATGTCTCATGTTTGGGTAGTTTCATTCTATTTTTATTTTACTTAAATTTAGTAGCCTGCTTGTTTTATCAGAATTAGCATCTAGTGTTTTCATTTGTTTTTCTTTTTAATTTTCTGATGGATTAAGTCACCTTAATAGATTTCCTAATAGTGAAATATTCCTACATTCTCAGGAAAACCTCACTTAATCATGATACCTGATTGTATTAATACACCACTGGATTCATCTTCCTGATGGAGTAGCTATTCAGAAATTTTCATTAGTGGCCATAAGTTAAATCAATCTATAGCTTCCATTTTCTAGTATTTTAGAATTAAATTTACGTTCTGAAGTTAGTACATTTAACTGTGGAGATATTTCAAATGTTTCTGTGTGGAAGAATACTATCACAGTCATCTATTATTTGAAAGATAGGCAGCAATGAAATTCATCTAGACCCAATATCTATTTTTAATACTAAATAAAATCCTTTTAGACTCCAATCATATCTTCTTAAGAATCTCAAGATCTCAACGAGATACTATTTTACACACTTTTGATTGGCAAAAATTGACCCCAAATTTGAAATCATTGAGATTTCTTCTTAAATGGAGAACACTTTGACTTTTTTTTTTTTTTTTGTTAAGTTGAATATTTCCATGGTTTGAACTCATGAGTGCTCAAGAGGAGCTAGCATATACCGATGAGGATCTCACGCATATGTGCACTATGAGACATGGAAAAGAATGTTTATAGTAGCACTGTTGATGGTACCAAAAAATGGAAATAACTCAAATGCCCATTAATGGGCAAATGGATAAATAAATTGTGGTACATTCATTTTTTTAAAATATAAATGTGAAAATAAATTAACGTGTATTAACTTTATGCGTCAATCTTTGTAACATTAGATTCAGTCCTAAAGCAAGTACTGGAAGATTCCTTTTTTCAAAAGTTAACAAGACAAACAAAATTAAACAATAATTGGGCATACCAATTTAAGTAATAAATCCATAAATAAAATAAGAGCACAAAATTCAGAATGACATTTATCTCTATGCAAGAGGAGTGAAAAGAAAAGATAGAGGAGTAACATAAATAAATAATTGGTGATATTCTAAATCTTGGGTTAAGTGAGCTTATGAATGTTCGTTTTATTAATTAAAAACAAATAAAATAATAAAAGTAAATGCGAAGGCCATGCCTGACAATGGTGTTTATATGAAACGAGGGTGATTAATCCAGTGCTCCATACCCGAGATGTAATATGTATGTATGTAGTTATCAGGTCGGCAGAGTGGCAGTATCTTTGGAACAAACACAGAGAGCAGGCAGGGTAGTACCCCCTCACTGTATCAAGTCAACCCAAGATGCTTCCCAAAGCATTTGCGGAATCTGTTGTGTACCAGGACCCCAAGGAAAGGCCAGCTTTCCTCAAGTATATCTTTAGGTGGCTATGCTCTATTCTAAGGCAGCTTTCATTTTTCTGGTATTGGGTTAAATCAATGGTTCTAAAATTTAGTTGTGTGATAGAAGCACATGGAGAACATTAAAAAAAAAAAAGAAACTGATGCACAGCTCTAACTCAGAATGAGTGAAATCAGAATTTCTGGGAGTGGAACTCAAACATCAATATTTTCTAGATTTTTCTCAGGCGATTTTAATGTTCAGCCTACAGAGATACTTTAAGTATAGGGATAGATGATTAAATAGAAGATTTAAATGTTTTCTTTTGGTAAACTTACCTATGCATATATCACAATTATACTACTAGTATAGTCTTTTAACCTAATAATAATTAACAAGTTTGATTTAAAACCAAGAATTGACCTCAAAGAATGCTTCAATAGATTGATTTCTCCCTATGGTGAACACTACAAGTTGCTTACTTCTTTAGTTATAAAATACCAGTCACACGCTCAACTAAATATACAACTTTCAGTCTGTCTTGCAGCTAGGAGTAGCCTTGTGACATAGTTCTGGCTAAGGAGATATTGGTAGAAAACTTCCGGCTGGGGCTTCTTGGAAAGATTTTTCCTTTCCTCATAAAAAAAAGAATAGATTAAGCTGCCAAGGCTCCTTTACTCTTACCCCTTCTTCTTGTCTGATATAAAGATGTGATGTCTGGAGGTGCAGCAGCCATCCTGAAACCACAAAGACAAAAGCCATGATTTAAAAATTTAAAGAGCCCAGATTCCCAATGCCATATCTAGGGCTGCACAAGCCCCTAGATAATTAGATTGGCCCTTCTTGTCAATACCCCCTCTTTAATAGTTCCTGTGCTTACTATTATTAATTTTTAGTTTGCACAAGTGAGCACATTCCTATTTGACAAAATTTTTGTAGGGTTTTCTAAAGGTTTTGAATATTTCAGTTTGACTAAATAATGGCTTTAAAGTTGTAAAAAGTAGAGGAATGATCAGAATTAGAAGAGGAGGTAGCAAAATAAGTCCAATTGCTGTAGCCCATGGCAAGTGAGAATGGCCTGAAGGGCCAGCTTGTGTCCCTGAGGACACACACCTGAAAAACTTAAGAATAGCCAAGAGTACTTACAGGGCAGAGGAGGGTCAATGAATGACAATGTATTATTAGGGTATCTGCATTGAACTGGGAGCTTCTGAAGTCATAAACTCTATTAGAACCACCTAAAGAGGGTTTATATACTGTCCATCTCTCCTAAAATTCTAAACAAGTAGACACCTCAGTAAGGTGACTATATGCCTTCTGAACTAGTCTTCTGGAGGCCTGTCAGAAGTAAAGCTTCTCTGTGCTTTAGAATTTGGGCCATGGAATTGTCAGAGGCTATAAAACTTGGATGGGTTGGTCCTTAAAAACTAAAAGAGCTAATGCCTAATTAGAAAAGTCATTTCTTATTGAAGTCAACCTCTCTATAATTTCCACTTAATATAGCAGAATTTGTTTATTACAATCATACAGAATAAATTTAACTCTGTTTTGGACAGTTCCAAGATATACCTGAGATCTTTTCCATTGATCTCAGAGTCGATATTGACATTAGCTGCAGATGAAAACTAGAGGCTACCTGTCTCTCCTTCCCATATTAATCATTTACTCTCAGCTGATTTCTTAGGTTTCCTTATTATATTTGGTTTTAAATATCTCCAAAGGCAGGCATTATTAGAATGGTTCTTTAACATTAGTGGAAACCAGGCTTCCACTTCTGTCTTATCCTTAACCTTTGACCTCATCTGGTCTCTGACATTTATATTCAATTCATTCCTATTTATAGCCCACACTTAGTTTCAGATGAACAACTTAACTTGTTTGGATGTCCCACAACCATTGGTCCAAGCTTTGACAAGTTATGATTTATCTCTACCAGATCTAAGTGCTGCAATCTGAAACCAAGTGTTTCCAGGATCCAAGGGTCCTTAGAGTGTACTAGGATCTCACTGCCAAGGGCACTTGGCTGTCAGGCAGGAGAGGATGGACACCCTGCATGTGACAGCCTCGCAAACATATCCACTTCTTTCTATCTCCACTATCCCCACCTAGTCCAAGTCCTTGTAGATTTGCTTATGCACCTACCAAAGTAAATTCTTCCCTGGAATACAGCAGTAGCATCCTAAGTGGCACCCCCACTTTCATCCTCACCACCCTATTAGCCATTTCTACATAGAAGACATAATAATGATTGCTTAATGGTTCCAACTGCACTTAAAATAAAAGTCGAATTCCTTAGTTGGGACAATGAGGGTCTGTCACTGCCTAACTCTCTGCGAGTTTCTTATGGGTACCAAGCTCTAACCACAGTGGTATTGTTTTGTTTCCCAGTTGCACCAACCTCTTTTTGTTTCTTTTTCTGGAATGTTCTAGATTTCCATCATTTATATCTCATCTTAAATATTCAGTTTTTTCAGAGATGTCTTACCTGACTTCCAATTTCAGTTATGTTCTTATTGTACTTTATTTTCTTCATAGCAACCATGAGTTTATAATTACATATTCATTTCCATATTTACTTATTTTCACACCAGCAAAACTATAAAATCCATGAGTAGAAATCTTGTCTGTTTTGTTCGTGTTAGACCCAACATTTAGCATAGTGCCCAATATACAGTAAACATTTATTTTATATTTGTTGAATAAATGAATGAATCAACTTAAGTAAAGTTGCAAAAATATAAAATTTTCTATAATCATCTAATAAGAGGTTGTGTTTCAACATCCATATTTCCTGATTTTAATTAACAATCCATCACAGATATAAATTAGTCAATATATAGCTGAGAATAAAAATTTAAAAGTATAAAATGGTCAACCTGACCTTGTCAAAGAAATGAAGCATTGACTATGCGAAGACTCGGGACATGGTATCAGACCTCTACACGGGCTCACTTGACAATTCTTGAACTCCTAATCTTTATGGCAGGCATATGAGTCCTAACTCCCTTTCTTTTTTTTTTTTTTTATCTACAGAAGTTTTCCAGTTGACTTGCTTGTATTTTCCAGTGAAATAATTGTCTTCTGAAATCATTTTCTTTGCAATTTTCATAATTTTCCATTACCACACCCATTATTTCTGATTCATGAGTGAGCACTGACTGTCTTGAGCAGCTGAACCTGAAGAGATGGATCCTAGGATTAAACCAATTCCTTCAGAACATACTCCAAGATTAGATTTTCAACTACTTAATTGATGTTTTTTATAAAATCACATTTACCAGATTTCTGCTCTTTATTTAGTATATGTTGACCGATATAGTTTAAAATGAGCAGAAAAGCACAATTTCTGTTTAGAACTCCTGATTTATTTAGTTAACAATTTTTGATTTTCAAATGATCCATTTGAGTTTTATTGGAATTTTATATTTGTTACCTAAGAACAGAAAGATGGTTTCCTGGTTGAAGAAGAGAAGTAGCAAAGAAGACTAATTTGTGAATCTCCAGGGTAAAATTTTGTTTCCATTCTAGAAAAAAAAGAGAAATGAGGGTAAATGGGGCACATGTACAATAAAGGACATACACTTCTTAAAATTAGAGGTTAATAAAATCTATTTTGAATAATAAGAACAGGAATGGAAATATTTAAAGAAGATTTCAATTTTTAAGAATGCTCAAACACATACACACACACACACACACACACACACACACAGAGTCACACTCACACTTTGTGCCCAGGTGTGACTTTCCTTGGTACAGGTGTGGCTGAAGTGATATGTCAACAGCACTCGCTTCCATTTGCTTAACTAAATGGGCAATCTTTTCAGGTCTCCATCTGTTATTGGCAGGACTTTTCCTTCCCTGAAGGAAATATTTGCTTGAAATGATTAACCCTTTGTTTAAGTACTGTTTGCCACTGTGATCTAAGTGCCATTGTTGTTCCCTAGAGGTTCACTATTCTGTCTTTAGACCTGGCTACACACTTCTACTTAACAGGCGCTTTTATGAACTGCGAACTTTGTCCTCATATTTATCTTTTTCTTAGACTATGAAAACTTTAAAGGCAGTGATCATGTTGATTTCATCTTCGTATCCTCTACAAAGCTTAACATGATGTCTTATGTCCTATATGCAGTATAAGCACAGTAACATTGTGTGTGTGTGTGTGTGTGTGTGTGTGTGTATAGTCATATTAATCTATATATATGGTTTCTGGAATTAGTTTCATGATGGCAAGGGCAGTGACTTATGTCTATTAGAAATTTATCTATAGGCACCGTTCACCTTTACAAAGTGGTTCCTTTAAGACAAGGAGGGCTTTCATTTCTAATGGCTATTCCACTTTAAAACACCATGCCGAATGCTAGTTAACCTCAAGCCTTATGCGAAAACTTACTTCCTCTATTTACTCCCGCTATGAATCCTGACCCACTGCCTTTGGCTTTTATTCTTTGTGCTGCTGTGCCCTGATTTTTTTTCATTTGCCAATCACAGCCTACTTGACCAAGTATTTATCTTTCTCAGTCCAGGCTAGTTTGAATTGTCATCCCTGAGCTGGAACACTCTGGCACCATCACCATGGTTTTCACTTCTTGTCAGGGGTTTCCAGGCTGAGAGCTAATTTAGTCTGACTCAGCCCTTGAGTCAACTGCCCCATATGTGTTGTCTGCCACAAAGTCAATATCCGTGCCTAATTCTGCTTAATATATGGTATTTTTTGGTGCTCCAGGTTTCCTTCCATCCCTAACTCTGCCTCACATAGGATTTTGTGATACTTTCTGGCAATTGCTAATAACACCAGCACCTAACACAATGCCATATAAGATATATCTATATCTATAGAATTGTTATATCTATATCTATAGATATAGATATATCGATATCTGTAGATATCTATAAATATCTATAAATATAGACATCTATAGATATATCTATCTGTCTCATCCAGTACATTTTAGAGATGAAGAGTAAATACTTGTAGTAACAGTGTGGAGGATGTTAGGGAAGCCTCCTTCAACTCCCACCACCAAACTCCAAATAATTGTAGTCATTCACCTGTGCTTGAAACCCCTACACGTTTGTGAGATAGTTAACTGGAATTCACGTGACTTGACACAAAGTTTCTCCTTCCAGACTAACTTACTGGGTGGAGTTCTGAGTTCAGTGCAATTAAAAATTAGCTTTAATTTTCTAGTAAATAAAATTTTCAGAAGAATGTTTATTTTAGGAAACAAACATTTTCTTAACATGCTTTTCTTCTTGATTTATCATTTTCTTGGGTATATTTTTTTCCCTTTTAGCTGCTATATTGCTTCTTCAAGGTCGGTTATCTACTGAGACCACACTGAGTTTAAAAGATGTTTTCTCTTTGGTTTGGTATCTGTTTATGGCCTATTGTAGTAGAGATTTATCACAGGTTTTTGGTTGCTTTAGTTTTCTCTACCTAAAGCTTGTTTTCTATCTTTACCTAAAAGGCAGTTGTTTTTCATATGTGCTAGAGAAGTGGTTCATGTATAGGGAGACAACACCTAATTTGATTTTGAAAATCCCTTAAGAAATATGTCCATTAATTTGTTGAGAACCTGATAAATCCAACCAATGCTAATCAAATGTTGTAGTTGAAAGATATTTGTTAAAGTTTTCTATTTCAAGGAATTTATAACCTACGGGCAATGACTTATCCAAATATCTATAACACAAACTGTAGCAAACACTTAGTTTTTCCCAAGAATTTATTTTGCTTTTTTTTTTTTTAATATCATCTCTTAGAGACAGTGCAGCCCTTTAAAAAACATCCCCCTTGTCAGTTCTTAGAGGAATATTATGTGGAAATTAATTTACAGCAATGACATACTCTAAATTGAATTACTCTTAATGATTTTGCCTGCATTTAGTTTTTAATTTCCTGTAATAGATTTCACTGTTTTCCAGAATTATCAATCACTAGTATATTCTAAAATTTATAGTAGGATATGTAATGCTTATATATTTTCTTATATGCATTACCCTAGTAGGTAAAACTTAGGATTTAAAAAGCAGCACTTTTGACTGAAAGCTGTTTCTACCTTACCATGAATGCTTTACAATGCCATATTATGAATTACAGTAGTGGTCCTTGATAATTTTTGTACTATATGCTTTGCTAATGTGATGCCAGTTATGGGCTATTTTCCTCACAAAAATGCATATGTGAACATACACTTAAAATTTACCATGCAATTTCAGGTGTACTTTTAGACACTCTGAAGCCCATCTCTGAACTCTCAGAAGCTC
>NW_011888823.1:8184827-8186946 GCF_000151845.1 Pteropus vampyrus
TATATCTATATCTATAGATATAGATATATCGATATCTGTAGATATCTATAAATATCTATAAATATAGACATCTATAGATATATCTATCTGTCTCATCCAGTACATTTTAGAGATGAAGAGTAAATACTTGTAGTAACAGTGTGGAGGATGTTAGGGAAGCCTCCTTCAACTCCCACCACCAAACTCCAAATAATTGTAGTCATTCACCTGTGCTTGAAACCCCTACACATTTGTGAGATAGTTAACTGGAATTCACGTGACTTGACACAAAGTTTCTCCTTCCAGACTAACTTACTGGGTGGAGTTCTGAGTTCAGTGCAATTAAAAATTAGCTTTAATTTTCTAGTAAATAAAATTTTCAGAAGAATGTTTATTTTAGGAAACAAACATTTTCTTAACATGCTTTTCTTCTTGATTTATCATTTTCTTGGGTATATTTTTTTCCCTTTTAGCTGCTATATTGCTTCTTCAAGGTCGGTTATCTACTGAGACCACACTGAGTTTAAAAGATGTTTTCTCTTTGGTTTGGTATCTGTTTATGGCCTATTGTAGTAGAGATTTATCACAGGTTTTTGGTTGCTTTAGTTTTCTCTACCTAAAGCTTGTTTTCTATCTTTACCTAAAAGGCAGTTGTTTTTCATATGTGCTAGAGAAGTGGTTCATGTATAGGGAGACAACACCTAATTTGATTTTGAAAATCCCTTAAGAAATATGTCCATTAATTTGTTGAGAACCTGATAAATCCAACCAATGCTAATCAAATGTTGTAGTTGAAAGATATTTGTTAAAGTTTTCTATTTCAAGGAATTTATAACCTACGGGCAATGACTTATCCAAATATCTATAACACAAACTGTAGCAAACACTTAGTTTTTCCCAAGAATTTATTTTGCTTTTTTTTTTTTTAATATCATCTCTTAGAGACAGTGCAGCCCTTTAAAAAACATCCCCCTTGTCAGTTCTTAGAGGAATATTATGTGGAAATTAATTTACAGCAATGACATACTCTAAATTGAATTACTCTTAATGATTTTGCCTGCATTTAGTTTTTAATTTCCTGTAATAGATTTCACTGTTTTCCAGAATTATCAATCACTAGTATATTCTAAAATTTATAGTAGGATATGTAATGCTTATATATTTTCTTATATGCATTACCCTAGTAGGTAAAACTTAGGATTTAAAAAGCAGCACTTTTGACTGAAAGCTGTTTCTACCTTACCATGAATGCTTTACAATGCCATATTATGAATTACAGTAGTGGTCCTTGATAATTTTTGTACTATATGCTTTGCTAATGTGATGCCAGTTATGGGCTATTTTCCTCACAAAAATGCATATGTGAACATACACTTAAAATTTACCATGCAATTTCAGGTGTACTTTTAGACACTCTGAAGCCCATCTCTGAACTCTCAGAAGCTCCGCTCTAAATTCATGTAATTGGGAACCTGAGAACGCAAGATGGAGCTCACTGAATTAGAGAGCTTACTGAATCTTATGTGAATCAAAATTCTTCCATATTAATGCCAAAGAAATGATGTTAAGGGATTGGAGATGAGATCAATTTGAGATTTATAAAACAGGAAAAAAGAAGGGGAAAGGTCAAAAGCCACACTAGGATTATTTGTAAAGATGTATGACATGTGATACATTCTAGAGATGATCAAGAATAGAAAGAAGAGATTATTTTTAAGAAGAAAGATTTTCAAAGCAGTTTTTACTCTGCCAGTAATTCAGTACTCAATGTAGATAAATATGAATAATAAAGCACTGAATAAAGTGAAAAGAGAAGGTTTTCAGATCACAAAACAGGGAATAATATATAGCCTTCTGAATCAATGAATCGTTGAAACCTTTCAGAAAAGCGATATGCAATTAACATAGCATTAATAAAATTTCACTCTTATCAAAGTTTTCTTGGTTTAGCATTTAATATTTTGTATCACTATTAGAAGGATTATTAGATTTACTTAAGAAATAAATACCGTTAATTCGGAACTTATAGTAGGACTAACTATAGATGGTAAGGACCCACAATCTCATCATTACGCAGTCCAAATTTCAAATATTAATCAGTCAAAAGCAAATCACAAATTACTAGTAGCTTTTAAAATTT
>NW_011888823.1:8187676-8209906 GCF_000151845.1 Pteropus vampyrus
GGAGTTCTGAAGGAAACAGCTTCAAGATGAATGGATTTGTTAAAACAGAAAACAGCTCTTTATACAATACCACTTTCATGTATGGACAACTGCATATGAATCTCATGTCAATCTGAGCAGCTATGAATTTTAACCGTAAATGTTAACAGTTACTGCTTCCAAACTATTTGGATATCCAAGTTGAAATATGAGTTGAATGGTTTTACTTTCTTCAAGGAGTAGTTTTATATTACTGAAGAAATTGGAGAAGTTTAATAAAATGAAATAAAAGTAAATGACATATTGTAGGCTCCTGGTTGTGTGTGTGTGTGTGTGTCAAACTTTTTCTGTTGTTTTCATGTGTCATTATGTATACCACTTATGTATGCCATACTTTTTAAATCAGGAATTCTGAACCCCGGTTCCAAGGCCCAGAGGTTTGGGGGATTCAATGAAAACCCTGAAATAAAATGTCAAATTTGTGTGCATGTATGTGACTATGTGTATTTTCTAGGGAGATAACCCCAAATTTTAATTATATGAATAATGATCTTCAAAACATTAGGAATCATCAACAAATGAAAGGTGGTAATTTTATGAATAAAATCATGAAGAAAAGGAAAAAGAGATAAATGGCCAGGGATTTTCAGTGTGTGAAAGGCAGGCATGAGAAAGGACTCTTGGCTCTAGATAAGACCAGGTCGCCTGAAACTATGTTGAGCCATCCTTGAAACTACCTGAAGCAAAGAGACATAATAGAGAAGTTTCATAGTACTTAAGAAACGAATCATGAAGCATAGTATAAAGACATCAGCAGTGATTCTCAGATCTTAAGATCCCTCCCTCCCTGGAGGTTATATTCCAGCAGGAAGGAAGAGAATTACAGATAAAAGCAGGAGATGTGAGAATTAACTAAAATGTTTTAGGATTTTCTTCATGCCTGCCACAGAGGGAAGGAGAGAGGAAGAGGAGGGAAGGGAGGAAGGAAGGAGGGAAGGACGGAAGGAAAGAATGAAGGAAGGGAGGAAGGGAGGAAGGGAGGAAGGGAGGAAGGGAGGAAGGGAGGAAGGGGAAGGGGAAGGGAAGAGGAGGAGAGAGGGAGGGAGGAAGGCGGGAAGGAAGAATGAGGGCAGGAAGGAGCAAAAAGAGGTTAGGCAGTTAGTGTCTTGTCTTGAATGTTGTAACATACTCCATACATTCTTGCAGTGCATATCTGTGGGATATATTTTAACAGATGTAGTATTTCAATATGATTAAATAGAAAGCTAATCTGACAGACTAACATAGATATTGTAGATCCAGTCATGTTATAACAAATATATTTTCGATACAAATTTGAGCATGATAATTTTCCAAAGTGAAAACCAATGTAAACAGCAGGCAGCATAGAATGTTAAAACTGAAGGAAACCCTCATATCAGCTATTTAACTTCTTCCTTTTGTAGAGAAGAAAATTGAGTTCCTAATTCTGAAATGTCTCCTCCAAATCCTAGAACCAACTGGTAGCAAAACCGAAATGGGAAACCAAGTTTTCTAATTCAGAGCCTAATTTCATTCATGCTAGAATCATC
Source organism: Pteropus vampyrus (assembly GCF_000151845.1). Taxonomy (NCBI): domain Eukaryota; kingdom Metazoa; phylum Chordata; class Mammalia; order Chiroptera; family Pteropodidae; genus Pteropus; species Pteropus vampyrus. The sequence continues at coordinate 8,189,227 of NW_011888823.1, forward strand.
TCTAGAAAATTACTGGTAGTCAAGAGATCTGGTTTTATTGACTTCAAATAAGACAAAAACCTTTTGAGTTCATTTTGTTCAACACGTAGTAGTGATGTAGAAGTTTGTGTTTAAATGTTTGAATTATGATAATGATTTCCCCCAAACTCCTAACACATTATTTCCATGCTGGCTGGAAACATGTGGAGAGATTAGAACACTTTTTGTATTTTCTATAACATGTTTTTATAAACTGGGGAATCGTGCGTCATACGGAGAGCCGTCCTCAAATGTACTCTGTCCTTGGAGAGTTCTAGTCTTTGTATGTTTTCAGGATTCAGATGACCAGTGTAACTCAGTTGTAGGATTGCAGATTTCTTCTGTGGAATTCTGACAACTTTGGGTTAAGTAACTGTATTAGCAAAAATCTGCAACAGTGATATAGTTAAAATACTATATATAAATAAAATATATCAAAAAAATTCAAAATGTTTTTGATTCACCAACTCAGGGAAGCATAACAAAACTTTTGTTTGGTTTCCAGACCTTTTAGCTGATAGTTGTGTTATCCTGAGCAAGTTATATAATATTCCTGGGTCTCGTTTTCATGTTCTATGAAACAGAGGGAACAATGCCTATATTTCAGTGTCATCTTATGGATTAAATGAGATAAGATAATTTAGTATGAACAAATAATACATGCTCAATAAAATTTTTTCTTTCTGAAAAAGAAAAACAATTTCTCTACATTAGAATTTATTATCAATTTTCAACATAAATTCTTAATAAACTGAGCAAATTCTAAATCTGAAGCAGTTTACTAAAGCCATGAAATAAATACTTTGAATCCATGTAACACCATATCTAGAAAGAGAGCATCATTAGAGAAGGCAATGCAAACATTTGTGTTTTCTTTTGTTATCACATTCAAGTTAAACTGTACTTCCTTTGTGATCAATGGCTCTACTAGTTGAAATCTATTTGTTTATCTTCTCAGAGGACACATAATGTTGTGGTTATAAGCACAAACTCTAGGTTCAAACTCTAATTCTTTCATTTACTTAGCTTGGGTACATAACTATATCTTTGGCTCAGTTTCTTCATCTATAAAATGAAGATAATAGTAGTCTTCATAGGGTTTTGTGGTGATTTAAGAGAGTTAATGTATGTATAGTGCTTAAAACTGCTTGTTACTTGGTAATTAAATATCATACGTACTAACAATATTATATTTATTTACTAATGACTGACTGTAAATAAGTTTCAAATATTTATCATCCTTAAATTAAAAGGTTTATTGTAACTTCCTCACATTTCTCTGATCGAATGCATTTTATTAGTGACAAACCTGAATTTACATTTAGCAGAATCTTGGCAACTAGAGAATTACACTAAAGAAGGTAAGTCAAGGGGTTTGTTTATTTAACTATGTATAGACCTGAGGATAAATTATCTTGATTAAATAAGTGAGAATTCTGCTGAAAATTGAATCATTGAGTTAGAAGTTGATGAAATTCTTCTGGAAAATAATCTTCAAGACAAAGATTATTTATTTCATGGTAGTGCAGAAAGCTGAGTCTTGATCAGGACCCCACCCACTTTCTAGAAAAAGTCTTGAGCCTGTTTGCAGGGGTTTCTTGAGGTGCCTGTTAAGTTAGAAAATATTATTTGCTTTTGCCTTCTAGTACATGAGTTCTGGGAGGGGGGATTTTACGTATTTTATTTATTGCCATATCTTCAACACCTAGAGCAGTGCCTAGAACTTGTATATAATCAGTGATTATTTGTTCAGTGAATAAATGGATAAGTTATAAAGGTCAGCATTAGGTGTTGGGGATACAACAATCAGTAAAACATAAGGTGTAAGTAAAAAATTACTCATATCAACTTTGCCATCTTCATTCTTATTGTTTAAAGCAAGTATGTTTCATTTTATTTAACCCTTTTCCCATTTAGAAAAAAAAAAAAGTGCAGCTTGTGGCCAGCATTAATTTAACATCACGTGTAGGAATGCTATGTTTTCTAGGATTTGACATTTTCAGCAATCGAGAATTGCTATATTTTGTAAATGGCAATACCACTACTAAAAACAGAATGCTATAAATAGAATGATGTCATTTCTTTCCAAAGACTATTGATATATTAGAGCGATGTGAAAATAATAATGAAAGCGAAATATTTCATGGCAAACTTGGAAGGTAAGATAAGGTTAGAACTCTAATCCACACATATTATCTCAGGGTAAACAAGCGCCTCTGGCAAGTATTCTCAGGGCAAATGAGAAATGGGTTAAGAAAAACATAAAACATAAAATATTTGCCTTACAGCTCCATGGCAGTCCAAGATATACATTGCCTGCCATACAGCTCCTGCTTAATCTGGCTAGATTTGTCAATATGAGAGACTGATAGCTCGAGAGGTCCATTATACACATTAGGATTTTTTCCCTTTCTACTTAACTCAGCCTTCCAAAACCTGCATATTAGGGCAATATCGCCATGGCCAGTTCTGAATCTGCCTGGTTGAACCTCAAGTTAACTTAATACCCTCAGGTATCACTAAGGGATAGTTGGAATTTGTACACATTCTTATAGTAGTTACATATATCCCTTTTCCTATCACTTGCATCCACTAATGTCATGGATCAGAACTTAGTGCGTTTCAGATATGGTGGCATGTAATACATGTTAGGATAAGTCATTATCATCCGTGGTATTTTATCTAGCATGTTCCAAGAATGTCACATGCACAAATTTTACTTAACCCTTACAATACTTCTATGTGATGTGTATTATCATCCTCATTTTACAAATGAAACAAACAAACAAATGAGGATTTAGAGGAAAGTAATTTATTAAGTTATTTCTGGTGACACAGAAAGTAGGTGACAGACAAAGAATTCAAACACAAGCCTGCTGCCTCTAAAATTTGTGTGCATTATGCTGTGAAAGCTCTGTAATTTCATCTAGTTATTGAGCTTATTGGTATATTTCTTTCTCAAAATCTTAACCCTCATTTCATTCCACCACTCTTTATAACTATACACATCCCATCCAACATAGTGCCTGTGTAGACAGCAAAAACCTAGGCTGAAGCTAAGCAGTTGCCTGTGGTAACCAACTGTATCAGAGTCTGGGTTCAGTTCAGATATCAAATCACCCTAGAAACAGCCTGAGAGACTCTAGAATTATTCATAATTATTGCAAATTGAAAGTGATAAGAAAATTGGTACTATTTTCCTATCAGTCTCTAGAAAGTTATTATGCTATTTAGTCACTACCAGATATTTAAAAAAAAATTCTTACTGTGAAAATTTGTTCCACAAGTTTTAGCATTAATTCTCAATCTTTGTTTTGCCCCACTCCAGTATGCCTCCAATTGTTTCAAGTATTGCAGTAAAGTTCTTAATTGCCAAACAAAATTAAATTAGATTAAACTTTGTTTTAATTTCTTATTATGGAAAATTTCAAATATATTAAATAGTAATAGAGCTACGGACCTTTATGCACTCATAGATCTGGGTTCAACAGTTATTAATAAATGTCAAATCTTATTTTATTTATATCCTCCTATTTCTCCCCTCTACCCACCATAGAAGTATTTTGTAGCAAATTCCAGATATCATAGCATGTCATCCCGATTAAACTTTAATTTAAATTAGAATGCCATAGAAACAATTGAACAAAGGACAAAGAAGAAAAAGGGAACACAGGAACAATATAAAACAAAACCCAGCAAAAAGCAATGACAACTCTTCATTTTTATTTTGCTCCAAGGACACAAGAGCCGTATCTTATTCATTTTGTATAGAAATCAATATTTAATATGTTTTTTGATGATGATTTCCCTAAAATGTGTGGCAAATGCTCCTGAGTGGGCATTGGACACTGAGGGAGATGGGTAGATTGTATTGAGGGAGGTGTTCTTAGTAGAACTCTTTTGTATGCTATTTATTATATTTAAGATAGCATCCAAATAACTCCCACATGGAAACTACTTTATTGAGACTGATAAAGGTAGTATTCTAGATTTATATGCTTTCGTATTCCTCATTGGTAACTATTAATAATAGAGCTGTACTTTTACTTGCCTTTAAATATCAAGATATTGAAACAAAAAAAATTTTTATTAAGTTTATTGGGGTACCATTGGTTAATATAATTATATAATTTTCAGGTGTACATTATAATTTGACATCTGTATATTCTATCTTGGCAAATTTCTGCCTCATTAATATCCAGGATTAATTGCCATGCTGTGATGAAATTTGGACTAACAGCTGTCAGTTCTTAAAAATACAATAAGGGAATTAGCCTGTACATTGGTTAACACATGTAGAAAAATATTATTTTTACATTTTATGTGACTTTTTGAAATACCTCGAATTCAAATCACAGTAATTATATAGCTTTGGTTGAAAAGTATGTAATTGGCATTTTATTCAACATTTTGACCAAAATGAAAAGAAATGGATGGTTCTAGATATTAACATACTCTAAATTGAAAGTTTGTGTTCATCTTATAGCATTTTTATTTTCAAAAATAATTTTATATATCAAATACGACAGATAAATTGCATAAAGATAAATTGAATAAGGATTTACAGTGGTCCAGTGGATTTATACCTTTAGTTCTCATAAGAACTAGAGGGCTTTTTAATAAAACACCACAGTTTCAGATTCAGGAGGTCTGAGGAAGGTCTCAAGATTTTCATTTCTAACAAGTTTCCACGTGATGCTGACGTTGTTGGTTCGGAGCCTGCACTTTGAGAATCACTGCAATAGATTCATCTGATCCAAGAATGCAAGATTTCAAGTTATAATAATTACGAAAATATCTTTTATAAATTGCATAGTACAGAAGAAAAATATAAGAAGATATGGGTCATCACTAATTCTAGTACCTTCTCTAATCATATCTCTTCTCTTCTCAAATATCCCAAATCCCCTCACTTCTCCTCACCTTAAACTATGACGGTGCTTTAAATTTACCTGAATTAACTGAATCAGTAGGGAACTTCATCTTCTTGCTACCATATTTACCAGATGGTTCGCCTTTATATTCACATATTTTAACTTTCATCTTGATACAATGGATGCCCTCTCCCTGTTCTAATCCATAGCCATCCCCTCCTCTTATGTATGCACCTCACTCCCACCCTTAAGAATGTGCTCCCACAATTATTCCTTTCCCTCTCCTGGTTCTCTTCTTATCTCACTTGCAAGATCTTCATAGTCCACTTTGCTGAATTCTTCTTTTATTAACCTTGAAAATCAGACTGATTCCTAGACCTTATAAAGTATGGATCAGGACATTTCACCCAAGGAAAGAAAGGGAGAAGCTTTTATCCATTGGATTCCTCCCTCATTGGTCAAGGCTGCCCCGTGAATCATCAGCTCCCCCGCACTCCCAAGATGTGAGTGCATGAGTGAGGGGTGGGTTCTCTGAGAGGTCCCATAGTCTGGTGTCAGAGAAGACCCTTGCTGGACAGGAAGCTAGAAGTACCCCATCTGGGCTTGATATAAGGTGTGGTTGGGTTGCACCTATGTTATAGACATTATCTCTGCATCAGTAGCTAGAATAGAAAGTGAAGCTAAGAAGATTTGATTTGCTGCAAGGGGGAGTCCATTTCTTGACTCATAAAGAGACCCATTGCTGGCTTTAATAGGAATGGAAATTCTTCAGAATTGAGCAGGAGGCTGATGCAGGGGCATCAATGGTATCTGTCATAGACAAACAGCCTAATTTGTGCTCTTCCTTGGTAAATTATAAAAGCCCATTGTTTTCTTCAAGAATCTCTAGATAGAATCATTTTTACTGTCACCTACAACTAACCGAGTCTCTGTTGTGTGAGTAAGACAGCTCACTTGTGTACAACCTAGAAATTAAATTCATGAAAGACCAGTCATGTTGTCATATAAACCTTTTGAAATTGTTAGGGGAGTTGAAGGAATCTTCACAACTATATTTTTATTCATTTTTTCAGGTTCTCATTTAGTCAAAACTTGCAGTTCCAGCCTGAAGTTCAAAGACTATGACCTTCTCTCTCCTCCACTCAGAATCATATGTACTGTTCACATACTGAATCAACATGAGAAGCATAATACACTGATGTGCCATCCCATGCAATTATCACATAGAACTACTTAATATATGGCTTAGGTAAATGTAAAGCTGACTTCACCAACAGCTAAGAGAATGCAAAGTAAAACGATGAGATACTCTTTTACATGCAATAGAATGAAAAATTAAATAATAGTAATCATATTACTATTAATGAAGATGGGGAAAACAGGAACCCTTAACTATTGCTGTTAGAGTATAAATTATAGACACTTTAAAGAGCAATTTTACAGTACCTTGTATAAGAAGATGCCCATATACTTAAACCTAGCATTTTATGATATTTAGTATGGGGGGATATTCATATATTTATACCCAGCATTTTCTCTTCTGGTGTCTACTTCAACTAATTCATTCATGGATACAAGGATGTTTACTACAGCACTGTTTGCAAGCAAAAATGTGGAAATAATATAATTGTCCATAAGAATGAAAATTGCCCAATCTGGCAACCATGCTCAGAAAGGAATGAACAAATATAGGGTGACTTATTCATAAGGTGGAATATTGTACTACAGCAGTTAAAATGAATGAATTAGATGGAAATGTGTTCTCCTTTGTCTTAGACAGTTCAGGCTACTAAAACAAAAACACTAGTGTTAGCTTAAACAAAAAGCATTTATTTTGCACGGTTCTTGAGGGTGGAGAGTTCACATCAAGGTGGCAGCAGATCCAGTGTCTGGCGAAAGCCCTCTTCCTGGTTTGGAGACAATCACCTTTTTGCTGTATCTTCACATGGTGGAGAGAGAAGGCAAGCTCTCTGGTCTCTTCTTATAAAGGCACTAATTCCATCATGAGGGCTCCATCTCATGACCTCATATAAGCCTAATTACCTCAAAAGGCCACACTTCCAAATACTGTCACACTGGGGATTAGAGCTTCAGTGTATGAATTTGGGAGGCTATAAACATTCAGTCAATATCACCCTCTCTATATATTTTAGTAATAATTCTATACATTTCTCAAAATAATATGTCAAGTTACAAAATGGTACATATAATATCATATAGTTTATCATGTATGAAAAACACATAAAACAATAGGGTGCATTGTTTATGGAGACATCTAACAAGAACATACCTGGGAACAATGAGTAACAACTTTGGGATGGAGGAAGCTATTTCTGAGTATGGAAACAGAGGAAGAGAGAAAGGATGGCCATATTTTCAATAGTGCAGTTTTAGAGAAAGGAAAAGAGAGGTGGTTAAGTTGGGGGTGGGTGGAGAGAAAGAAAGAGTGAAATGTGAGAGAAAGGAGGAGCAAAGAAGGTAATGTTAATCCGTAGATACCCAAGCGCCTAGTGTATGATTTTCTATTTTATGTATTGACTTTTTTTTCCATAATGAAAATATTTTATAATAACAATGCTAGATTTCCTTTTGTAAAATGGAAAAAGGCTTCATTAATATTAGCTGGCTGCTTCATTGCTACAAAGGTACAGATAACTTTCATAGAAGGTAAAAGAGATAACCATTGCAGCTATGTATACAAAGTATTGGAGCTTAGTTCTTTTATCTTACACATGTTTGCTTCTAGTGTTCTCTTTAAAATTGAGGATAACTTCCTGCTATTTTACTGTTAGATGCTGCATCAGAGGATGAGAATCACAGTTGGGATCTGCTCCCTTTATTCGAGGGGCTATTATATACTTCTCTGTTACATAGTTTTTCTTCTGCACTCATATGTTTAGGTCAGTCTCATCCATTTTGCGCAGACCATTTGTGCAGTTCAACTTTCAGAACGTCTTACTTCATAGTTAAGTTTTTGGGTGGGGAAAGTGGAGTGTGATGAACTGCATCACTGTCATTCCAATGTGTTTAATATATATCTCACCCAACTTGAGAATGTTTGCATAAATCTTTGTCCATAATCGTAATTAAAGGTAGAAAATGCCTATGTAATTTTTATTTATTAGTTTCAGACTCACTCCACCACCTGCTAAGAAAAATTAGATTTTGAAATTATTTTTCAAGACATGATTTGAAATTATCTTTCAAGACATGATTTGAAAAAAAGACTTAGAATAAACATGAAGGAAAAGAAGGAAGAGAAAGCAAACTGCCACTGTCAGGGTTCAATAATCACAGAAAAGATAATTTTGCTAGGTAATATAAAACAGTGATTTTTTAAGTCTATTCCAACTATTAGGATTGAGAAAAAAAAGTGATCCACATAGAACAATTATCTGTGTTGAGAATTCAGATAAAGAGAATATTTTACAGTTTGGTTAATTGTTGAAAGGAATTTTCACCAGGAAATCAAAGTATAAAATTCTGGTTTCAATTTCTAGCAGCATAAGGCTGTTATATATTTTTATATGTATTTATCCATTTTTAAATTTACCATCACTGGTATCTGAAGACAAAAGGGTATTATTTATCTGGATAAAGCAATTACTTTTTGGTTTTATTTCTTTTGTTTGCTGTCTCTCCCGCGAGCTTTCCTCCGCACTCAGGAGAAAGACCTCATCACCATGTTTACTCAGCATTTAGACTGAGTTTCCAACTTTCTCAAGGTCTTTTCTTAACTTTCTGGCACAGAAATCAGTCACCTTTCAGCTCTCTAGGCAATGCTCCAAATTCACTTCAACCACAGCAGGATTTTTCATACGTTGCCCAATCAATCTATTCTTCCCCATCAATCCTATTATCCTGTCCTCATTTCATTGTCCCTCATTCTGTGGTCCGTCATTGTCATCCCCCTCAGCTGCTTTGTTTCTCTCTCCTGAAGTTCTTGTCCCAGACCCCAAACCTGATAAATTCCATCTTTCTCTTCCTCACCTGCACCTGAGCAGCTCTACATGGCTAGAAAACAACCCATGACTACGCTGACTAATCACAATTTAAAGTGATCACAAGTATGAGGCTGTCTCTCAGTGCTTTCCAGCAAACCTCCTGCTCTCCTCAGGTCGACTGAGTCCCTAAGACAGTGGTTTTACACCTCCTCGATCCTCAAACTTCCAACATTCTCTCTCTCCACCTCACTCGCAGCTGATCTGACTGCTTTATTTCTCTCTGAGAAAATACAGAAATGGAAGACAAGTTCCTCATTTTTCCACTTCCATATATCCACCTCCCTACCTACACCGATTCCTTTAAACTTTGCCTTCTTCTTGTAAGACATTCCTTTGCAGCCCTATTGGAAAGTGTACCTTGACCTCATCATTTATCCCTTTGCTTTATTTTTCTTCATAGTACTTAACAGCTGGTGTATTGTATATTTAGAATGCAAACTCCATGAAGGCATAAACTTTGTTGATTTTCTTTAATAGTTTCTGAAATGCACAATAGACGTCTCATATTATTTATTTTAAAAGTAAACGAAATGATCTATTAACTCTTTGGACTATCTATTCTGATTTAATTATTACTGACCCAGGGAGGAGGGTGTAGTGTGGGAATTAGGAAGTTCTCTTTTGCAACATGAGTCAGTTTTGCTGATCCAAGATGTTCCACTCGTTCCTTCTTAATGAGTTTATTTTCCCCTCACAGGCCAGTTCATTCCCACCCTTGCCACAATATTCTGATGTTATAGTTGATATATTATCTCCTGTTATGTAAGTGCTTCTTCACTCCATACATGCATGCATAATTTCATGATTGCTCAACAAGCTTGACAGCATTTTTAGTGTTGATTTTGTCTTTGATGATTATATGAAGGAAGCATATTATTTAAATGTTAACATAATAAAGGGAACACCCTTCTGTTAAAAGGCTTTTCAGGGTAATGATGATTTCTGCCTTGTTCATCAATGAAGGTGGATGAATATGAACAAAGGGGACTTTTTTATTTTGCTGATAAATTGATGTTTCTTCCAATTGAACAAAAATATTCCAAGGAGAACATGAGATATTTCAGCCCAAGATTATAGTTACTGAGATATCAAAGGCAATATGCATCCACAAGCAAATGCCAAAGATGGCTCTGATTTCATGTTGCTGTATATATATTTGGATGCAATTAAGACTCATTTCCACAGGAAAACAGATAAATATGTAACTTTAAAACTACTAGTTTGTAAAAAAATATATACCTTATTCTAGTGTTTGGTTTTTCTTCAGAACAGATTAAGAGCTAGGTTTTAGAACACTTTTGAAGTGGTATGTTTTTTCTGAATAGCTGTGATTGGTATCTTCCAATGGATCTCTGTAGCTGGGGGTCAGTAGTTTTGGCTCCCAGTCATTCTTCTGCCGAAAATGGCTGGAAGAAGTTGGGTAAATTACGTAATACCTCTTTGCTTGTCTTCTCATCTGTAAAATGAGCTTATGACATTAGAGACATGAATATTTGATAATATTGGTTTCATTTACAAAAATCAATGCTTTATAAAAGAAATATGTAGGTTGTAGGTGATTTAAGAGGTGATCATGGCCCCCTGTTGGAGGCCCACTGCCATGGATGCCTGAGAGCCTATCTCAGGCTTTCCATCTGAGATGTGGGAACTTCCTGGCAGGGAAAGAATGTGGAGCTCCTGCTGGACGTGATGGAACATCTGCCCTCGTTAATGCAGATGATCCACTCTTCCTTCATTTCAACATGTATGAGGGTGAAACTGGTTTCCCAGCTTCCAGTGTTACAGCCAATCCATGAAGTTGGCCAGTCCTAGCCTGCGCATGTGCACAATGGATGTAGATACTTTTCTTGTATATATTGAGCTGTATGGACATTTTTCTGACAATCTCTATTAAAAAACCATTCTCTGTTTTCACTGCACCTCTTCATGACTACCCTGACCAGCAACATGAAACTAATATTTATTGGTTTTTACAAATTGTCATCTGTAAGATTCCTACTTGGCATACCAAGAATGAGTTATAGGTGTGTCAGGATGTTGATAGCTTCAGCCCTCAGTGCAGCAGGACAAGACTTAGGCTGGCCAGTCTTCAAACCAGTGACGTTTGGCCATACATAGCCTCTTTCATTTACCCAAGAGTGCATAGAAAATTATCTTTTCCCATGCGTTCAATGATGTGAAAATGATTGGAATACACTGGACTAGATTGGTTAATATATTTTTCCCAAAACTTGTTTTTAATGTCCACTATGGGAACCTGAGAATATAGAGATGGTAAAATACACACACACACACACACACACACACACACACACACACACACTCATATCAATGATCTCTAAGTAACATGCCATTTCTAAAATTCTATCATATATTTCCATTACTTCGAAATGGACAATTTGGGGCAAAAATAATTATATCAAAGGAGAGAGTAAAGATGACTCAGTGTGGAAACTACAGAATATTGGGGCTATAAAAGAAAATATTGGTGTTCTTACTACAACTGACTATAATTTTTTTATCTCTCGAAGGCACATTTCTATTTCTACTTTACTTTCATTTGAGTATCATTCAAGCTATGTTTCTTTACATTACTTTCATAAGAGTTTTAAGTAAAAAATGTTATTTTTATAGGAAGGAAAAACATGATTTTTAATTATTAAAAATAATTAGAAATTAATTCATATATAGGATAGCTCAAGATTTAACGACATTTCTATAATATAAATATCATTAAATATTACAAATAGATTAAACATCACAAAGTACTTTTTTAAAGCAATAACAAATAAGTGATTGTGGCTATACCCTAAATGATAAGATAATTCTTAACATGGCCACAAAAAATCACTGCTATGCAATTACATTTGTAGATCCTCTGTTTAACTATTCTTCGCACTGTATGATTTTAAGAGAGAATTTGTTTGTAGAAATGATGCTTGGCAATCACAGCATATACACAACAACAGTACAGTTTGGCAACAGATTGCAAAGTCTTAAATGAAAACATGTCACCTCTACATGAACACAAATGACTTCCAATTAAAAGACCATACATATTTGTATTTTATACACATTCATCAAATAATACTGAAAACAGTTTAAAATATTTTTGACAAAATAACACATTTTAACAATCGAAAATAGATTTCATGTACATTTGATTTAAAAATAATGATGTGATTCTGAGCATGAGTTCTTTTAATGACAGTTCTAGAAGTTAAGCTATTATATTATCTTTAGCAACAACATTCTCAAAAATTAGATGGCAATAGAGGTTGTCTCCTCTCTCTTATCATGGTTTGCTAGAAGATTCCACACATATTTCATTCCCCTACTAGTGGTGGTTATTTTGTATATATTGGCATCACCTGCTCAATGTCATGAAAAATCTAATGCTCTGCACAATAATACTAATTGGTAGACTATTTCCAGTTTTTTAAAAAGTGTAAAATATTTTAATATGTCATTTGTCTACTGAAAGCCCCCAGTCAATTTCTTAAAAAGTAAATAAGATGAAATAAACTGCCTATATGTAACACACAATTACGTTAGGAAGTAAAAAATTAAGCCATCACATATTGATCATCAATCAATATACTGGTTCCCATACAATTGTCTCTGTGTGTGGAAACATAGTATATATTCCCTTTGTTGACATCTGGTTTTTAAAAGGTCTACATGTAATTCTGTCATACTAACAGTTGTATTTGAAAAGTAATTCAAGATTTTTCCACATATTATTTCATCAAAAATGTAGTGAGTTTTGGGCATGTACATTTTTTCTTTGTAAATATTAGTCAAATATTATTTTGAGCAATATGTACATTCTATGAAATATGGGTACTGTAATCCAAAATTGGTTCTATGAAGGAAAGTTTAACTGGAAGATATTCTGGAGGATGTGCTTGTATTCTCTGATGTAGATTTCATAGATTGCATTAATTAGTAATTATTTCCCCTATCACAGACAGGATAGTTGAGGTTCAGAGAGCTTAAGTGACTTGCAAAAGGTACCCATAAATACTAAGAATGCCCATAAATACCAAAAATGGCCATAAATATTTTTATTGAATTTTACTAAAATTTATTTATTTAACTATTAGTTGATATTTGTAAGAATCTGGAGCCAGGCAAGTTACTCCCATCCATAAAGAATCTTCTTTCTCCACAGTCTCTTGTAACATTTCATTTCCTGTGTGTACTGAATAAATATTTGCTGACTACCATGTGTTCCACGCCTCTGATTCCTTTCACTTCAAAAAGAGAAAAAGTAGTAACTCTGGTTTGCCCAGATTAAGAGAAAGAATAGTAATTTGCCTTCCAGATACAATATTGTCTTTCCCTTATCTAAATTATATCTAGTGTATTTAAATCCTTGTAATTTTCATGTATTTACATTCAATGTCCTATCTATTGAAAATCCCCATATTAATATTTTGCATTCTCAATAATTTGTTGTACCCCATCTTTCTTATTTTTGTACTATTATCACAAATAATTTCACCTTATATTGTGGTAAATGAAGGGTTTTTTTTCCCAGTTATTTAATTTGGGTGCAATTCAATAATTTCCATCAAAATAGTTACTTGTAAAGTCATTCCAGCAACCATTTTCTATCTGAACCAAAGGCATTATTCATTTATCATTCTATTTTCAGAAACTCAATTTCTTAGATTTGTGTTGAAAACTATGATTTCATAGTGGAATACTAATGTGAGCCTTCCAGTTAGTACTGTTTTATACCAGAAAACAGGGAAAATTGTCTAAGATTAGCCATATTGTTGATGACTTTAAACATATTTCTCTAAGTACCTGAAATACTCAAAACAAGTGATTAACATTGACTTACTAGCAACTAACCACATAAATAATTATTAGAATATTGTTCCTGCATTCTCCAGAAATTCAAGAGTTCAAATTGATTCTCATTTCAGTCATTTCTTTTCATATGTAAGGCTGGGAAGTTCTTGAAGGTGTTTTATATATACTAATTTATGGGGAAATGCAATTTTTTCTATTTGCTAAAATTTCTGGAATTTTTACTTCTCAAATGGCCCTAAAATCCAACACTACCCTTTCTCATACAGAGTAGAGTGTTTTTAGTGACTTATTTAGTGCTTCTCAATATCCAACTTTCATTAAGAATTGACAGTTTATTTTTAAATTTAGAAATAACTTCAGTTTAGACATTACTTTTTCCTTCAGAGAATTTCACCAGTGCTTTTCTACAAATGTCTAAATGTCCATTATAAATTTTTTATTTTATATTTACTCAAGAAATCTATCATTTGATTTTTTTTGGCTTATGTTCTTTGCCTTTTGGATCATTCTTTCAGTATTAAGTATTGCCAATTAACATTTTAGCTCTGTGGTCTAAGGGCCAGATGAAATTATTTAGAGTCATTTTCCTTAGGCTTTCTATGCATAAAACATCTTTATTCTTTTGAATGGAAAATTTCATTAAAATTAATAGATTTAATTTAAAGAAAATTATTTCAATTGGTTAGTTGAAAATTTTGATAGTCACAATAAATCAATGCATATAGACTGTATTAATTTAATTTCTCTGTTTGCTCTGACCTTTATTTTCCTTTATTCAATTGAACAAATATTTTTGAGCACTTACATTTGCAAGGAAGTATAGGAGATAAAAGAATGAAACACAAATTCTGCTCTCTGGTAGATCTTTGCTTAGAGGGGGATTAGGTATATATAAGTCTAATGTAAGTATTAAAGTGCTGTCACAGAGGTATAGGTAAAAGTCTAAGTGAAATGATGATACTCTTTTTAAGTGTCTGATCTTTACTTGCACTTAGTAGTTATGTTACTTAATGTAATACTAGTTGCTATAAAAGATAGATGCAGAAATCGCAGTGTCTCAACAAAATAGATATTTTTCTTACAAAGAGTTCAATCAACCTAAAGATGGGGTGGCATTTGGGATTCTGCTCCATACATCACTCAGGGTTCTGGTCTTCCTCAACATGTGGATTTCAAGGTCCTTGGAGCTTGATATACAAGAGAAAGATGGAGGAAAAGAACCTACAATATGGGTGTTCCAATGGGCCAACCTGGGAAGTGATATACATCACACTATCTTGTGTCGCCAGTGTTATCGGTTGAATTGTGTCCCCTCAAAATTCACACGGTGAATCTTATCCCTAGTTTGGCTGAATGTGACATTTTTTGGAAATAGGGTTGTTGTAGACATAATTAGTTAAATTGAGGTCATATTTGAGTAGGGCGAGCTTCTAATATGATTGGTGTCCTTCTAAAAAGGGGAGATTTGGAGACAGACATTCAAAAACGGAGAATACCATGCCAACATGAATTCAGAGATCAGAGATAAGAATGATGCCTCTATAAGTCAAGGAATGCTAAAGATTGCCACAACTTGCAGAAGCTAGACAAGAGGTATGGAACAGATGTTCCTTCATAGCCCTCAGAAGGAACCAACCTTGCCAATACCTTCATCTTGGACTTCTAGCCTCTAGAACTGAGAGACAACGAGCTGCTGTTGGTTAAGCCACTCGGTTTGAGCCAGAACCATCACATGACCACATCTGAAAGCAAGAGACCTGGAAACTATTATCTAACCATTTGCCTAAGAGGAAAGGAAACAGTTTGGTGGACAACTGAATGGTCTCTGCCATGGTTTGCCTTTCTGGCCATCAGATACCCGTTTCACCTTTCCTCCCACGTATGGAACCCGCTCACACGCCCTCCAAGAATGGCAACAGGAAGTCCTTTCCAATCACTGCAG
This sequence comes from Pteropus vampyrus, assembly GCF_000151845.1. Lineage (NCBI taxonomy): Eukaryota > Metazoa > Chordata > Mammalia > Chiroptera > Pteropodidae > Pteropus > Pteropus vampyrus. The sequence goes on from NW_011888823.1 coordinate 8,204,889, forward strand.
CAGGTTGATCGTCCAGAGTGTCTCAATGATGCAGCGTTCTTAAGTCTGGGTGAGGCTTTTTATGGTCTACGGACCAATGAACTATAGAGCAAATTGTCACCTTTCTCATCTTTCTGTCCTCTCCCACCCACAAGTAGTCAGGATCCAATCAGGAGTCAGAAATCACATCAGCTGTTTTAAAAGAGGGAATTTGATGGCAGAGTATTGATCAGTAGGTTTTGAAGAACTAAGGATTCAAAATAAGAGCTCCAAGGGGGTCATAGAAGTCACAGCCACCACCTCTAGGACTGAGAGAGTAAACAGAAATAGTTTGAATTATTGTATTTAGAGGCTTGGAGGAGAGGCTGTGTGAAGCTGAAATGTGGAATTCAAAACAGAGTTGCCGATCAGCTGTTGCTAGTGTCTCTGTTAGGAGGATGGGCCACGTGGGGCTGGGAACTCAACTCTAAGAATGATCGTTGCTTAGCTGGTGTTGATGACTCTGAGGAGCTTCCATGAAGCTGATTCTGTGAGGGCTGTAAAAACTGCAAACTGGATTCAACTGCTGCTACTAGAATGGACTGCCTCTTCCAGTGTGAAAACATGAGACTGATTTGGCACAGACCGAAACAATAAGTGAATAGGAAGTACAGAATTTCTTTTTCTGTTTTAGACTGTGGTCTCCTGTGAAGATCCTCATTTGGCATCGCTTAGTAGGGAACTAGCTGGCAAAGCAGAAATGTGGTTTTCAGAGTCTCAGGACAGCACAAAGCAGATTTGGATTAGAAGCTGAGAGTGCGTTTATACCCAGTTCTCAGTGGTGGAGCAAAAAGGAAAACTGCAATAAATCGTCCATTCAGAAAAGAGAATTCAAGACACACAGCAGTCACTGGTCCATAGCCAGTGAGATTATTCAGATCAACTGGGCAGGATACATGAAGACACTACCGTAGGAGTGAGAGAAATTCTTTTAAAAGATCCTCCCTCCCACGCATTCTACAAAATGTGAAGAACCTGATGCCCATTTGTGTTGGCATCAGGTCACTCCCAGTTTAGATGATTTACTAGGACTAATAGGACTCAGGATACTGTCATACTTTGCAAAATCAGCAAAGAAAAAAGGCACATGAAACAACCAAAGCGTTCACATGAAACAACCAAAGTGTTCACCAACGGAAAAATGGATAAAGACAATGTAGTATCTATATAATGGAATATTATTCAACCATAAAGAGAATGAAATCTTGCCATTTTTGACAACATAGTTGGACCTGGAGGGCATTATGCTACGTGAAATAAGTCAAAGACAAATACTGTCTGATCTCATTTATATGTGGAATCTTAAAACAAAAACAAAACCAGAAATGAGCTCATAGATACAGAGGACAGATTGGTAGTTATTAGAGGTGGGAGTGGAGAGTGGGTGAAATGGGCACAAATGATACAAATTTTCAGTTATTAAAAAATAGTAAAGCACATGAGTGAAGTCTACAGGAAACCAGAGACGTACAACTTCTAAAAGCCCTCTTCCATTGGATTCATACAGGATGGCTTCATTTCTCCAGCACTCTGTGGTAATTTATGTGAAATGCTATCTAGTAGGGAAGCTCAAAGTGCTTACTATTTTTACTGGGGACTGGTCAGGTAGGCACTCTCTGCCCAGCACATACCAAAATTTCTGTCTCCCAGAAGTAAAGCAGGTTTTTTTAGCATAATCCGTATTGTTTCACAAACATTTTAGGCACAGTAAACCATTCTTATCATGGAATGGTGGGAAACCTCCTGAAATCTAAGTTTGGAGATACCAGCCAAGGGTCAACTGTGCGAGGAGGCCTTTATAGGGTAGCAGTCTCTGCCCTGCTCATGAACTCTTCTGCACATCATGATGTCTGAAACTCATGTCCTACTCTATAGGGATTCTCAGTAGGTACACCTTCTAAGTTATCACACGTGATGGTTTAACCAAATGTTTTCCTAATGTATATCCATATCTGCAGCCTCTTTGATAACAATTTCTTCACTTCCCATCACCTAACCACTAAGCAGTGTCACAAATTTTGTCTGGCAGTTCCCCTTTTTTTAAAACCAAATTTTATGTGGGTTCAGATCCAGTCAGGGAAATAGAAACAAGTTGAAGTGTTTCAAGCAGAAAGGTATATTTGTAGAACAGTAATATGAATAATAATTCGTAATACGAAGTATTATTCATAACACAGTAAGTTAGGTGCTCAGAAATCCGTAGGAAAGGTAGGAGGATTTAAAGTCGGAAAGGCTACTTTTACATCTTAAATTAATTTCTATTTTTCAAGTAGTCCAAAGATGACAGGAAATATAGGAAACACCAGTGATCACAGCTACCTTTAGCATCAAGGTAGATAATTTCCAAGAGAATAAAATCTGTCAAAATCCTACCTCTTTTAACTTTTACCGGAGAAGCAATAATTTGATTTTTGCTTCTCTTTTACCTTCAGAATTCCATGCAGGAGACTCTCATTGATGGATTCTAATGGCAGGGATACTTGGAAATTTAGCTCCAACCTTTTAGCTCCTGTAATAAAGACCATAAAATAGAGAAAATGACAAATTACCAAAGACAATTTAAACAATATTTTTCATTTTTAACTATATGCGCACTCACTATATTTTTATAAGTATGCTTGATACAATGAGACTTCTACAGTGATAAATTAATGGAATAAACAGCTTTGAAGAGTAATTAAATCTATCAATGAGTTAAATGATACTTGACAAAATAGATAAAATTTAGATTATAAGGAAATGAAAAGCTTTATATTATAAAAACTAAAATTAAAATAGATTAATGTATTTCACAAAAATGAATTCTGCAAATGGAAAGAATTATAAGCAACATATTAGTGGAACAGCAATTTTGAAATTAGCCTTAAGATACTCATATGATACTAATGGGAAATTATATTTTTATAGAAATGCAAAGTGATAATCAATTCATGGAAGTTTTTCATAATCTATTTTATGTATAAAATATTAAAGATTTATTTATTTGGTTTCTGACTGATCATTTTAACCTATTTCTATAAAATTTTTATCATTGGAAAAATAATGTTTTTTTGTGTATGTAAGTTTTCTAGAATTTTATACACAATTTCCATTGAAGACAGTGGTCATTTGCATATGACAAAGAAACATTTTCTGATTTGCTTTATTCAGTATTCTAGCGATTGCTGTGACAAATTCTTGGCATGTTTAGTGGAATGAATGATTTTACCTATGCTTGATATTTTCTGTTGGGTTTGCCTTCCACTCTCTCCTGGGCCTTGAGAGGTGGACCTCCATAGATCACTTTAATGGGTTTTGTTGACCTTGGCTTCCAGTTGGATTTAGCCAATGGGAGACACTGGCAGCAGGAGGTAGAAACATGGGAGAAAAGTTGAGGGTATTTATTTCTCCAGGCAATTTACTCCTGTCCAACAGCCTTCTCCATAGAATTATTCTCTCTAGGTTTCAGTAACTGCTCCACCCTCAAATTTTTCAGGCCCTGTAAGTGATAACAGCCCCCTGGAGGAACTGCACTATCTCTTGCTGTATCTCTTCCATAAACCCTAGCCATATCTTTATACTTCGTCCTTATTAAACTCTCTTCAGTTAGCAAGTTTCAATATGTTTTCTTCCAGGACTTTAATAATAAAAATGTCCACTGTAAGCTATGCTATAGAAAGAATTGCTATGAGTAATAAAAAAAATCTATGCTCTAATAATGCTGAGCTTCAGCAGTTTTCTAGATTTATGATTTAAATTCTCTCTGAGCCCATCTCACCTTAAAGTCAAGTATGCAATATAACTGATTAATTAATCTCTTATTTAATCTATCCACTAATATCTTCCAAACTCTTACTCTATATGCTGCCCTGTGTTTGGTACAGATAAGTGTGTAGCAGTATAAGGTATGGCTACTGTCGTTAAGGTGTGTACATGCTTATCCCAGCCTTTCAGACTTGTTTTTCATCTGTCACTAGTCTAGTGAGCAATATTATGTATAGAATGAAATTTAATGTACTAATTAAATAATGTACCTTATTCTAAATAATATGAACATAAAATAGTAAATGTTATTTATATTTCCCATATACAGTAAATTAATTATGGGATTAGCACATTAACCCATATCACCTTTCCCCAGTCAACCCGTACATCCTTGAAAAGAGAAAGTATGGGGAGGGGAGAACATATGATATTTTATTATTTAAACTTAAATGTACTGTGCCATTTCCCCACCTCTTTCCAAGGCTAACTGGAGCACAAACCGGGGGACAAAAGAGTTAAATATTATTCCCGCATGTTTTTTTTATAAGGATCTCCTCCATGTATTTTTAATACCTCAAGATAAGTTTATCAATCCTTTTTCTGTGTAGACTTAACTGGTTTAACTATAAGCTTCAAATTTTATTGAGCAATTTTCTATTAGACAACACTGACTAGTTGAGTTATAAAATACAAACTTCAGAGGGTAGTTTTTCAGTGGATTTCTATACCAAGGACTATTTTCGTAAGAAAAGAGTGCCAAAATTGCAGGCTAATAGCTTTGGCGTTATCTATTTTCCTCCCTTCTTCCCTGTCTCTACATGCTACTGTCACTTTACTGCATTCGATCACTCGTGAAAGTCTTGTAGATAAGATCTTCACAATATTATAGTCCTTAATCAACCAAACATTTATTGACTAATGCACTCTACTAGGTGCTTGGGATACACCCAAGAATAAAACTCAGATCTCTGCTCTCATAGAACAAACATTCCATTAGGGAGCGATAATACCCAATGAACATAATTAATTACACAGTATGTTGGAAAGTGAAAAGTGCTTGAAAAATGACAAAGAATAAGGTGAGGGAAAATTTCCTGAGGTATTGGGTGGCTCCAGGAGGCCTTAACAAGAAGCTGGCATTTGAACAAAGATGTGAAGGAGGCAAGGCTGTTAGCCATCTATGGATAATGCATTCCAGCCACATGGGACAGCCTGTAACAGCCAAAAGGTGAGACTGTACTTGGCACATTCAAGGG
>NW_011888823.1:8210816-8246778 GCF_000151845.1 Pteropus vampyrus
ACACACACACACACACACACACAGGATTTAAGGTGGTTTATAAAGATGCATAAAATAAAGCGGCCCAAATTAAAATTGAGACAAATTAATACAAAGATAGGTGCAAAAGAGTAGAATGAAAGATGATACAAAAAATATACACCCACCAAATAGGGCCATCGACATGTCTCTATGTTTTACAAAAGCTAAAAAAGGGAAATTTTTTTTTTTTTTTATCAATTCTGCAGTTTAAAATATTTTTGAGGTAAAAACCTGGCATTCACTAGTGGAATGGGTAAGTTTTCTTGATATAGGAACAGATAGGATTTTTTTCTCTAAGAATTCTTCATAAATAAAATGAATTATAAGCTTGATTTAAAAAAGCATATGTTAAATGCATCATATTGAAGAACATTAGTTAAGGATGAACTGACAATTATAATGTGTGACTTATTTGAAACCTACCATGTGTTATATACCACATTGCTTTCTGAATTGTATATCCTGCTTCGTTAACATCATTAAGAATACTTTGGGGCAGTGAATGGGGTTCTGATTCAGGACTTCAAATCTTACTAAACCTACACCTTGTACAGAGCTTTGGATGCAGTAGTATTCAGTAATGATTTGTTGATAACGAGAACATTAAAGTCAGAGAAATTTTAAAAAGGATCTATTGATACATGAATATATCTGTTCATAACTATATATTATTCTATCACATAAATATATTTTGACTTATTCAGGCACTTGTTTTTTGGGGAGTTTTCAGATTTTTTTCAGTTTTTGTTATTGTATATATTATAATAAAAAATATAAATATCCCAGTGGTGAATATATTTGGATATAAATTGTCTGCATGTTTTATTAATCTCTTAGAGTAGATTCCTGGAAGTAAAATTAGTAGGTCAAAGGTGATATCTTATTAAATGTTCCAAATATGCTTCCAAACTTCCTTTTTGAAAAGATGTGTCAATTTATTCCTTCTAGTAGTATTGAAGGTACTGTTTTTGTCATATCGACACTATCACTTCTATGTATTCAATAGCGTTACTCTTAAAATCTTTATTAATTTGTAGGTGAGTGTTGTGTTTTAACTCTAATTTGTTTGATTAGAAAGGCCAGACTTTTAAAAATGATTCATTTATCATTTTTATATCATTTATACTAGTCTTTAGTGTTTTCTTATCCATTAGTATAGCTGCATATTTTCTCAGATTTATTGCAAATGTCTTTATCCTCATTTGATGTTTAATTTTTATTTTTACAAACTATTAATGGATTTTTAAAGTCATTCAACTAAGTCTTTTTCTCTTTGTTAACCACCCCAGCTTTTAATGGCAATTAATTATTGTGATTCTTTTAAGTAAATGAAAAAAAACAAAACAAAACACGTTACTAGAAAGACTGAAAGATGAGATTAAAAATTCTTTTTGAAGCTTTCTTACAACACTTGGAATAGCAACCAAATCTTCAGAGGCATCATTTCACCCAGAAAGTAATAGCAACCTCTGGTCAGCTAATCTAGGAGAATGAAGACAATAATTTCATTGTAAATTAACATGACAGTTCCATGTGCTCTGATAGTATGACAGAACTACTTTAGGGGAAGCATAAACAACCTTGCAATCAGGATTCTAGAGGTTGGGAACTTTTGTCCAGTTCAAAAGAAAAAATATATTTGTGCTGCCATGAGCAAACGTTGTAGTCACAAATGAGTCGAATTGGATTATTTATGGATTTTTATTTAGTTAGTGAGGATTACTTGTAGTAAAAGTAAACATCATTAGGTTTATGAATCACTCGTTATTCTAATCTATGTAAACTATATAAACTTTACATATATTAGTGTAAGTACCAGTGAATGCAGTCTAATAATAATAATTATAGCCAACATTTATTGAGTGCTTACTGTGTGCCAGTCACCATTCTAAATACTTTACATTTAATCCGCATTCCAAATTAATGTGCTAATTGCTAATATTATCCAGAACTGAAGAATGGAGAGCTCAGGTACATTATCTAAGGTTGCACAGTGAATAACTAGTGGGAACAGAGTACTATTCTAGGTGACTCAACTCTCGAGTTTACTACCATATGGCCTGTAACATTATTTAATTACATTTTTAAAACGTCTCAAACTTAATATCCATATTATCTCATAAGTTTATACCTAAAGAAATTGTTAGATTGATAATTTGATGTTTATATTTTAACTTTTCCATTGGGAATGGAAAAACAAAGATATTTTTTAGCCTATCAGTCATCTCAAAGTCCCCATCTAACTTCCATTTAATTATTTATATGGAAATACACATTACTGTACTTTCTGCTGTATTATTTTAATCGCTTGGCCAAATTAATAGTTTTCATGTATTTGTGAAAAACAGAATTGTTATTCTTTGGTTATTATTATCATGCTAAAAGCCTCAGCAGATAATTAATAAAGCTTTTGTGGTAACAAAAAAGAGATGAAAGAAACCAGCTGGGGAAACTACCACCATCTTTATTCAGCCATCAAAATTAAATTATAATTTTAATGAGCCTTAAAATTATCCATTTGGCTGTAAAGGAAATAAACCATACCTCATTTGGTATTTCTTTATGGCTAATGAACTCAGTATTATGTAGGCAAGAAAGAGTACATCATTGGTCTTTGTTATGTAGACGGATGCATATAGATTTCAGGGAGAATTTTAATAGATTTTAACTCTTCAAAAGTATAAGTAAAACTGAAAAGAGAACCTTTTCTGATACATGACTCTTTTGATCTTTTGGTGATACTTCTGATCTTTAGTGACACACAGTACACACACACACACACACACACACACACACACACACACAAATATATACAATGAACAAAACCCAATCAAACCAAAAACAAATTCTGGAGATCTGAATTTTTAAATGAAATAGAAGAAATTTTAGCTTTTTAAAGGGAAAATTCTACTTAAAAAATAACCAGGGTTTCAGAATTAATTCATAAACTAATAATGCTTAATCTTATTCACAGCTTTGACTCACTATTTGACTTTGGGCAAATCAAACAAATTCTTTGGGCTTTGGTTTCTCCATCTGCAATATGAAAGCATTAAATTCAGTGATCTCTAAGATCCTTGCTACTTTAGAATCGATCTGTCAAAGGCATTTTGTGGTTTCTACTGGCCCAGTTTTTTTTTTTTTCTTTTAATTCCACTATGGTATAGCATATCTATATTGGTATAGCTGAAATCACACTACTTAGTTAGTAGTTGGTATGGTGATATTATCAAGTATTCTTTTATTTGTCTCTTAGTTCGTGGCCCTCTCACTGAAAATTTAAAATTAAAATTAATCATTTCATTATAACTTTCTTAGAGGATGATAAGGTGAGAATTAACAAGATAACAAGATAAATATATATAAAGTGTCTGGCACTATTTATGACAAAGGTGTTCACTAAATGACACCTATTATTGTCATAAATAAGGACTGCTCAGAGTACTGAGGAAACTTTCTGGTTATTCTTCAAACTCTGGCAAACAATAAATGAGCCATTTCTTTATAAACTAACTATTGATATATTCAGATGGTTGACTGTGCTCTTTAAAATGTTCTAGAAAGAGGATAATGAAAATGTTTCTTTCTTCTACATATTTCCTTTGCCATCCTTTTCTTCATAATAACCCATTCACTAGCTGTCTATAAGCAACATTTGTTTAGGTGAGGAAAAACAAAACCCAATATTATATTTGAACTCCAAGTTTTTCTGTATTTGTTTGATTATGATGTGGTCAGTATGTTTATGAAACATGAGAACATCCATGCGGGTGTTGTGGGTGGCACATATTGAACAATTTTGTAGATCAAATTTATTCCATAGGTTAGTACTCTAGTGCCCACGTAAATTCAGCAGTACGATTATAGGAAGGAAATAGCAATTAGTTATGTTTCTTGTTTCATTCTACTCAGAAAAGTTGTTAAAATTAGTTTCAAAACTTCGAAGCCGCACTCCATTTCTTGTTTTGAAAGAAATTAATATCAAATCCATCTCATTGAGTTGATGAAAATTAAATACTTCATAGGCTACCCCACCAGATAATCCTACCTGGTCCTTCAGGGATTTTCCAATGTGGATGAATTTATACACAGTTATGGCTAAAGACTTTTACTTAGGAGGGGAAGAATAAAGTCCGACAGAGTAAGGCAGCGGGTGCATTTTCAAGGTCTCAAGATTTTTTTTGTCACTGTCTCCTCCTCTACTATACTCCTGGCCATTCTTGTCTGAGCTTGGAGGTGGGATTTGTTTGTGACCAAATGTTTTGACCCATAGCAGAATATCTATGATTTCAGTGGTGGACAAGAGAAATTTGGGCCAAGTGAGGAGTGTAGTGAAAGGAACCCATTGGAGATCAGTGTTGCTGGGTTCTGTAGCATTGATTGAAAAGTAGAGACAGGAGTGATTGAGGAACTAAAGGCTACAGACCTACATGAGAAATGTTTATGGCATAATCCCCAAAAGAACACACACATTTTTATTCCTTCCCCACACAAAATAATTTTTTTTTTTATTAGAAACTTTAAATGTTCTTACTAAATGTAACTTAAGAATGAGAAACAAGTCAGAATCATGTTTCTTATCCCCAGTATAATCCATTCCATGGTCAAATTGTATTTCCTAATAAATATTTTTTGGCCTCTTTTAACTGAATCCTTTAAAGATTTAAGTTGTATATATGGAAAGCAATGATGTTTTTATCTTTTAAATAAATTGATCATAGACAAACATCAAGTGTTTTAGGAGTATGGCAAGAAGACTGTATCTTAAGAAATTCTTTGTCCACTGTCTTAAAAAATTTAGAACAGCATAAACCAGGTAGCTGAGAAAACAGAACCAGTTAGTTGGCTATATTCACCTTTACAAACACATACACACAAATACATCCACTAGCAGAATGTGTTAATGTCTTCAGCATTACCTTATATTTCATTTTAAAAATAAGTATTGGCTTTGCCCTTTCAGGAAATTTTTATAATTTTCTGCTTTGGCTGAGAATCCATATGCCCTTTGTACCACCTGTGTGCTGAGGAACACCATAATTCTGTTAACATTGATCTTTTTTTCTGCAAATGTTTCATCAGCTTCTCTCCAAGTTTTTATCTTCTTTGTGGTCAAAGTTAGTACAAGCTACTGTACTTGAAAATCCATATTTAGCTTGCTATCTCTAGTAATTAATAAATGGTTTTCTTTATCAGACATTAGTCCCTATGTCATTAATCAAAAGAGGCCAAATATTCTGTTTGTTCTTCAACATGGCATAACAGGTGATGAGTACACATAAAAGCAGAAAAGAAGAAAACATTCTTTGATGGGGGGAGAAAAACACTAAGACTTAAAAGACCATTTCAAAATGATTCCTGAGCCTAGACTTTAAAAATTGTTTCAACACAGTTTATATGATATGACACACGTAGAAGGAAATACAACAAATATCTTCTTAATATTTTTCCTGTCAGGAACTGTGTAAGAGTTAAGAACTTTGGGCACTTTATCTCATTTCATTTTCAGCCAATTCACATCAACCAGCAGGGAAAATCATAGGTAAATTATCAGATAAATAAGTATATATCTTTGTGCTTCCTGCTTCTCTTGGATGTCCCCCACTCCAGAACACCCAGTGTTTCATCCACCTTTTCCTTACCATAGGTTTAGAGAGCCATTTGGCATACATAGTTCAACCAGATTTCCCCTGAAGTCCTGCATGTGTCTCTTTAAAGCTACGAAATATTAAGCAACCTGAGAGCACGGTCATGCAATTCCAGCATGAAGTTAAGATCAGAGAAGGGTCCATTAATGGGGAGAAAAATGAGAAATTTGCCTGCCAAATACCTTAAACTGGTCTTCTCTAAATGGCTTGTTTCCTTTTGAGAAATATGCATTTCTCAATACGTCAGACACATTTCTTAATTAGAGAATATACTCTTTAAATGCAAGAATAATGTATGTTTTTTCTTTGCATATGCCATAATGTATTGCAAAAATAGAGTCTCAGATATTTTAATTATATTCTCATTAATTGATGCATAATTAAAATAAGTTAAAAATTAATTTCAAAGTCATAAAATGTTAATTTTGGAATATGGGCAGTTTAGGTTGCTTCTATTCTTAGTTGGTGAGAGTATTTAGTTGAATATATTGATTAAACAGTTATTTATTAAGTACCTCCTTTATTGTAGACATGTACCAGAGACTAGAGATACAACGAGGCATTAGAGATATGCCAGTGGACAAAACAGACACAATTCCTTGTGTCATGGAATATACCCACATTTTTTAAGACTTAAAATAAGGCAGCACTAAAGAGTAATCCACTCCAATAATCACATTATTTTAACGCTTAAAGTTTATTAATATCTTTGAATTTCGCTTTCTCTTTTTTAAATCTCCATATTTCTAAATTAGTATGAGTAAAATTTAAATTACTTTGCTTTTCTGAGACTATTAATATTACTTTACTGTAGAGATTTAATAAGTTATTTGTACAGCATAGTGAGATATCGGGGCTATGTGACATTATAAATTCTGTTTGATACTTGCAGTCCTTCTTGGAACATGTATTCTCAACTTTTTGTTGAGAAATCAGATTTTATTGAGGAGGGGCACCTTACTTTTTTTTGATTTAAAGAGCCAACAGTCACTCTTTGCATCGTATTAGTATTTTCTTCTCCACAATGATCCTTTTGGATAGAAAAAGGACTTGTGCTTGTTGATGTAACTCTACCCCTTTTTCCGCTAAATATAGTCCATCCTCCCTCAAAGACCCATGGTCACAAACAGTAAATGAGAAAACGTACAAGAAAGTACTTTTAAACTGTGAAATGCTGTGGGTTTGCTGGCTATTATTCATTTCATATTAAGCCTGCTGAAAATCTGGACTAAGTGCAAAAAATTGTGAAACATGCATTGTATAATCACATTTTTTGTCAAATATTCCTATGAGAGATAGAGAGAGAGAGAGAGAGAGAGAGAGAGAGAATGTGAGGCCAAGAGAAAGCAGTGATTTAACAATTATTATTCTAGGTGGTTGAATTACAAAAGACTTATTTTCTTCTTTATGTTTTTTTGTATTTTCTAATTTTTAAACCAAAACAATAAAAAGAAGAAAGGAAATTAACTTCCAGAGTTTCTGTATTTGTAGGCTCTGTAGACTCAAGTAGTTAACACCTGTCCAGAAGTTGTTAGTTGAAAACAGGTAGGAATGTTCTGTATAAAAAGAAATTCCATTTGGATAATATTCTATGTTTATCTCTCTGTCAGTATTTTAAAATGCAAACACTCTGGGCAAGAGTCTTTGTGTCACAAATTCCTTATAATGGATCTTGTTTTCAGATCATGTTTTTTAGTAATGCAAAAATATTGATTGGAAACTTATGTGAAATATGGCATTTAAATGTTTCTAGTTATTAATTAGCTGCGACCTTGGAAAAGACTCTAAAATTCTCTGCATTAGTTTCTCCCTCGTATGTGTAAAATCAGTAAGATTCTCTCAAGCTCTAAAAGTTACTAATTCTTTGTTTGTCACAAAGTATTTAATGTGTGATTCTCTTTTATGTTCCACTGACTATTAGCCATCTATTTCTGGGTATCCACATCTGAAGCCTCCAGATCAGGTTCCTTGGGTTGGATGGGAAGGGCGGTGAGACAGAAAAGATGAAATGAAATTACATTTCTAGTGTATTCCTTGCAAGGATCTTTACACGTACTTCACAACCACCTTGAGAAGCAGCATTATTTTTCCATTGGGAAAAAGAAACCTGAGAATCAGGGAATTAGTAAATTATCTAAGTGAATATCACTAACCAATAGCTGAGTTGGGAATGGAACCCTGGTATGCCTTTAGCTAAACCCCTGACTTTTCTATTATACTAGGTTACCTTTCAGAAAGAAATCATAACATCAAGGATCGGGGTAGAAAACTGCTTCCAAGACAGTTTGTAGTTTTCCTTGCTGCTGGGCCATGTGTCAGTTCTAAAATGCCAGCCTGCATTCCTGCAGTTTCTGCGGATGCTTTGAGAGCTGGCTGTATTGCCAGTAATTTTCAAAATAATATTGCTTCGTCTTTCACCTCCTTCAGTTCTCTCAGGGAAATACTGAGTAGAATGTCCAAAGGCTGATGTCCAAAAACTAGAACCAAAGAGGTTGAGGATAATTAAATGCCTGGATACTTCCAGGAGAAAAGGCTGCTAGAGTTCAGAATTGGGGTGTTTAGTGTCTAGGAACATAAAATTTATTTTTTAAGAATCTTTTCCTTCGCATTTCTCTTAACCCTAGAGATTCAGCAAGCATGAACTTGACAAGGCAAAGCTGACAGCTTAATACAGGCGCAGTATTTGTATTGTTCTGTAAGCTGTAGATTTAGGTGTTTTTTTTATTTCATGTGATTACAAGCAAAAGAGACTGACCCTAGCTACTGTATGGAAAATGAAATTTATTGTAAGGCTGTTGTGAGTATGTATATAACTCTGTGTGTGTGTGTGTGTGTGTGTGTGTGTGTGCACGCATGCGTGTGTGTGTCTGTCTTAGGATGTTGGTAGTATAGGGGTGGAAGACTCATGGACTCAATAAGAAGCTGGAGGTTCAGGCTTGGGGGCATCCAGGAATCAAGGGGGCTCTAGAGTGATCAGCCACAAGAAGTATAGTGAAAGTTCCTTAGCAGGAACAATCTGGTCAGCATCAGCATGGCATCCCCACTAAAGAAATACCTCCAACAGTCCCCGGACCCTTGCTCCATTCACTCAAGACTCAAAGTCCCAAAGAGTGCCCAGTTGATCAAATCTAAATTAGCAAAGAAAAACAAATGTCTTTTAGTTCGTTTTTTCTCAGTGTGAAACTGATGATACCTTCATTATTATGCCCAATGAAAGATTCCAAAAAAGAAGATCATAGGTTCATCTATGGGATGCTGGACAGATAAAAGAAAATTACCTAGGGTTCTTTATAGATAGGTTCACAAGACAAATCAAATATGGACTCATTCTAAATAAATGATATTAGTTTTATTTTATTTTGTTTGTATAAAAATTACCAAAACTTTTTCATATAGTAGAAATTTTCCTATTTCTCAGTGGTATAAATGCTTAATTTCTCTCTCTTTTTTGGTTAAATTAAAACTTTTTAATTTTTTATTTTATTTGCTTTTACAAAAAAGACTTTTAGAAGATGTCAAAGAGAACGTTAGAGCTATTTTTTCTTCAAATTGCAGCAGGTACAAATCCCTGGTGCCTTAGTTTGAAATTGCCTGAACCAAGTAAAGCAGACTACCACCTACATACAGGTAGATATAATTAGGTGGATACAATTGTGACTTCAGAAGGACTAGATTTTATTTTGCTTAAGTGGAACAGCGACATCTAGTGCCTGAAAAATGATGTCACTGCATCAAAAGGAAGATAAGAATAGACAGGCTTTTAGGTTGATTGAAGATGATGAGGAATCATTTATTAGTAATATCTGAAGAAACTGGTCTTCTTACATGGTCTCTTCTTCTTTCCCAGGGGAACCCCATTAGTGACTGCAGCTCCTTCCTCGCTGTTCTTAATTCTGGACTCACCACTTACCAATGTATTACTCCTTGAATTAATAATTCTTCAGTTCTTCAAGGAATCCCACTTCTGTCTTTCTTCTTTTTTCCTACTATCTTATTTCCTATTATTTTCTAAAACACATGCTTAGTCTTTGTCAGACTTGATTTCTTCACTTTCAAAAAAACCAATCAGATTATTACTACATCCACAACAATCTTGATTTATATTCTCTTTGCCTGGAAGATTCTTCTCACTGTCTTTTGTCAAATTTTATTTATCTTTCAAGTTCCATTTTCCTGACATGTCTTCTCTTTCCTTTGTCTTATTAAACCTCTTCTTATTTGAATTTCTGTCACATTTAGATTCTGCATAACTCTGATTTTTAATTATAATCTATCTCGAATTATGCTATTGTGTCTTATACGATAGTCTGATCTCATCATTTAAATTGTAAATCCCTTCAGTTCAAGAAATTCCTATACTTTTAATTACTCTTTTCAAATTGTTTGAGCAGTCAATAATTAATAATTAATAATTTTTGATAGGATTTTTGAAATTTTGGTGTTCTGTAATTTTTGATGGTTTATTTTGGTAAATTTTGATAGTTTTTTCATAACTTTGATTTTTACATTTTGATAGACTCATTGTAATTTTGATTTCTTTATTACGATAAACAGTATTCCATGAGGCAAAATAAAAAGCCATATGACCTTGATGTTTACTGAAAATATCATTTAGATAAAGAGAAATTTTAATAATTTACTTAATGTTTCATCTTATATTTATATAAGTGCATCCACTATTCATATAAAATATTAGATCATAAATTGATTGCCCATAAAAGATAATGTGGGAGAAATATTGGAGATAATTAACACAATTCTTTAATTTACAGGTAAGGACATACAGGCATAGATTAGTTGAATTATATACATATATGTATACACATATAAATATTATATGTACATGTAATGAGAGTGTAGTCAAGAAAAATATAAAAAGCTACTAACAGAACTGTATGCAAAACAAAAATATATTTTTTGTCATGAGATAATAATGAAATATTTTATATTTACATATAATTTACAGATTAAAAATGATTGCTTTCATTTAATCATTATAATCACACTGTGAAGTAAATACTTTTATCCTGATTTTATATATTTATTTTTTAAGTATACTTATTAAAATCATATATATCTGCCAATCTGTTAGGTGCTGGGGATACAAAGGTGGGTACCACTTGATCCCCTAACTTTGAGGGTTTTTTTTTTCCATTTGGTCTAGTAGATGAAACTGAGGCTGAAGATTAAGCCATAAACTGAAATCACACAATAATAGGCAGAGATACAGCAGTTGAACTGAAATCTCCAGTCTCAAAGTTCAGAATCATTTCCCCATTATCTTGCTGGCTTGCTTGAAATTATTTTGGAAATGAGGTATCCAATGACAACACCCATAAACCTAGAAAGGACAGCTCTGATTCATCAGAAAATAATTTGGCTGTTTAATTTGCTGAAACAGAATAGCTACAAAATGTCACTTAGCTTTCTCACTCTTAAATTTAAAGTATCCAGTGTTTGTAGAGAAATAAGTTATTATTTCTCCCAAGAAATAGAATTTGTATTTTAGTCAACACTCTTCCGGTTTTTAAGGAGAAAGTTTTCTGCTTTGTAGGGTAACTCTTTCATTCCTCTGTTCTCCTCCTACCCCATATTACCATTCCTTCCCATGATTACCTGTCTTGTAAACCAAGCAGTTGTTTTGGTATCTGCTACTATTGTTTTTACTTAATTATTTCCTTTCATTTCTCCTTGTATATATTATACTCTTTATATTATACCAATCAGTGCTACTCAATGTTTTGTGTTCTGTATACTTGAAGATAATTAACATACTTTCTATTTTCCTACTGACAAAAACTGAGCATGCGTTTTGGAAAATAATAGGAAATAAAAGCATTAAGAAGCAGAGAAAAATTAGCCAAAATAGAGATTCGAAAAGGAACTACCTACTTTAAGGTAATAATTGCAACGCTTTTGGACCCCTAAACTTTCTTGTACTGTAAACATTAAAAAGCTGCTACTTACTTAAAAGAGATGTGATTTCACAGCTTAAGCATCCAGTAACTTCAATGAAAAATAATGAATGGGTTATGCAATCAAAATTCTTTGCTACAATTAACATGGGAAGATTTTTCTTCTAGACCACTCATTGCTATTAGATTAGATTCTATAATGTGAATTTTTTAATGCACGATAGCAAATTTGGTGAGTATATGAAGAGAATTCCTGATTCAGCATAAAGATAGAACCTGCAAAGTCCATGTGGTATGCTGGGAGATAAGATGCACTCCAAATACTGATGCTTAGTTGAGCCAAGTTTCATAAGGATGAGCCAGGTTTCTCTGAATCAGGAGTGGCTGGGTAAGCAACTGAACCTGTTGGTTGGTTTGTTGGTTGTTTCCTCCCTAAGCAACTCTACAGCAACTACATCAAAGCAAAAGTGTTCTTTTTTGTCAAATGTCTTAGCTTTCATTTGGAAATCCACATAGAGAAAATCTGTGGGTGGAAATGGAAACAAGTTAATTATTTCACCAACTTTCAGCTACCTCTTGCAGCCATTTTATTTTCTTGACTCAGTCCAAAGCGTGACTTCTGTCACACTTTCTGAATTATACTTTATGGCCAAAATTGCTAATCATTAACGCTTAACACCCATCCTTAAATTTTTCTAGAGTTGCCTTTCTTTTGGGTATTTGATTTACTACTCTGTCTGCCAAGGTTGCCTGGCTCTCTTGGAAATAGAGGATACCCAACAGATACAGATGAAATTAAATGAAAAAGCAAGTAGGATTTTTCTTATCCCAAACCAGACATTTGAGTTGTAAATCCCCATGGAATATGGAGAGTGGGTGGGCACTGGTTACGTAGCACACAACCATGAAGCTTTGGTCTTGGGCTCAGAGTCCCTGAAAGGAGGAGGGAGTTAGATCCTTCAAATTTAAAGGGTAATAAAAGGAATTGGGTGAGAGATTACAGCTTTTTTTTTTTTTGGTCTCACCCTCTGCCATATTTCTGAATAAGGTCGACTTTATTCAAATACTGTGGTGGGGTGAGGGGATTTATTTTAATGTAACAAACATTTGTTAAGTGATGATTATAAAAACATGCTCGGTATTGTGAAATCAACAAAATGAAAAAAAGTTTAGACTTTAGAGCAGTGGCCATATTTTATCTATAGTATATTTTTAGTATGTTTATATACATATATACATACATATAAATGTATATGTGCACATACATGTTTAATAGAGAGAGAATATGTGAATATTTCTCTTTATCTATATCAGGGCTAAAAGTTAGCTATAAACAAACAGTGGTAAGGGCAATGAAGAGAAAGTCATTCTCACCAAGGGTACTACCAAGTAATTGTTCCACCAAAAAGTTGGTGAAAATCCTCTCCTCTGAAGTTTATCTCTACTATAGATAAACATTTGGCACTATAGAATTTGAAGTCTTGTTTTTTTGAAGGAGCAATTTTGAAGAGGAAGGCAAATAGTATTGATAAGGGAAGTCATTAGGGAGATGCTATATATAAAAAAGTGGTATCTACTCCAGTAGTTAGTATTATTTTAAATAGTCAAACAGTTTTTGTAATGCCAACTTTGTGCCAGGGAATATTTTTAGTTATATCTATGTCTAGCCTACTTTTCAAAAAATGAATTTTTATATGAAATTGCTTTATATTAGGAAGACTTAGCATGAGCAGCATGTTTTTAACTTCGCCTGTATTTCTACATTCTAATTACAATCCCTTTTCCCTCTCTCCATTGCCACCTCTGTCACCATGGGTCACATTCTTATTGGGCTGTTTCAACGATTTCTTTCCTTTCAGTTGAGCCTTCTAATCCAACATATATACTGCTGCTAAAGTCAGCTTTCTTAAGCATTGTTTTAGACATTTCATTGCATGCCTTCATTAACAACCCCTCAGTTGTCACTATTTCCAACTCAGTTAAGGATAAAATTCTAAGTGCAAGGTTTTTCATATCATGATCCCAAATCCTGTACTGCATTTTTAAAATAGTATTTCCGAATGTAATGCCTCTGCTCTGTTCTCAAGTTGGGCACACTGATGGTCGGTGTGCGAAATTCAGCCTGTACATTTGTTTGACTGCATGTTTATTTAAAAAAAATTCCAACATTGTAAAAGAGTCCACATTAAAATCCAGATTTCCAGACCTCACATAAAATTAGATGATCAGACTTTTGTCTGGAGCCAATGTCATCCAAAGTCTGTGCTGTTGCTGAATCCTGTTTCCTTTGCCTTCAGGAGATGCTCTCACTTCCTCCTTTGATTCCTTAGTGGCATCAATGGAGATACCTCTTAGTATCATTATGGTATTTTAGTCTATCTTTAGTTGGCACTTGCTTATCTTACACTGGATTGTAATCTCATTGGGAGTAGAGTATATATTTCTCAGCATTTTCCTTATCACACCATAAATACCAAGTTTTGCTCATAGAAATTGCTTTAAAAAATCTTATTGAATACTATTGTCTCTGGACTCCTAGCAAACGTGGTCTGTAGTAATGGCAGTTGAATATTACATCTCATGCCATGTCCTATGTTCAGCACAACTCCAGAACATCTGAACATTGCGCCTCTTGTTACCTTCACAATTTAGTGCTTAAATTGTGGAGTTCAAAATAAGATATGTTATCCTATTCACTATCCTACTTCCTCTGAGCCCCAAAAGATGAGTTCAAAGAGTGCCACCTAGGTGATGGATTATTTATGGTATTATCATGATCAAATGTGGTCATTGGATAAATGTTTTTATGGGGAAAAATAGAGAAGTTTAAGGAAAAGAAACTATATTTATAAAAAGGACCTTTGTGAGACAAATGTTCTATAGAACACTTGGGGTTTACCAATATAGTAATTACCCCTTATTCACGAAGGATATGTTTTAAGGTTGCCTCCCACCCCCAGCAGATGCCTGAAACAGTGGATAGCACCGAACACTATATATACACTATGTTTTTTCCTATACATACCTACGATAAAGTTTAATTTGCAAATTAAGCAAAATAAGAGATTAACAGTAACTAATAATAAAATAGAACAATTATAACAATATAATATAAGTTATTTAAATGTGGTCTCTCTCTCTCTCTCAAAATAACACTGTACTGTATTCACCCTTCTTGTAGTGACGTGAGATGATACAATGCCTATGTATGAGATGAAGTGACATGAAAGACAGAGGCATTGTCTTGTAGTAGCTACTGATGACCTTCTGATGATACATCAGGAGGATCATTAAGCCATCACTATGTCTATGGTTGCATGTCAGGAACGGACAATGTCGACAATTGGAGAAATTTAATATTTTTGGACTATGGTTGACTGCAGATAACTGAAACCATGGATAAGGAGGGACTACTGTACTTAGTGTATTGTTTGCCAAATAGTCAATACCATAATTACCATTTAAAAGTATAAAATAATATTATGAAAGTTAGTAGCTGAATGTTTAAAATAGATTTAGGATCTTGGGAAGAATATCAAAGCCTTTTCTATTCAGTGTAATTTAAAGACATTAAATGAAATAGTCACAGTGGGATTTTAAAATAGATAAGAAGTTATTGCTTTATTTTAAGAGGTACAATATAACAAGAAAATATTACCCTGAATTTGTTATCTGCTCATGAAACAAATTTATTTCATGCATTTGAGTAAGAAGAGTAAAGATAATTTCCAACAATATACAGGTATAGGTAAGAGAAAGGAATGAAAACAGGTCAGGAATTTCATTGACCTTATAAGAAATGTCTCTGAAATGGGGTTAATTAACGACTTTTGCATATTTGCTTCTTCACTTAATCCTTCCTTCCTTCCTTCCTTCCTTCCTTCCTTCCTTCCTTCCTTCCTTCCTTCCTTCTTCCTTCCTTCCTTCCTTCCTTCCTTCTTTCTTTCCTTCCTTCCTCACTTTCTTGCTTCCTTCCTCAATCTCCCTACCTCTTTAAATTATTTTACAGTGAGCTATAGGAGGAATCCTAAAGGAGTGACAAGAATTATAGGTTTTTAAAGATCGCCAAGGGATTTTAGAGATCATTTCCATCCTTTCATGTTACAGATGAGGATGGATGGCTTCGCTGATTAATTGTTCTCTAAACGGTAATTGTGTTTCAATTTTCTTTTCTAACTCAAATGCTAATGTCAATAATTAAAAAATGTCAAAGATTGTTTAACCCACATAACAGATTGTTATGCCACCAATGATTTACTGATAGACATGCCACCAATGATTTACTGATAGACAATATTTCTAGGCATATGTCATGTAGACTATTGGAAAATCGTTGCTTATAGATCAAATAGTAATCGCTACTGAAAGCTTCTCTTTGCTCTTCATGCGTAACTTTTTGTGGAAGTGATTCAGATGAGTCGCTCATTATTTACTGTACAACATGCTTTCTGTACGAACTTAAAAAAAATCATGCCTCTGTCAATTTGGAGATTTAGTATACAGAAAGGTATATTTAGTTCCAAATTACAAAAAGATATCAGGATAGCTTTTTGAGCTGTCAAAGGGATTTACTTATAAAATTAAATTCATACCATCCAACAAATTTTTCTGGAAAGGAAATTTCAACCCATAAAAAATAGAATAGCATTTTCCATTAATATTAAAATCTACATTTGGAATACTAAATTTGGTTTTTATTATCTTATTATTGCTTCTTCTGATTTTCTAGTAAACCTGAAATATTAAAGATAGGTTTCATAGACATCTCAGGAAAACCAGTAAGAGAAGGATGAAATTTGTTACAAAAATATTATGGAAGCACAAAAATACAAATAGAAGTTATCTACAATTAACAGATATAAAATATTGATGGAGTGAGTGGCTAGCATCACCAAGGCCATTATCACCAGCAGTTATTGATCATATAAATAAAGCTATATATAAGGCGATTTCATCTTATAGTCTTGCAACCCAGGTAGAAAGAACTTATATATAAACAACACAAGAAATACTTATTTCTAAGCCAAGCAAATGACCCCGTAGTCTTTCTTTTCTAAACTATATATTGCTCTAACCTAAATTATTTTTTTACTCTAACAGAAATATGAAAATATTAATTGAATTTTTTCTGAAGACATTGTTTCCTGAATATCGGTGGCCTGAGGTAAATCCTTTCATCTCTCTTTAAAATTTTAGCTTACTTATACTGTGTTGAAAAATAATAAATCATTTAAGAAAAACAGTTTATTTTTCAAAAGATGAATTACAGACCAAAATATACATGTTAAATTGGTTGGATCATAAGACAGGAACTGCAATGTTTTAGACATCTGAATTCTTGGGAATTAGCTGTTCTCAGATTTTCTGAGCAGTTGCCCTACTCTTGATAGAAACTAAGAGAGCAACAGGGCTGTTAGAGATATTTATGTAGTATCTTCAACTCTAATTTATATACAGCTATGAAATTTTTATAGTTTTCTATTTGTGATGCTATAACTAAGGAATTTCTTACATTTTTCAGGTTCGATTTCTTTCTTTTAGGGATTATAATTCAGTTATAAAAACTTTTATCCTAGACTGAAACTTGGTATACGAAGTCTTTGTCAGAGTAAAAACGTTATATATAATTTTCATAAATGTCACTAAACTCGCATCATTAAAAATTATTTTATAAAACAGAAAAACCATAACATGTTCAGTTTTTTCTTGTTTCCTTATTATTACTTGTGTATTTTTAAATGTGTTCACTTACTTTTTTAGATATTAGATTTTTGATTGTACTATTCAGACAACATTGTAAAATAAATTTTAATATCAAAACATTGACATTTATTTGTAAAAAGTTAAGTATCAAACTATAACACGTAACTATAGCATATACCATTCAGTGCAAAGTTTAATGTGAGGGAGTAACACATTTTATATAATCAAATATGTTTTATAACATATACTCCTTATGTTATATATATCGATATGTCATTTAGTGAAAGATTTCTCTTTGCTGTTATTGATATTATCTACAGTTGAGAAAAGAATATATTTTAGGTCAAATTTTCAACTAATCAAGCATTTGTGGCTTAGGAATTTTGGCAGGAATATTTAAAAGAAGCATTTTTTAGACCTATATCTCTATTAAATATAAGAAGGTTTAAAAGAAAAAAATTTGTAAACTGTTTATCTAAAGTATCTCTTAGTCTCAATTATAATTTAATATATAATTGTGGGTTATATGCTCTCTTTTTCCATCATGAGATATTTTATGTTCCTCCAGGAGCTAATTTTTTCTTAGAACTTGCATGAAAGTAAGATTGGATTGACAAGCTCTATATTTAAAACAAGACAAAAATTAACCCCAAATAGATCAAAGACCTTAATATAAGACTTGAAACAATAAAATACATAGAAGAAAATATAGGTACTAAACTATGGGCCTTGGTCTTCTTAGAGAGGATTTTATGAATTTTACCTCAAAGGCAAGAGAAATAAAAGAAAAAATAAATGAATAGGACTATATCAAACTAAAAAGCTTCTGCACAGGAAAAAAAACCCAACAAAACAAAAAGGCAACCAAATGAATGAGAGGAGATATTTGCAAACAACACCTACGATAAGGGGTTAATAGCCAAAATATATAAAGAACTCATATGACTCAACAACAACAAAAACAAAAAAATCCAATTAAAAAATGGGGAGAAGACCTAACAGATACTTTTCCCAAGAAGCCATAAAATGGCCAACAGAAATACGAAAAAACTCAACTTCAGTAGCTATTAGGTAACTGTAGATCAAAACCATAATGAGATACCACCTCACATCAATTAGAATGGCTTATCAATGAGACAAGTAATAATGTGCTAGAGAGGTTGTGGAGAAAAGGAACCTTCATACACTACTGGTAGGTATGTAAATTAGGACAGCTACTATGGAAAACAGTATAGAATTTCCTCAAAAAATTAAGAATATAATTACCATATGACCCAATGATCCCTATTCTGAGTGTCTACCCCCAAAATTTGAAAACATACATTCATAAAGATATGTGTACCCCTATGTTCATTACAGTATTATTCACGATGGCCAAGACATGGGAACAACAAAAGTATCCTTCAATAGATGATTGGATAATGAAGAAGATATGGTACATATATACAATGGAATACTACTCAGCCATCAGAAGAGATGAAATACTGCCATTTTCAACAACATGGATGGATCTTGAGAATATCATACTAAGCAAAGTAAATCAGATGGAAAAAGTTGAGAACCATATAATTTCACTCATGTACAATATAAAACTGAAAGCAACAAACCAACAAGACAATCAAACAAAAATTTATAGACACAAGCAACAGTATGGTAGTACCAGAGGGAAAGGGGAATTTGAGGGAGGTATAAAAGGATAAAGGGCATCAAATATATGGTGATGAAAAGAGATTTGACTTTGGGGGGCGAGCACACAATGCATTATACAGATAATGTAGAATTGTACGGTTGAAACCTATATAATTTCATAACCAGTGTTGCCCCCAATAAATTTAGTAAATTTTTTTTAAAAAAAATGACCTATGGAATCCAAGAGGGAACTCTGACTAACCAATGTCAATCAAGCAACTATAACACAGACAAAAAAATATTACCTGCTCTATTAGTTTATTTGCTAAAATTGAATGGGCAGGGCATCCCATGTTTTACAATTGGCAGGAGTTAACAGCTTTGATAAATAAAAAATAGGCAGGATTCTGTATATTAGTTCTGGGAATAAATTTTGATAAAACAATGTAAATGCAATTAAATTCACGGCTCATCTCACGAATCCATCCTGGCATCTGTTCTGCCCCTCCTCACAGAGTTGTGTGCCAACCTCTACTTCCAAATTACCCATGTAGACTAGACCAATGATTGCAGTGCAGTTAGAGTGATGGGAATCAAGAGAATTGCAAAAAAATCCCTGATAACTCTTTACTTGGTTTAATCTGCATAAAAATAAATAAAGCAATTACATATGAAATAAATTTTTTTCTTTTACTTCTAGATTTTCTTAGCTAATATTAAAAAAGAAATAGGCTAAAATAATACTTCATTCAAATATGGCATCTAACTTTAAAAACATATTTTTTTGCTGTGAAATTGAATTTGTCAAGTTTTCCAATCTTGGGTGACAGAATACTTATTTATAAAACTAGAGTCACAAGAAAAGAAGCAAGATGAATATGGTCAATTATTTTACTTTTATAGTTCAAAGCATTGAGTAGCAATGTATTCAATGAGTGATCTAATCTGCAGAACAGATCTATTTGCAGAAGCAATAAAGTACAAGAAATAAAAAGAACTCTCAAGTTCTATATTCTTTTTTATAAATTATTTCACTTTAAGTCATATCATATCAATTAATCCCCAAAGAGAGACAGACTATTATAAGCAGACCACCTCCTATATTAAGTCATCTTTTGTTAAATGGGCAATAAAGATGATAAAATTGAGCTAATCACTGATTATATAAATGCTATCTCTTTGCACACCACAGACAGAGTTGGAAAGGAAAAGATGAACTATTTTTATTGTGCATTTGTTATGTAATGTGTGCTATTTAATTTTTTGAATATTAATTCATTTGATCTTCATAATACTTCTTTTAGTAGCAATCATTGCCATCCTTAGCTGGAGATTAGTCAACTGGTAGGTGTTAGAGGTGGGATGTGAACCTAGATAGTTGAGAGCCAGACTCTGTACTCTTAATCTGTACATTATGCTGCCTCTATGGAATATTAGCCTAAAATGGAATTCAGTGACTTCTAAAATTAGTAGCAGTGTTTATAAGTGCATTAACAATTCTCTAGCATTAAACTCCAAATTGTTCAGAATTATTATTTGGTTCTAGGGCCAGAGAAGTTTAATGAGGTCTTTGACTTTCTTAGTATCAATGTTTTTTTTCATTGGTAAAGGATCTTTCAATAAGAAATATAAAATTCAGAGACTTCAGAATTGGGAGGCCAATTCTGAATCTAGTTAAACAACTCATGTCACATCATTCCAACTGAACCTTGTTACAATATTTTCAAGTCTTTACTAGTTTGACAAATAGAATCTGCAAAGATTATTTCTTTCTACATAGCAGTATTCATGGCTTACTATGAAGGAAGACAAATACAGATTTGGAGAAATATCATGCATAATTTCTACAACATTCAAAATATACATAGTGCAATATTTTTTATTAAGATATAATAAATAATGTTACCTAGAGTACCTCCTTTTTGAAGTTTATGCATCTAAATTCTCATCTTTGCTATTATTGAGTGCTTTATATAAGAAATCTCATATCAAAAAATGTACTTTTGAAAAAAGGCATTAATTTTCTTTCAAAATTAAAATTTAATCTATAGTTCTTAGAGAATGTTCCTATCAATTGTATTTTTAGAAGGAAATAAATTTATAAACTATAGAATCTTTGAGCTGAAAGAAACCTTAGAAATCAAAGTCTCATTATAAACAGCATCTGTGTTTTTGGCTGCCCAACGTCCATTCTCCTTTGTGCTAATGATACTCTGGTTTTCTAAGGGAATCTACTGCTCTCCACTAAGTTCTTGAAATTGAGTGGGACTGATAATACTCTCAACCTCTTGATTTGATATAGTTCTGGTCAATAAAGTAATTCTGATCATGACCGAGTCTGGTCACAGGATACATATCAGGCAAAGCAGATTCAATTGCAGAACTGTTATTAGAGAAGTGAAGCTCTGTCTTAACTGGAGTGGTTGCAAAGATTAGATGTTAGCTTCAAGCTATTGATATCTATCTTGCAAACCTCAGTATGAGAGTTAATCTGAATAAAACCAACATTTTGGGAAGCAGAGCCAAAAGTTGGAAAGATACCAATTCTGGATGAAGGTTTCTGAGCCCCAGAATCGAGCTCTATGAGTTCTACCCATAAAGTCCATTGAAAACAGAATAAATTCTACAATATTTATTCCTGTTTAATGCCATCTGATTAAGCACTTCACACCACAGGGGTGTTGTACCTTGTGAGGAAACCAATACTATTTTTAGCATCAATATTTTTTAGAAATTTTATTATATCGAACATAGGTTTGCTTCCCTTCTACTTTATCCTTTGATTCTATCTCTGTCTTCTGGTGATAAACAAAATAATTCCAATCTCTTTTATAAGGAAGCCCATCAAATATTTATAGTATCTATCTTCTAAGGCTTTTATAATTAAAATAGCTACATTTAAGATTATAAATAAATATATCTTTAGGTCTTACAGTTAAATCATCCTCCCCCCAAATAAAAACAGATATTGGAGATTCGTACTTTCTTTTAATACAATGAACTTCATAAGTCATCCATTAATAATCCTGTTTTAAAGACAGAGAATAATACTGCTAATTAGCTGGGGTTAAACAGTGAATTGTTAGAGGCATGGCCCCCAGCCTTACAATTAAGGTTGGCCACCTGTGATTTGAAGGATGAAAATTCCCACCTGCTCAATATTATCTCCTGAAAGTCATATCAATTAAAGTCAAGGGTTAAGTTAATATCCCCTGGAGGATCTTGTTAAATTATTTAATTTGAAGGAAATATATCATCTTCCATTAATTCATTAACAGCAAATAATTCATTACTAGGAATTAGAGAAAAGGAAATAGAGTTTAAAATGTTTTTAAGAAAAAAATATGGGGAGGATTATCAAACATCAAATGATGTTCAAAGGGAAATTTAGGTGGAAAATTATATGGGCCCCCCTGTAAAGTACAGATATCAGGTTATGGGCTGGTGGTGATAATGTTACGAAGACTTTAAGCCTGCTCCTCATTCACTTCTTAGTGGAGAAGCCTTGGTTTATCTCCAGATGCATGTGCGTGGGGTGTGTGTGTAATGTGTACAAACAATGATTTCATCTAGAATTATCCTGGTTACTCTAAAGGAGTGTTAGTATTGAATAAATGGCAATCTACATATAATTGTTATGTGTAACCCCTGAATCAACCTAAACCTATAAAGGACATTTTAAAATATGCCTTTTACTGAACTAATAAAAGCAATTCTAACTTAAATGGTTTTAGATGCAATTGTGTGACATTACATATATTAATACTAGTGATAAAAAGCAGCAATTTGAAGATGCGTCTATGTATTTGTTTTCTGTTGCTGCTATAACAAATACACACAAATGTGGCTTAAACAAGACAAATGTATTATCTCATAGTTCTGTAGGTCAGAAGTCTGACATGGGTCTCTCTACGTTAAAGTCAGGCTTTGACAGGGCTATGTTCCTTTTAGGGTCTCTAGGGGAGAATTCATTTTCTTGCCTTGTTTAGCTTCTAGGGGCTGACTACATTTCTTGACTCATGGCCTCCTTTCTCTATCTTTAAAGCCAGTGATGGTACATCAAGTCCTTTTCTTCTTGATTATTCTTCTACTACTTTAAGGCCTCAATAATTACATTGGACCTACTCAGATAATTCAGAATAATCTCCCTACCTCAAGGTCAATTAATGGATAATTTTACTTGTATCTACAACCGTAATTATCTTTCATAAGATAACATATTTACAAATTCCAGCGATTGGGGGATGGACTTCTTTGGAGAGGCAATATTCTGTTTACCATAGTCTATTACATAGGATATGTGCATTCCTGAAAAAAACTTTATGTTCTTTTAAGTAACACACTAAAAATAATAGGGCATATAGGAAAAATATAGGGTTGGAACAGGAAACACAAAACCTTTGCAATTTAATGATCAGAACACTAACAAAAATAATACCAACTCTAAAAACGTATGTTTAAATGACATATTGAATTTATAATAAATATATACTACTTTAGATATAGGCCTTGACTTTAAAAATCAATGTGAGGGGGCATATACCTTGATGGAAGCAGGTATAGGGAATGGGTAAAGCTGCTGAGTTACCAAGGCAAAACAAAATGTGCAGAAGACAAGGAAAATCACATAATAAGCACTTCTAATAGTCATAGTAGAAGTGGACCATAGTAGAAGTGGACCAACTGGACCAAGAAATGAGAATCAAAAGGCATGTCTACAATACTTACATCACCACTGCTTTCTGTATTCAGATATGTTGTCTATTTTGTGTTCAGTTCGTATCACTTGGTAGATCAAACCTTTAATGTGCTGTGAAAGTCATAGAGAATCAAAGGGATTTCTGTGCTATACCAAAATCTCTCCTATTTACCAATAGCATTTGAATTAATCTTCTAATTACATTTCCAAAAGCAAATTGTGTTGTAGCACTTAAACTTAGTGCAGAGCAGGTTAGATTCATAAGGAGAGTCAGGGTTATCTTAATGTCCCCAGATACTGCTAATTTACCATCACTGGGCGTGACTTATGACTCATTCAGTCATTATGGGCTGGACATAGTTCATGAAAGGGACAACTGAACTTTTGGATTAGCTGAGGCATACGCCAAAAAGTATTTGCAAGAGAAACATTACAAAGTCATTGTGGAATTTTAAATAACCATTGGTACTGAGAAATCATTAAGGTAAAGAATTGGAATTCCTCTCTAGCAAAGGTAGACTATAACAAGAAATCAAGTCACCTGTAACTAGAGGCCTCACCCAAAACAGTAATATTTCAAGGCTCAATAAAGAGGGTGGATGCAAAAGCTAAATGATAATGTCCTGTTGAAAGACAAGGATACTAAGAAAGTCAGAGAGAAGTACCTGGAAACCTGGAGGGGTAGATCAAGAGAGAGCTGTGTGTGTGTGTGTGTGTGTATTTCGTGCTTCATCGTTAGTTGAGTAGCTATAGGAGCACCTTAATAACTGAGAAATTAGCATGAAACTCTGAGAGTATGGTTTGATCCCACCTCTATTCTTAATAAATTATTTCTCTGGCTTAATTCCTCAGAATACCTCGTGTCCCTACCTTGTGCCAGACATGGTGCTGAGTACTAAGGATATAGTATACTGGTGAATATTAAGAGGTCATTTCTGTCCTCACATGTTTGGCATGTGAAACAGATTTTAAGCAAATTGTCACACTACTATAATTACAAACTGTGACAAGTGCTATGCAGGAAAAATAATAATGTTATAGGAACATAGGAGGATACATGATCTAGTGGGAATATGGGATGGGATATTTGGGTTTACATTTAAATGATTACAAGAAAGCAGTGTGTCATGGAAATCTGAGTGACATTTCTGATGTTCACAGCAATGGCAACAGTAACCAATATTTTATATCTACACTGAAGTCGAAACAAATCCATTGACTTTTTAATTCAATTTTATTTACTTTAACACCATGGTTAACTACCAATATCATGTGCAGACGATTATTATTTGAAAAGCGGATGGCTTCCAGGTAGAATTCTAACACTAACACATCGATCCATTAAAACTCCTGCTATTGAATTGCTTTATTTAAAACTTCATTTTTCTCCCTTTTGTGTAACCATTTTAATATGTCATATGCCCACTAGGGGACAGTGCTGCCCTTTCTTAGAAAGGCATTATCTTCCAAGCCCAAATCTTACATGTTAGATGTTGGGGGCAGGGGAGGAAGAAGATGTCGTTTCTCTATTTGGGAATGAACGGCAAATAAATAGACTTCTAAGATGAAAGAAAATGGGATTGAATAATTTTTTAAAGGCTAACTTTACAAAAATATTTCTTAACTGTTTTTAATCACTCAATTGAAAGACTACAGAGAAATGCAAATTAAGAATATCTGATCAAGGAGTTATTCTTGATTGTGTCACAGTATACATTTAATTTAAAATCTATATTGTTTTTAATTTGTCACCAAAAATGTTTCAAAAGCCTGTTTTGGTTTTTTTTTTTTTGTCAGAAACCCTATATATTAGTGTATTTACTGTACTGTCTATCATATAAAATGAATTTGTATAAGGGGTTTACTAATTGTTAATTTAATTTCTCATTGTAATATCAAAGAACAGTAATATTTAAGAACTGTGAATTTCATCACACAAAACATCTTAAGTTATTTTTAAATGTTTGTAGAAAATCTAGGCTAATTTTTATGCAGTATAAACAAGAAACAACCAAAATCTCTGCTGGGCGAACAACTGATAAATATAGTACTTACCTTTTCTTGCAGTGGCTAATGCCTTTACTATTCTGCTTGCATCTAAGAAAACTATCATTGGTAAATTCTATAAGCATTTTTTAAAAAAATTTCCTGATGTGTTCTGCTATTTGTATTTGTGGTTTAGCTGGTCTGGTTAACATACAAAGTACCAAAAAATATTTCATATGCTAAAAGAGTGAAAACACACCCTTTGTATTCTGATACAAATGATCTCACACTATTTGAGATATAATTTATTTGTGTTACACTTCTTTTACCTACAGTATTTTTATATTTGACTACTACTTGAACATTTACAAAAGAAAGATATGCACAATTATTTTATAGTTGATTTTAGAATTTATTGGCACAAAAAGGGATTTCCTGGCAAGAAACACATCTGAAAACAAAAATGTAAAAGTGTGGTTAAACCAATTGCTTCTTGATTGTATGTTTTAAGAAAGCCAGTAGCCACATTAACCAATAAAGTTAATATTCCCTTGGTTTCTTTCCTTAGATAAAATGTAAGCTTTTTTTTTTTTTTTCTCGTGATGATCACTAGAAATGACCTTGAAGAAGGCAATAGTTATTTTAGGTTTAATTCTATAGTACTTCCATATGGGAAACTTACAATAAAAATACTTGCATTGAACTTATGCATTAATGATGCTTAAAATAAACTAAAAATAGGACTGGATCATATAAGTGCTTAAATGATTACAGACCATGAATAGGCACCATATGCTGATAATAGAACGATTGTTGCTGCCTTTTCACCTCGCTCTGTGTTTCTTTTCACATGGACCTTCTGCTTATAGCCTGAGAAAGGTCAAAACATAATTTAGAATTACCTTCAGTTGATTTGATCAATATAATTTATTGAAATATGTAACATTGAAATACTGTGGACTGTTTTGCATTCTTCATGACAAGTGTTCTGTTTTCATAAATACATCTAGAATGTGTATTGTGTATCGTGAACCAGGATGATGTCTGCCTCTTGCAGTTATGCACACATACACACTTTTGGAAATACTTTCAATTGTCTTGGGCTCTAAAGACACATCCAACATTCTCTTTTCTTCTTTGAAATTAAAACATGATCCTATTAGTAAAAGGCTAAATGAAAATGCAGTAAAATGAAGTACATAAAAGGCGATTTAATCCATCACATTAAAAAAAAAAAAAAAACCCCTCAGGATCAAAGAGGAAGATGATTAAGATTGGGTTCTCATTTCCTTGTATTAGAGGAGCTGGTTTTCCAGAAAGCTGAGATTTAAGGGGAAAAAAAAATTAAAGTAGAACATAGCTTTTGTCATAGAGACTTAAAATAAGAATTGAAGAAAGGTTGGTATTATAAAAATTAGCCACCTTGAGGATGTGTGAAGTAAAATAAAATTATGAAGATGACTTATAACAGGGCTCCCCAGATCCCCAGGCTGTGGATCGGTACCGGTCCATGGCCTGTTAGGAACCTGGCCACACAGCTGGAGGTGAGCAGCAGGAAAGTAAGTGAAGCTTCATCTGTATTTGCAGCTGCTCCGCAGTGTTAGCATCACTGCCTCAGCTTCACTTCAGATCATCAGACATTAGATTCTCATAGGAGCACTGTGAAGCCAAAAAGGTTGGAGACTGCTGACTTATAATCCCTTTAAAAGTTCATATATGTCAGAAAAGTGAAAGGGTGACAAAGTTCGTTATTTCCATGTGACCCCTACAAGGGCTTAGCAAGTTGTCAGCCCCTTCAGGAAATGTACTCTCTACAAGTACAAAAGTGAATATTTCTGAAACTGTTTTTTTACTTTTTAAGATTCTGCAAATCTCATATTCACGTATACACTAATTTACTTAATAAACATTTACCATATACCTTTTTCATAGTAGACATTTTGGTAAGCAATCTGTTATCAAGAGCAGACGTACTGAGTAAGATCATGCTCACAAAAAGCCAGACTAATGGATGATATCTGCTCATTTTGCATGTATTTTACTCCCATTAACAAGTGCCTAAGTTATTTTATGGTGTTATGTAGATGTATTACTCACATTTAGGATCTTTAGACCACTGCAGGCCATTTACTTCTGTATTCAGGCAGTATATAGAGAATATCTCGTGTATTGTACCAAAACTCAGGATAAACTTGAGCCTTGAGGAAATCCAATGCAAAGGATTTTTTTTTCTTTTCATTATTAAGCCATAATAACTTTTTTTCTGATTTAAATTTTTCTTTTCAATTAAAGTAGATATTCAATATTATTTTATATTAGTTTTAAGTGTATGGTATAGTGGTTAGACATTCACATAATTTACACAGTGATCCTCTGACAAGTCTAGTATCTACTCAGCATCATACAAAGTCATCATAATATTATTGACTATATTCCTTATGCTGTACTTTACATCCCTATGACTATTTTGTAACTATCAGTTTGTACTTCTTAATCCCTTCACCTTTTCAACTAGTCCCCAAATCTCCTCCCATCCGGCAACCATCAGTTTGGTCTCTGTATCTATCAGTCTGTTTCTGTTTTGTTTGATCATTTGTTTTTTCTTTAGATTCCACATATAAGTGCAATCATATGGTATTTATTTTTGTCTGACTTATTTCACTTAACATAATACCCTCTCAGTCCATCCATGTTGTCTCAAATGGTAAGATTTCATTCTTTTTATGGCCAAGTAATATTCTACTGTGTATACGTACCACTTCTTTATTCATTATCTGTTGATGAGCACTTAGGTTGCTTCTATATCTTGGCTGTTGTAAATAACACTGCAATGAACATGAGTGCATATATCTTTTCAAATTAGTGTTTTGGACTTCTTTGGTTAAATACCCAGAAGTGGTATTTCTGGGTCATAAGGTAGTTCTAATTTTAAGTTTTTGAGGAGCCTTCATACTGTATTCCATAGTGGTTGCACCAAATTGCAATCCGGCCAACAATGCACAAGATGTCCCTTTTCTACACATTCTCACGAACACTTATCTGTTGATTGATTGATGATAACCATTATGAAAGGTATGATGTGATATCTCATTGTGATTTAAATGTGTATTTCTCTGATGATTAGTGATGTTGAGCATCTTTTCATATGTCTATTGGCCATGTGTCTGTCCCCTTTGGAGAAATGTCTATTCAGGTCCTCTGCCTATTTTTTGACTGGATTGATTGTTTTTTGGTGTTAAGTTATATGAGTTCTTTTTAGATTTTGGATATTAACCCATTTTTGAATGTATCATTGGCAAATATCTTCTCCCATTCAGAATGTTGTCTTTTTATTTTGTTGATGGTTTCCTTTGCTATGGTAAAAACTTTCTAGTTTGCTGTAGTCCCATTTATTTTTTCTTTTGTTTCCCTTGCCTGAGGAGACAGATCAGAAAAAATATCACTAAGAGCAATGTCAGAGAATTTACTGCTTATGTTTCTTTCTAGGAGTTTTATGGTTTTGAGTCTTACATTTAAGTCTTTAATCCATTTTGATTTTATTATATATGGTGTGTGAAGGTGGCCCAATTTCATTTTCTTTTTTTTTGCATTTATCTACCCACTTTTCTCACCATTTTCAACACCATTTACCGAAGAGACTGTCTTTACCCCATTGTATATTCTTTTCTTCTTTGTCATAGATTGAACTTATAGATGTGGGTTTATTTCTAGGCACTCTACACTGTTTCATTGATCTATTTTTCTGCCAGTGTCTGTTTTTCTGCCAGTACCATGCTGTTTACTTTAGGGTTATAGTATAGTTTGATAATAGGTAGTGTGATACTCCAACTTTGTTCTTTTGCAAAATGTTTGTGACTGTTCAGGGTCTTTTATGGTTCCATATAAATTTTATTTGTTCTAGTTCTTTGTAAAATGCCATTGGTGTTTTGATAGGCATTACATTGAATTTATAGATTGCTTTGAGTGGTGTAGACATTTTAATGATGTTAATTCTTCCTATTCATGAGCTAGGTATATGCTTCATTTATTTATGTCTTCTTCAGTTTCTTTCTTCAATGTCTTATAATTTTCTGAGTACAAATCTTTTACTTTCTTGGTTAAATTTATTCGTAGGCATCTTAATTATTTTTTATGCAGTTGTAAATGGGATTGTTTTCTTAATTTCTCTTGCTTGTAGTTCATTATTGGTGTATAAAAATGCACCCATTTTCGAATATTAATTTTGTATCCCACTACTTTACTGACTTTATCAATTCTAGTATTTTTTTGGTCAAATCTTTAGCATTCTTTCTATACAGTATCATCTTTTCTGCAAATAATGACAGTTTTACTTCGTTTCAATTTGGATGTATTTTATTTCTTTTTCTTGTCTGGTTGCCACGGCTAGGACTTTCATTACTATGCTTAATAAAAGTGGTGAAAGTGGACACCCATGTCTTGTTCTTGATCTTAAGAAAAATGTTTTTAGCTTTTCATCATTGAGCATGATGTTAGCTGTGGGTTTATCATATATGGCCTTTACTTTGTGTTCCCTCTACTCCATTTTGCTGAGAGTTTTTTTATCATTAATGCATGCTGGATTTTGTCAAACACTTTTTTTTGCATCTATTGATGTGATCATATAATTTTTATCTTCCATTTTGTTTAAGTGGTGTATCATGTCAATTGGTTTGCAGATATTGAACTAACCTTACATCCCAGGAATAAATCCTACTTGATTATGGTGTGTGATCTTTTTTATTTATTGATGAATTTTATTTGCTAGTATTCTGTTGAGGAATTTTACATCTATGTTCATCAGAGATATTGGCCTATAATTTTTTTTTTGTAATGTCACTTTCTGGTTTTGGAATCAGATGTCCTTCTTTGTCTCTCACTTTGTTTTAAAGTGTAATGGTGGCCTTGTAAAATGAGGTCGAGGTTGGGAGCATTCCCTCCTCTTAAATTTTTCGGAATAGTTTGAGAAGGATAGGTATTAATTCTTTGAATGTTTGGTAAAATTCACCTGTGGAACCATTCAGTCCAGGACTTTTGTTTATTGAGAGTATTTTGATTACTCGTTTGATTTTGTTAGTAGTAATTGGTCTGCTCAGATTTTCTGTTTCTTCTTGATTCAGTTTTGGAAGATTGTATGTTTCTAAGAATTTATTCATTTCTTGCAGTTTGTCCAATGTTGGCATATAAATGTTTGTAGTATTTTTTTTCTCTTATATATGAGTGTGGTGTCAGTTGTCACTTCTCTTTCATTTCTGATTTTAGCAATTTGGGTCCTCTCCTTTTTTTCTTGATTAGTCTAGTTAAACGTTGTCGATTTTGTTTATCTTTTCATTGTTTACCTTTGGTTTCGTTGATCTTTTGTATTGTCTTTTTAGACTCTTTTTAAAAAATTTCTGCTCTGATCTTTATTATTTCCTTCCACTAAATTTGGGCTTTGATTGTTGTTCTTTTAGGTGTGAGATTAGATAGATTGTTTAAGATTTTTCTTGTTTCTTGAGGTATGCCTATATTGCTATAAATTTCCCTCTTAGGATGGCTTTTTCTGTGTCCCATAGATTTTGGGTCATTGTCTTCTCATTTTCATTTGTCTCAAGTTATCTTTTGATTTTTTTTCCCTTTGATCTCATTGTTAACATATTCTTTGTTTAGTAGCATGTCATTTAGCCTCCATGTGTTTCTATGCTTTTTAGTTTTTTTCTTGAAATGATTTCTAGTTTCATATCATTGTGGTCCAAGAAGACATTTGATATGACTTCAGTCTTTTTGACTTTACTTAGTCTTGTTTTGCGGCCTAACATGTAGTCTGTCTTGGAAAATGTGTCATGTATACTTGAAAAGAATGTATATTCTATTGCTTTGGGGTGAAATGCTCTAAAAATAATAATTAAATCTATCCAGTCTAATATATCATTTAAGGCCACTGTTTCCTTCTTGATTTTTTGTCTGGAAGTTCTATCCATTGACATCGCAGGGTGTTAAATACTATGATTGTATTACTGTCAGTCTCTCCGTTTATGTCCATCACTATTTACTTTATGTATCTAGGTACTCATGTTGGGTGCATAAATGTTTACAAGGGTTATATCCTCTCGTTGGAGTGATCTCTTTATCATTAGGAAATGTCCTTCTTTGTCTCTTACTATAGCTTTTGTTTTAAAGTCTGTTTTTTTCTGAAATAAGTATTGTCACCCTAGCTTTTTTTTTTTCATTTCCATTTGCATGAAATATCTCTTTACATCTCTTTTATTTCAGTCTATATGTGTCTTAATGTGAAGTTGGTCTGTTGTAGATAGCATATGTGTGGGTCTTGTTTTTTTATCCATTCAGCTGCCCTATATCTTTTGACTGGAGTGTTTAGTCCATCTACACTTAAAGTGATTACTGGTACGTTCATATTTGTTACTTACCATTTATCATTAGTTGCCATTTTATTATTCATATTTATGCTCTTTTCCACCCCCTACTTCTTAAAGAATTCCCTTTAACATTTCTTGTAATATTGGTTTGGTGGTGATGAATACTGTCAGCAAAGAATTTTTAACAGTAGTAGACTTATTCTCTACACAAAAAAGAGGAATGTAGAATTCTTTGACTATATTTTAAATAAAACTCTATTTTTCTCATGGTAGTTTCTCATGTGTAATCTTTTCAACTATACCCAAATAAAAGCCATTTTATTTTTATTCAGGATTGGATGGCCTGCTAAAGCTTAATGAGTTACACTTGGGGTAACATATGACATTCTGGAATATTTTATTGATAGCTATAATTGAAATAAAATTGCCTTTATTCAGTGTATATAACTCTTGTCCCCAAGACCTTATCTTGCAGTGCTCATGGGTCTAACACTTATTTTCTCATCTCTGCTCTTTCATTTTTTTTTTTTTTTTTTTGAGCTTGGTGATTGTTTACATTGGGTATTGCTATTTGATTGATTTTAGGGCACTTCACTCTTTAAATCTAAATTTGTTCTTTCCTTTCTTCAATATTTTCTTTTCTTCTTGATTATGGTCCTAGAGTTATTTTATTTCTCCTTTAATGTCTAATAAGCATTCCTTGTCGGTGTCTTAGAAAGTCTAATTATGGTCCAGCAGGCTTTATTCTTTTTAAAACTTTCAAACCTTTGATTAAATGCTCAAAAATAATTAAAATTATGTGATTAGGTAAACCCTCAGATATGCATGGAATTCTTATAAATACTTTTATGCATTACATAAAATTTAACATAAGTGCTCATGTTTAATATTACATGTAGAAATTCTAAACTTAATTGCAAGAGGGCTAAGTAAATGCATGCTCAGAAACACAATTCATACACACTGACACTATGCTCCTGATGCCTGTCATTGTCCATATTGATAAATTAACATTTGTTATTTCCACATAATCACTTCTGTGACTAGAGTGGTTTTTTTTTCCACTGTAAATTTTGAACAAGTTTTCTGTTGAAAACTTCTCCTAGCTGTACATCGAGGGAAACATTCTTAATATTTTACAGAGAAATGATGTCTTTATTTCCCAGTGAACCATACTTAGAATCTTGATGTCATTCTTAACTTTTTATTCTATTATCCTCTCCTTTAATCACTGAATCTCACAAATTCTTTCTAGAAAAATGACCTTGACCTCCTTCAATTCCCCTTTAAATTCCCACTGAAATCATTATGCAGTTATATTTAAATTCCTAGGCAACATACTCCTTTCTCCGTGGTTGGATATTCAAAATACTCCACAATCTGGCTCAGGTCACTTTTCCAGGCTAAGCCTCCATTCACCTCCCATTTGAACGGTCTACACCATTGCTCCAGTTTACTCGTTATCATCTTAACATGCCACATACATGTCTATGGCTGTGTTTTTCCCTTCCTAGAATCTCTGCACCACTCCCCTTCTTTACAAAAGCCTCTTCAAATAGTTGCCCAATAACATGACTCACAAACATTTCATAATTGGCCATCTTGTTGTTATTTATCTTTGTATATATAAGACCTGTCTTTCAACTAGGTAATAGGAATAAATAATACTTATCCTATCTCTGTATCCCAATGTCTACAAATGTATTTTATTTAGTATTCTTATTGATTATTTTAACTCTTCCCTACAAAGTGTATAAATAATGATATTTATTATATCATAATGTCTCAGTGAAATGTTATTAAATTTTCATGACTATTGCCATTATTATAGCGATATTATTTTTCATCATGGAACATTGCCATCACTAGGCCCTTTGAGTGTAAGGACAATAATAACACAAATTTAATTAAAAAATGTTATGTACTCCCTAACCAAGTGGATTCCCTTTTCATCAATAAGACAAAAGTTCTATTGAATGTGTTATTGCACTGATAAAGTAATTTCAAAATTAGATTACAATGCAAATGAGTTGCTAGGTTGTATTTTATTGTTGAAAGAAATATGAGAGACCTGATATGTAATTATGATGGACTTCTAGTTAAAATAGGTTTTTTCTGACTTGTAGAAGTATGATCTAAAATTATAAGCTGACCCATTACTAAGCTTAGTGTTGACTGTGGTGCTTTTCTGTGTGGAGGAATACTAATCTACATAATGCCATGAATGAAGTAAAAAGAAAAAAAAAGGCTTGAAATTTACATGACCTACAAATAGTGGCAGCAGTGATTCCCACTGATATCATAAAATTTATGTTTCATTTCATATTAGAATTTTAATGAAAAAGCACACACACCAGGAAGAAGTCAGTCAAATGGCTATAAAGACAAGAATATAGGCAAAAGTGTCTTTCAAAGTTATTTTTAGTTTAGGAAACACAATGTGTTTGTTTTGTCATATTATTTTTACTGTTTTCCTTCAAGGACAAAAATATATCTGTATGTTGAAAACTGAAGACATTATACTTTCTATAGACTCTCTACAATGATCCTTTTGTAAAAGAAAAAAAAAAAACGAAGAAGAGAAAAGGAGAAACAGAGAGAGTTATTGTCAAGCCAGAGTAGTTTCGTCACAGTCATTTTCAGCAATCCACCAGGTCAGGGCATCCAAAGAGCTTTTGCTTTCCTTCTGTTTTAGATTAAGTTGCTTATTTGAACTATGGTGCATTATTTTAAAATGAAGAAAATTATAGCTGTTTATTTTAAAAAATTTGCCATGATAAAATTTAAATGATCAAATTTATCAAGTATATGACACAAGGCAATAACCACGACAATTTTTTTTTTTTTTAAGAATGCAAGATGTTTTTTACATTTGGCATTGTTCTTTATAGTCATAAGGAATAGTATGGTTACAAAACATAATGATATGGTGTAACAAATAAAACTTTTAAAATAAAATAAAATGTGATTTGTCAAAGCTATATGTGTAGATGAAAATATCTTATGGCTTCTATATGCCAGTTAAGTATGTTTGTTTCTGGGAATTATTTATAAATTGTTTTAAATTAGATTAAATTACATAAACATATGAGAAAAATATTTTCATAAATTACATGAAATTGCTATGAATAATGTGCCAGGTTCTACACTTTAAGTGTTTTTAAGATCATAATACCACGTCTCTGAATACATCAGAACAGTTTTACTTTATATTTCTAATTTACTGAAGTAGACGCACATTTAAACAAACTAGCATGAATTGAGATTTACAAAGAAATAATAATGCATTTTAAAACCCGTTTTGTATACTAAATTGATATAATGATGATTGTTATCTTCCAAGTTATATACCATGTAGCTATTATTAGAATTATGTAAGAAAAACCAAAAGCACAAAAAGAAAGATATACAAAGATTTAATGGTAAGTGCCTAAATATTCCTTGGCTTATAAGACTGTCATAATGAAATATGTATTTGAGACTCAGCTCCTTGAAGACAAACTGTCTTATGACAAGGCTTTTAAACTTTAAGGTTGAACTCAGCACATAGCCTATAGCATATTTGTTGGATTCAGTTAAACCTATAGCTTCACGGTTTGTAATCACATGAAACAGAACGATCCATTCCTGCATAGAAAAGAGCTAGAAATACTAGTTCTACTCTTTCTCGGGCTATCTTAGGAAATATGGGATGAACCTGATTAATTATGTTAATTCTATCTGATAGTCAAATGCATATAGTTATAAAACTTGTTTGGATTTTTATCTAAAATATGGGCTTTGGAAAGCAAGAATTGTCTTTTATTTATTTTTATATCACCCCAAGTTGCATAGTAGAGAGAGCTTCCCACATAATAGGGATGTCTATTAAACTGACATTATATCAAATATTCTGAATTCAAATAAAGAAACATGGTTTTCATATTTTTACCAAAGAATTATGTACACACATGTACAAAACTGTAACTGTACCTATACACATGCACACATGTATTCCTATATATGTAT